>NC_058083.1:391461257-391780007 GCF_014858855.1 Bufo gargarizans | reverse complement strand
GACATGGAGAACTTGCCACCGAGTCCTGAATTGGCAGACCTCAATGTCTCCAGTGATAATTGTGGTACCGCCCAACGTCAGGACCCAACCGCCCCTTAGAAAGTTAGTCAATAGTAGATGGTGAACCACAACAACCTGGGGCAGAGTCTTTCCCCGTTTTGTGGTTCATCAGGATATGTTGTATCGTGTAAACCAACTACGCAGTGAGCCTATTAAACAGTTGGTGGTCCCCAAGGCTTATTGCAAGCTTGTGTTAGATCTAGCCCACCAACACGTTCTCGGGGTCACCTGGGGCTGCAGAAAACTCAGGATCATATTCTACAGAGGTTTTACTGGCCCAACATATTCAAAGAAGTAGAAGAGTTTTGTAAGTCTTGCCCGACCTGCCAGATAACTAGCCCACAGACACATTTCCGTAGTCCCCTAATACCTCTCCCGATTATCGAAGTACCATTTGCCCGAATAGCTATGGACCTCATAGGCCCAGTACCAAAGTCCGCCAGAGGGCATCAGCACATCTTAGTCATTCTAGACTACGACACTCAGTACCCGGAGGCGGTGCCACTTTCGACATCGGCCAAACTCATAGCTAAGGAGTTAATGGAGATGTTTTCCAGAGTGGGACTACGTAAAGAAGTTCTGACTGACCAAGGGACCCCTTTTATGTCCAAGTTGCTGCACATAAAACAACTACGAATGTCAGTTTACCATCCGCAAACGGACGGTCTGGTAGAACGGTTTAACCAAACATAAAAAAATATGTTGAAAAAGGTAGTGTCTAAAGATGGGAGGGACTGGGACCTCCTTCTGCCCTATCTTATGTTCGCAATGGGAGAGGTACCCCAGGCCTCTACTGGGTTCTCGCTCTTCAAACTGCTATATGGCAGACACCCTCACGGTCTATTGGACGTGGACAAAGAGGCGTGGGAACAACAACCGACTCCACATAAAAGTGTCATTGAGTACGTTACCCAGATAAAAGATCGGATAGAGACAGTGTTGCCTCTTGCTGGGGAGCATATGGAGGCAGCTCAGTGATCCCAGTCGGGTCTATAATCGGCAGGCTCAGGTCTGGATCTTTAACCCGGGTGATCGGGTTTTGGTTCAGGTGCTGCCCATGGACAGTAAGTTTCTGGCTAGGTTGCAGGGGCCCTATAAGGTACTTGAGAAAATTTGAGATGCAAACTACAAGGTACACCAGCCAGGGTGGCGAAAGCCAGAACAGGTTTACCATGTGAATTTACTGAAACCTTGGAAAGATAGGGAAACCTGTACAGAAGACAGCCCGTGGCTGGGTTTTCTAGGAGAAGAGGTACCGGCCCCTCTGTCTGATGCAAGAGAGGCGGCTGCCACAGTAAAAATTGCTGGTAGAAGCCGGTCTTTGTGCGACGCAGAAAAGGTGAACGGATGGACTCTACATGCCTGGTTCCCACCGTGAAGCATGGAGGAGGAGGTGTGATGGTGTGGGGGTGCTTTGCTGGTGACACTGTTGGGGATTTATTCAAAATTGAAGGCATACTGAACCAGCATGGCTACCACAGAATCTTGCAGCGGCATGCTATTCCATCCGGGTTGCATTTAGTTGGACCATCATTTATTTTTCAACAAGACAATGACCCCAAGCACACCTCCAGGCTGTGTAAGGGCTATTTGACCATGAAGGAGAGTGATGGGGTTCTGCGCCAGATGACCTGGCCTCCACAGTCACCGGACCTGAACCCAATCGAGATGGTTTGGGTTGAGCTGGACTGCAGAGTGAAGGCAAAAGGGCCAACAAGTGCTAAACATCTCTGGGAACGCCTTCAAGACTGTTGGAAGACCATTTCAGGTGACTACCTCTTGAAGCTCATCAAGAGAATGCCAAGAGTGTGCAAAGCAGTAATCAAAGCAAAAGGTAGCTACTTTGAAGAACCTAGAATATGACATATTTTCAGTTGTTTCACACTTTTTTGTTATGTATATAATTCCACATGTGTTAATTCATAGTTTTGATGCCTTCAGTGTGAATCTACAATTGTCAAAGTCATGACAATAAAGAAAACTCTGAATGAGAAGGTGTGTCCAAACATTTGGTCTGTACTGTAAGTCTACATCAAACTGGAAGCTAGCAAAACTAGTAGTAGGACTAAAGGAAAGGCCTTTCTGCAAAACTGTCATCTGGTCAGGATCGAGACTCTTAGAGGATAAATTAATCACAAGCAACAGGGTATTACCTGTGAGTAGGTTTGTATCATCTGGCTCTGACCCGTCCCTGCGCCAGTGTTTGTGGCCCGCCCGCCTCCTCCTCCATGCGGACACCGGCAGCCCCTCTAAAAAAAAAGAACGGGTATCCCGGGAGCCAGTGGACTTGCTTCCTGAACTGGAGGTGTAATATCCTAATATCACGGATCTTCTGTGTCCCGACTTTATCAAAGGGTGAAACGTATTGTCACTGATCATGAAACACAAAAAATAAGGTTGAACGAGATGACTGAGAGATTTGAGGAGAGGGGGCTATTTTGGAAGATACTAGAGCAGGATTGGACAAACCTAAGGGTCCTGATGGGGGAGACAAATCGTTGAGAGTGACATTTGTACATAAGTACCATCCCCATAATACGGGGTTTGATAATATAATTCGTAAACATTGGCACTTATTGGAGAAGGCGTACCCACGGATAGAGGAGTTTAAAAATCCACCTCTAATATGTAACAAGAGGAATCCCAGTTATAAGGATAGGTTGGTCCGTGCTGATCTAAGCAGTAGGAGATCAGCATTGAAACAAAGTGTGTTATCGACACAGCGGAAGGGCACTTTCCAGTGTCTGCATTGTCTCCAGTGTTCTCACATAATTAAAGGGGTTCTGCACTTTAATTTAACTGATGATCTATCCTCTGGATAGATTATCAGCTTCTGACCGGCGGGGGTCCGACACTCGGGACCCCCGCCGATCAGCTGTTTGAGAAGGCAGCGGCACTCCAGCAGCGCCGCGGCCTTCTCAAACAGCTGATCAGCGGGGGTCCCGGGTGTCGGACCCCCGCTGATCAGAAGCTGATGATCTATCCTGAGGATAGATCATCAGTTAAATGAAAGTGCAGAACCCCTTTAAGGGTTCGGTTTTTCATCATCCCCATACAGGTTCTGCTTTTGCTGTGGAAGGTTTTTTCACGCGTGAATCCACAAATGTGGTTTATCTCATAAAATGCCCATGTGGTTTGTTGTAGATTGGTGAAACAATGCAGACATGTTTGAGAATTTGTTCTCTTCATTGAAGGATCCTTAAGCTGATACAGTGGTATACAATATTTGTTTGATTTTTATATTTCTCTTCCTTTTTGTTTAGCTTTCGTTTGTTTATTTGATGACAACCTGTTGACTACCGCCCATTCTGGGCATCTAACGTCATGAGAGGCAGTGCATTGAACCAGTTATATGTGACATACATTTGTATGAGGATTTTCTTGTTGATAAAGGCATGTTTGCTGAAATGCGACACACTAACTAATATTGGAATAAATTATACCTTCAAAGACACAGCTGCTAGGATTTTGCAGATAGACAGTAAAAATTGCTGACAGCCTCTCCTCTAAACAGACTGAGGAGGCCAGAGAGTTCGTTAGTCGGAACACGGATGTGTTCTCGACCTCCCTGGACGCACTTCCATAATCCATCATGACATGGTCACTGAGCCTCAGGCAAAAAAAGTCTGATTAAAACCATAACGGGTACCCGAGGCTCGGCTACAAGCCATACTGGAGGAGGTGCAGCTAATGTTGCAGCTAGACGTCATTGAGGAGTCAAAAAGTGAGTGGGCCAGTTCTATAGTATTGATACCCAAGGCGGTGTCACGATAGGTAGGTAAGCGGGGAAATAACCAAACACGGGAAAACAAACAGAACAAACGACTAGGCCCAAAAGCTAGGGAGAAAAGGTTCACCTTCTTTCGATCCCTAAAAGCTTTCCCTAAACTGCTGTGCTCATGAGCATACCCTTAGGGTGGATATGCACATGCCCTCGTGCCTAAACCTAAACACCCTGGGCAAAACCTAAGCAGCAGGGAAAAGGGAATAGGCAACCTGCTTCTTCAAACCAGGAGGAAGCAAGTGTTTCCCTTGAGGCCTAGATAAAACACACAAAGGGAAATTAAGGAGAGGACTTATCTTGAGCAGAGCTGGAGCAGACTATCCACCACAAATCAATAGCTCTCAGGAAAGAACTATAACCCACACAGGCACTGGGGGAAGGAGGGATAAATAGCCTCACTAACAATGAAGCCCAGTACACCGGAGGGAAGGTGGATCCAGCTCAAACCCAAATCAAAACAAACAGAGAAGTCAGACATGTGCACCCAGTCTGACAGATCTCCGCACATTCACAGGGCAAGGCGTGACAGCCGGAAGGGACTTTGCGGTTTTGTAACGACTTTCGAAAAACCTAACAAGGTTTCCAAATTCGATGCATATCCTATGCCCCGGGTGGATGAGCTCATTGAGAGGTTAGGACAAGCCCGGTATTTTTTTGTTTTGGACCTCACAAAAGGGTACTGGCAGGTGCCCGTAGCGGAGGCTGCCAAAGAGAAAACTGCCTTCATCACGCCTGAGGGGCTGTATCAATATAAGGTCTTACCCTTTAGTCTGCATGGCGCCCCCGCCACTTTTCAGCAACTAATGGACATTGTGCTTCGTCCACATCGTCGGTACGCTTCGGCTTACCCGGACGATATTGTCATCCACAGTACCGACTGGGAAAATCACCTACCTAAAGTTCAGGCTGAAGTGGACTCCCTTCAGAATGTTTTCCTAACCGCTAACCCAAAAAAATGTGCGTTAGGGTTAGTAGAGACTAAGTACATGGGGCATGTCATTGGGGACGGAGTCATCAAACCCCAAGTGAACAAAATAGAGGTGATATAGAATTGGCCCTGACCATTGGCCCTGACCTGTCACCCCTAGGCAAATAAAGTCATTCCTGGGAATGGTGGGCTAATAGAGGTTTGTTCTCTACATTGCTACTCTAGCTGCACCCTTCACAGGGCTCTTGAAGGGACGAAAATCAGTGATGGTTCACTGGGTTGATCAGGTGGAAGAGGCTTTTGCCTCTTTGAAGTCGGCCCTGTGTGGGTCACCGGTTTTGGTGACGCCTGACTTCAAGAGGGAGTTTGTGATACAAACGGATGCCTCCGAAGTAGGCCTTGGTGCTGTACTGTCTCAGGAAGTCAATGGGGAGGAGCATCCCGTTGTCTTCCTAAGCCGCAAGCTCACCGCAGCCGAAACCAGGTACAGTATAGTGGAGAGAGAGTGCCTGGCTATCAAGTGGGCACTCGAGTCTCTCCGCTAGTATTTGTTGGGTAGAAAGTTCTGCCTGGTGACTGACCAATCCCCTCTCAAGTGGATGAGCCAGGCCAAAGACATGAATGCCTGGGTCACCAGATGTTTTTTTTCCCTGCAGAACTTTAAATTCTCAGAAACAGAAACGCAGATGCCCTGTCCCGGGTACATTGTCTGGCGTGTGTCCACCCCCTCAGGATTGAACAAAGGGAGGGTATGTGACACAGAGAGGGGTTGTGTCTGGCAAGGCAAATATTTTCCATGAGTGGCTGGGCTGGTTTCCAGCCAGGTGAGGTCAAATACTGGACTGGAGTTTATGTGCCAGTCTGGGTTTTGGTAGCACCTGGCTGTCCTTAAAGGGTTTCTGTCACCAGATTTAACCCTATTAAGCTAGCTGACATTAGTGATGTGCTAATGTCAGCTAAACCTAACTAGCCTATTCCTACTTTTATCTATGCCCCTGTTATGCCAGAAATCTAACTTTTATAATATGCTAATTAGCTTCTAGGAGGGGGGGGGGGGTTGTTCCTGCTCCTAGAGGCTCCATTTTCCCACCTTTGTCGCCTGATTGACAGGGCCAGGCAGCGCTTGCATCTGTCTGCCAGCCCTGTGCTCTGGTGAAATCTCGCGCCGTTCAGCATAACGGGGCTGGCGCGGTGAGAGAAAGACGCTCGCAGGCTGCCAGCTTCCGCACTACGCCTGTGCTGAATACTGAACGCCGCGAGATTTAACCAGAGCACAGGGCTGGCAGACGGATGCGAGCGCTGCATGGCCCTGTCAATCAGGACTTGGAGGGAGGCGACAAAGGTGGGAGAACGGAGCCTCTAGGAGCAGGAACAACGCTCCACCGCTCCTAGAGGCTAATTAGCATATTATTAAAGTTAGATTTCAGGCGTAACGGGGGCATAGATAAAAGTAGGAATAGGGTAGTTGGGTTTAGCTGACATTAGCACATCGCTAATGTCAGCTAGCTTAATAGGGTTAAATCTGGTGACCGAATCCCTTTAAATAGGCAGCTGGGCTCAGCAGAGAGGTCTCTGTTTTTGGGATCTGAGGCTTTGTGCCGTTCTAGAGGGCTGAGAGCCACATGCTGGGAAAGCAGGCCCCCTAAAGCCTGCTGTGGACTACTGGAGGCAGAACTGACAGCAAGGTAACTTGTATTTTATGAACTTTCCATTGTGTGTGAATTAACACCAAGACTGCAAAGTTACGTGCTGTTTTGTGCAATTGTCTCAAGTGTAAATAAACACTATATATAAGTGGTGAAGAAACACTGATGTTTTGAGTTAAGAACTTGTATCTTGCCTCTGTACTGCGCCTGCTTGCCATATCTACTAGAGCGAAACCATACAAGGGTCAGCTCAGCAGCAGACCCTCACCCCTAATGTTTTAGATGGTCAGATCAGCAGCAGGTCCTCGCCCCTAATGTTTTTGAGGGTCACCAGCAGGCCATCATTCATAATTTTTCAAGGGTGTGTATGATGCCCTCCTTTATGTGTAATAAAGGAGTGCTGGTTCCTTGTAATTTTTGGCAGACCTTTCACTTAGTGCATAGGCTTTATGAGTTTAGGAGTCCCACTACCTGAACAATTGTACCACAATGTGCCCTCCTTTAAGAAAAATACAGGTTGTATCAGAGTGCCTCTTCCTTGTAATTTTTGGCAGCACTTGCACTTTATATACAAGTAAATGTGCAGGAAAGAATGTTTCCTAACAATTTTTCCTCTAAAATCAATTTTATTTTCGGTTTTGTGCATATTATTGTCAGTCTGCAAAAGTGGCGTACTACTCGGACAACTTCGTTCCCAGCAGCTACCTGGGAGTCCAAGATGCATCCAGACATCCTCCCCATGCTTTTCCCCGAACCATTTCAGTGGTGTTTCCATAAATTTCTGACCTATTCCTGTGAACCAGAGCAGAGGGTGCTCTTCAGAGCAGGGGGTGCCTGGTTTAATGCTCTGGTTCTCCCAATGACTTCCATTTGCTCTAGTGCTCTGTAGAGCACCCGAGCATCCCAAAATGTTCTACTCGAGCACCAGAGCACCCAAGCACTTTGTTGCTCGATCAACACTAGTATTTATCAATTTAAGAGATACTAGTTCTCATAAAATCACTGTGGGCAGATTTTAAGATCTCTGGGTCAAATATAACTATTAATTATTAGTGATGAGCGGCAGGTGCCATATTCGATTTTGACGAAATTCGCGAATATTCGATAGAATATTCGTTTTATATTCGTCGAAATTGAATATTCGTCATTATTCTAGTTATCGCGATTAATATGCAATTAAAATAATCGCATATTGCGATTTTAACTTAAGGCTACTCTCCTATTGTTTGTTTGATATCTAGAATTAGTGAAGATGACGAATATGACGAATGTATTCGTCATATTCCTCAAAACGAAGATAACAAAATATTCTCCATCTTCCTTTTTAGCTACCTATTCGTCAACTTCGCTAATTCTAGCAATCAAATAGGAAAGTTGACTATAGAGACAGCTGTGTTTAATTCGCTGTGCGATTACATTACTTAGCTTTTTTTTTTTATTGAATAGTTAAATACTTGATTATTATAATGATTCTATTTATAAAAAAAAAGCAAAGTAATATAATCGCATAGCGAATTAAACACAGCTGTCTCTATAGTCAACCTTCCTATTTGATTGCTAGAATTAGCAAAGTTGACGAATAGATAGCTAAAAATTAAGATGAAGAATACTTTGTTATCTTCGTTTTGAGGAATATGACGAAGATACATTACATACGTCATATTCGCTAATTCGACCAAGCCATTCATAGTAAACCAGGTCCAAGTGGAAATAGCAATGCGATTAATTCAAGTTATAATAATCGAATTTCGATTTCAACTTAGCACTGCTATATTCCATATTCGTTAATTCTAGCCTAATATGGAATATAGCAATGCTAAGCTGAAATTGAAATTTGATTATTATAACTTGAATTAATCGCATTGCTATTTCAACTTGCAGCTATCCAGATTGAACCTAACCAACCAATAAAGTGAATTATGCTCTATTTTCTTATTTGTTAAATCTAATAGTCAATTGTTCACATTAGTCAACTTTCCAATTAGTCTCCCACTATAAATTTTAATCGCGTTCGAATGGAACATTAGAGCTATTAGTCTGATTTACTATTGGTTGGCTCAAGTTTCATACGTACGCGAATACAACTTAGAGCAAGGTACCAATATGAAATTTACCTGCCTATACAGTCTATTATGTTTGGTTCGTTATCTCGATAATACGTAATTTAAATAATCGTGAGCGTGCGTCTGTGCGTGCATCTGTACGTGCGTGCCTGGGATCACAAGGAGAGTGGAGAGAGACCGATTCTACAGACCAAAATGGCAAGAAGCAATTTCGATGCGGAAGAGCTGGAATATTTGATCACTGTAAGTAATTCTACCGGAAAAAGTATGTCACTGTGCTGTTGTCCGAGTCCAAGGTGCGGCCACTGTTCCAAGTCACTGTTATAGGTACGGCCACTGTTCCAAGTCACTCTTAAAGGGGAAGTCACTGTTCAAGTCACTCTTAAAGGGAAAGCCACTATTCAAGTCACTCTTAGGACCGCTGTACGCAGGATTGCGTCTTTGCGGCGGTCCTGATATTCTGGGTGGACGCGCCGGTGCGTCCTCTCGCGAGACGCGAGATTTCGTGCAAAGCAGGCCCGCGCATCGCGGGCCGGCAAAATTTAAAAGACAAGTTCGTCATCAACCTGCCAGCCAATGATCGTGGCTGGCAGGTTGATGATTTTCAAAAAAACGAATCAGAAGCCAGCTAACACATCATATTTAGTAAATATGATGTGTTAAATGGCTGCTGTGCTCCTCTGCTCCTTCTTTTTCTTTATCACTGTCAAACAGGGGGTATTCTTCTGAAGAGGTTTACAGGCTTCTGACCCAGTCGGATGAGGAATGGGAACCCTCATCTGATGAATCTAGCGGGTCAGAATATGAACCTGTAGAAAGCAGTGGCAGTATGACCCAAAGTTCGGACGAGGAGGTTGAGGTCCCTGATAGCACCAGGCGTACCCGGCCCTGTGTCGCTAGACCACAGGTTGCGCAGGATCCGTTTCAAGGGCAGCAGAGTGGGGCTGGCGCTGTTGGATTACGTGGTGAGGCATACACCAGCAGCGCAGCCCATCCTGGACCTAGTACCAGCACTGCCGTACAACATGGTGAAGTGGCGAGCACCAGAAGGGCAGTTGAAGCTGGTACGGTGGCACGTGCAATAGTGACCCCGTCGCAGCCACCGCAAAGATGGGCCCGTAGACCCCCTAGAATCCCTGAGGTGCTGGCAAACCCTGATTGGCAGTCCCCAACTTCAGCCGCACCTGTAGTTCCCCCTTTCACCGCCCAGTCTGGAGTTCGGGTTGAGACAGCTCAGATCGGTTCGGCCCTGGGATTTTTTTAGCTGTTCTTGACTGTGGAGCTCTTGGACTTAGTCGTGGCAGAAACAAATCGGTATGCCACTCAATTTATATCCGCCAACCCGGGAAGCTCTTATGCCCAGGCTTTCCGGTGGAAACCAGTCCAAGTTTCCGAAATAAAAACATTTCTGGGCCTTCTCCTGAACATGTGTCTAACCAAAAAGCATGAATTGCGGTCATATTGGTCCACGAACCCAATTCATCACATGCCCATGTTCTCTGCTGCTATGTCCAGGACACAATTTGAGACCATCCTGCGTTTCCTGCGCTTTAGTGATAACACCACCTCCCTAACCCCTGAAGACGCCGTGATACGGCGAAACATGTCGGGGGGCAGCGTGAGGCTCTGAATTTTATGGCAGATGTTCATTAGGCTATTACAGAGAAATAAAATGAATTGCACTCAATAAACAACTAATACAGGCAAGCGCGCAGCCTGTTAGTGAAAGTGTGTGTCAAACCCAGTCAGATGTCGGTCCTGACAGGGTAATCTAAAGGGATAGACAAATGGCCAGTGATCACTGAGAATTTTAACATTAGTTATTTACACCATAATTATTTAATAATATGAAATAAAAGCTAAGTCTTAGTTAAGTAGGTAGGTGCAGTGAAAGTGGTGTAATTAGTCCCAAAAGGACATTAGTAGTAAAAAGTGTTGATTAACACACCACATCCCTGCTCTTAAAGGGGAAGTACAGTTATTGTAACACCACCTCCCGTCCCAGAGGCCACCCAGCTTTTGACCGGCTCCACAAAATTCGGCCCCTCATAGACCACTTCAACCAGAAATTTGCAGATTTGTATACCCCTGAGCAAAAAATCAAACAATACATCCCAAGCAAGCGCGCCCGGTATGGGGTCAAATTGTATAAGCTCTGTGAAAGGGCCACAGGCTATACCCATAAATTTTGGATCTATGAGGGAAAAGATCAGACCCTGGAGCCGGTCGGTTGCCCTGACTACCTGGGGAGCAGTGGGGGGACAGTCTGGTACTTGGTGTCACCCTTATTTGGCAAGGGATACCATCTTTATGTGGACAATTTCTAACAAGTGTGGCCCTCTTCAGGCATTTGTTTCTAGAACAGATTGGCTGCTGTGGCTCCGCGCAAACTAGTCACGCGGGCTTCCCCCAACGGCTCGTTACCACCCGTCTTGCAAGGGGGCAGAGGGCTGCCTTGTGTAACGAAGAACTGCTCGCAGTGAAATAGAGAGACAAGCGTGACGTTTACATGCTCTCCTCCATTCACGCAGACACGACAATCCAAATTGAACGGGCAACCCGTGTCATTGAAAAGCCCCTCTCAGTCCACGACTATAACCTTCACATGGGAGGGGTGGACTTCAATGACCAGATGTTGGCTCCATATTTAGTGTCCCGCCGCACCAGACGCTGGTATAAGAAGGTGTCTGCATGCCTAATTCAATTGGCTTTGTATAATAGTTTTGTTCTCTACAGTAAGGCTGGGAGAACTGGATCCTTCCCCAAATTTCAGGAAGAGATCATCGCGAACCTCCTGTATCCAGGAGGTTCCGTGGCCCCATCCCCCAGTGTAGTTAGCCGTCTACACGAACGACATTTCCCCAGTGTCGTTGCTGGTACCTCAAACCGACCGACACCCCGAAAAAAATGTTGTGTCTGTAGCAGGAGTGGAATAAGGCGTGACACCCGCCATTTCTGTCCTGACTGCCCTGACCACCCTGCCCTATGCTTTAGAGAGTGTTTCCAGAAGTACCACACACAGGTACACTTAGCATAGGGATCACATCTCACCAGGACAGGCACACAGGTCTATTAGGGCCCTTTCATTCACAGCTGCTGCAAACCTCTCCTTTCACCTGGGATAAAGTGCATAATGTACTTCGCCACATCTTTGGGCATTTTGCGCTTTGCACATTGTCCCATGGGGAAGGATAGGTTTGTCCTATAAAGGTAAAAAAAAAATAAAAAAAAATAAAAGTAAGCAAAAAAGTTTAAGTTCAGTTTCAAAAGTTAAATAAAGTTTATATGTTCTGTTCTAAAATTAATAAAGTTTATTGCGTTGCGGCCTGTTTTTTTTCTTTTTTTTTTTACCTTCCAGGTGGACCAACCGATCGACTAGCTGCAGCACTGATGTGCATTCTGACAGAAGCATTGCGCTGCTGTCAGATTACACACAAGTCTGTGTATGTGGCGCTGCAAGACGAGATTTCTCCTCTGCAGTAAAAGATACGTTTGCCGAGGCATATGAGCTGAGGAGGTGGCGGTGTTCATATGCTTTGGCAAACACTTTGTATATATATATATATATATATATATAAAAAAAATCCCGGCAATGATTTATTTATCCACATCGATTGATGTGAATGGAGAAATCGGGTTTGCCAGGGCATACGAGCTAAGTGGGTATGGATGTTGGGCGGAGCTCCTATGTCCTGGCAGACGCCTTTCCCCTCCTTTTTTTTTTGGGCAGAGATTTTTTCATCCACATTGATCTATGCGAATGAAGAAATCTGTGCCGTTCATTTTTTCTTTCAGCACAGAGGCTGAACGGAAAAAAAAATCTCATTACCTGTATGTTCAATATAAGGAGAATAGCAGAAACTCCTAATGCTGGCCATACATGTAATGATTGCGGAGACCCTCAAATGCCAGGGCAGTACAAACACCCCACAAATAACACCATTTTGGAAAGAAGACACCCCAAGGTATTTGCTGAGGGGCATATTGAGTCCATGAAAGATTGAAATTTTGGTCTCAAGTTAGCGGAAAGGGAGATTTTGTGAGAAAAAACAAAAGATAATCAATTTCCGCTAACTTGAGCCAATTTTTTTTTTCTATAAACTCGGCATGCCCCTCATTGAATACCTTGGGGTGTCTTCTTTCCAAAATGGGGTCACGTGTGGGGTATTTATACTGCCCTGGATTTTTAGGGGCCCTAAAGCGTGAGAAGAAGTCTGGGATCCAAATGTCTAAAAATGCCCTCCTAAAAGGAATTTGGGCCCCTTTGCGCCCCTAGGCTGCAAAAAAGTGTCACACAAGTGGTATCGCCGTACTCAGGAACAGTTGGGGAAAGTGTTTTGGGGTGTCATTTTACATATACCCATGCTGGGTCAGATAAATATCTTGGTCAAATGCCAACTTTGTATAAAAAAAAGGTCAAAAGTTGACTTTTGCCGAGATATTTATCTCCTCCAGCATGGGTATATGTAAAATGACACCTCAAAACACATTCCCTAACTTCTCCTGAGTTCGGCGATACCACATGTGTGACACTTTTTTGCAGCCAAGGTGGGCAAAGGGGCATACATTCCAAAGAGCACATTTCGGATTTCACCGGTCATTTTTTACAGATTTTTATTGCAAACTACTTCTCATGCATATGGGCCCCTAAAATGCCAGGCCAGTATAACTACCCCACAAGTGACCCCATTTTGGAAAGAAGACACCCCAAGGTATTCCGTGAGGGGAATGGCGAGTTCCTAGAATTATTTATTTTTTGTCACAAGTTAGCGGAAAATGATGATTTATTTTTTTTCCTTACAAAGTCTCATATTCCACTAACTTGTGACAAAAAATAAAAACTTCCATGAACTCACTATGCCCATCATGAAATACCTTGGGGTGTCTTCTTTTCAAAATGGGGTCACTTGTGGGGTAGTTATACTGCCCTGGCATTTTAGGGGCCCATATGCGTGAGAAGTAGTTTGAAATCTGTCATGGAACCATGAACCAGACGTACAACAAGAGATGAGTGGAAATAAGAAGGCTTTATTGAAAATAAAGCTGTAAGGCAAAAGTCCAAACGGATGGCTAAACCGAAGCAGGGTCTTGCGAAACCAGAGATCAGGAACCAGAAGGGTAGTCAGATGAAGCCAGGATCAGGAACCAACAGGGTAGTCAGACGAAGCCAGGATCAGGAATCAGCAGGGTAGTCAGACGAAGCCAGGATCAGGAACCAGAAGCAGCAGCAGTCTTAGAAGCATGTGAGCACAGGAGGACCAAGCAGGGAACTGAAGCCACAGACCTCCTATATATATGAGCTAGGCATCCAGCTCCTCCCAGTGGGAAAGAGGAGCCACAGGGTGGGAGGCTACAAGAAACCCAGAAACCAAGATGGCCGCCAGCACATGTCAAACGAAGGAGAACAGCAAGGAGGTAAGACCATGACAGTACCTCCCCCTCAAGGGCCCCTCCTCCGCGGAGTAAAGAACGGTTTCTGAGGGAAGCGTGCGTGGAAGGTTCGGAGCAAGGCAGGAGCATGGACATCTGCGGAGGAACGCTCCTCTGGACCATAACCACGCCAATGGACCAAAAACTGCACCCGGCCGTGGACCAGGCGTGAGTCCAGGATATTGCTCACCTCATGCTCCTCACGATTGCCCACTTGGACCGGACGAGGCCGAGGAATCGAGGAAGTGAAACGATTACACACCAGTGGCTTCAAGAGGGAGACATGAAACACGTTGGAGATCCGCATGCCAGGAGGAAGCGCAAGGGCATAGGCTACCGGGTTTACCCTGCGAAGCACTCGGAAGGGACCAACAAAGCGAGGCGCCAGCTTGGGAGTGGCCACTCGAAGGTTGAAGTTGCGGGTGGACAACCATACGCGGTCTCCGACCTGGTAGGAAGGAGCGGGCGCTCGTCTGCGATCAGCCTGGAGTCTCTGGCGCTGCACAGAGACCTCAAGGGACCTCTGGATCTGTACCCAAGAAGCACGTAGGACGGAAAGGTGATCCTCCACAGCCGGAATATCCTGGGGAGAGAATACCTCCGGTAACACGGCAGGTTGGAACCCATAATTGGCCATGAAGGGAGACGTCCCAGAGGAAGAGTTCACCGCCGTGTTCCTGGCAAACTCAGCCCAAGGCAGGAGGTCAACCCAATTGTCTTGGTGATCGGAGACATAGCAACGAAGGAATTGCTCCAAGGCCTGATTGGATCGTTCTGCGGCCCCATTGGACTGAGGGTGGTAGGCCGATGAGAAAGAGAGATGAATCCCCAACTGGGAGCAAAAGGCGCGCCAGAACCTGGACACAAACTGATTCCCCCGATCCGACACAATCTCCTTGGGCAAACCGTGCAACCGGAAGGCCTCCCTGGCAAAAATCGAGGCCAACTCTTGTGCAGAGGGTAACTTCTTGAGAGGTACACAGTGGCACATTTTGGAAAACCGATCCACTATCATGAGAATGACCGTATGGCCTCGGGATGCAGGGAGGTCCACAATGAAATCCATCCCCAGGTGTGACCATGGACGCTCCCCGGTGGCTATGGGTTGCAAAAGGCCCAACGGAAGGTGCCGAGGGGACTTACTCTGGGCACAAACGGAGCATGCCGCTACATATGCGGCGATGTCGGAACGTAGAGAAGGCCACCAGAACAGACGTGAAACAGCCCAGGACAGCTGATTCTTTCCAGGATGCCCCGCGGCCTTGGAGTTATGGTAGGTTCGCAACAACCGAGTGCGCAACTCCTCAGGCACAAAACACCTGCCGTTGGGTCTCCCAGAGGGAGCACCAGATTGAGCCGCCAAAATCTGCTCACCCAGGGGAGAGGTCAGGCTGGTGCGAATGGCGGCCAGGATCTGATTCGGAGGTATGACCGAAGTCGGAATCGACTCCTCCCCGGACAGCTCGGAGTACTGCCGTGATAAGGCATCCGCTCTGATGTTCTTGGAACCGGGTAGGAAGGAGACCACGTAATTAAAACGTGACAAGAACAGAGCCCATCTGGCCTGACGTGGTGTCAATCTCTTGGCCTCAGAGAGGTAGGTCAGATTCTTGTGGTCCGTCAGGATGAGAACCGGAACCACCGAGCCCTCGAGCAAGTGCCTCCATTCTTTAAGGGCCTGCACGATGGCCAATAACTCCCTGTCACCAATCTGATAGTTGCACTCCGCGGAAGACAGTTTCCGGGAGTAAAACCCACAAGGAAGCAGAGGACCCTCTGGTGTTCTACGCTGAGACAGGAGGGCGCCTACTCCCGTCTCAGACGCGTCCACCTCGAGGACAAACGGCAACCCAGGGTTGGGATGCGACAGAATCGGAGCCGACACAAAGGCGGACTTTAGAGCCTCAAAAGCTCGGATGGCCTCGAGCGGCCAGACCTGGGGATTACTGCCCTTCCTGGTCAGATCCGTGAGAGGCTTGGCTAGCATGGAAAAGTCCCTGATGAACTTCCGATAAAAATTGGCGAAGCCCAAAAAGCGCTGCAGGGCACGAAGACCACTGGGCTGGGGCCACTGTAAGACAGCCGAAACCTTCTCAGGATCCATGGAGAACCCCTCAGCGGAAATGATGTAACCTAAGAAGGTTACCTGGGATCGGTGAAATTCGCATTTCTCAAGCTTACCGAACAGCTTGTTCTCTTGTAACCGTTGCAACACTCGTCTGACATCCAGAATGTGGGCCTCCATGGATTCAGAATATACCAAGATGTCATCCAAATAGACCACCACACACTGCTGCAACAGGTCACGGAAAACATCGTTGATGAATTCCTGGAAGACTGCGGGCGCATTGCACAACCCAAAGGGCATAACCAAGGATTCATAATGACCGGTCCTGGTGTTAAACGCGGTCTTCCACTCATCGCCCGCCTTGATCCTTACCAGGTTATATGCCGCCCTCAGGTCGAGTTTGGTAAAGACCATGGCCCCTTTGAGGCGATCGAACAGCTCGGAAATCAAGGGTATCGGGTAAGCGTTCTTGATCGTGATGCGATTGAGACCCCTGTAATCGATGCAAGGCCTCAACTCACCGCCCTTCTTTTTCACAAAGAAAAGTCCAGCCCCTGCCGGGGACGAGGATTTGCGAATGTGTCCGTGTGAAAGCGCCTCCCTCACGTACTCCTCCATGGCCTCATTCTCCGCTACCGACAGTGGATAGACTTTGCCACGAGGAGGAACGGCACCAGATTGTAACTCTATGGCACAATCGTATGGGCGGTGCGGAGGTAGGGCAACCGCACGCACCTTATCGAATACATCCCGGTACTCCTCGTATTCAGGAGGCAACAGAGAGTCCGAGGAAGTACACAGCAACTTGACAGGCCCATGGATGCAACTAGCCCCACACTGTGGTGACCACGAGAGGATCTCGGCCGATTTCCAATCGAAAGTCGGATTATGCTTCTGGAGCCAGGGGTACCCCAAGACCACCGAGTAGTGTGGAGACGAAATAACCTGGAGACAGACCGACTCTCTGTGAACGGCACCAATGGCCATCCCCACTGGAAGGGTCTCATGAGTCACGTGTGGCGGCAGAAAGGGTCTGCCGTCTATCGCTTCAACAGCCAGTGGGGAACCTCGAGGCTGCAGAGGAATGGAATTGGCGGCAGCGAACACACTATCAATGAACAAACCACCAGCACCAGAGTCCACCAACGCCTGGGTCGTCACCGAGCCCCCGACCCAGGAGAGGACAACAGTAATCAGTGGTTTGTCAACACGGGAAACCGGGGACGAGGAGACTCCACCCAAGATCTGCCCCCGACAGGATCTCAGGTGCGAGCGTTTTCCCGGACGGTTCGGGCATGCCAACCGAAAATGCCCACCGAGACCACAGTACATGCATCGGCCCTCGCGTCTCCGGAGTACCCTCTCCCCCTCGGACAGGCGAGCAAACCCCAGCTGCATGGGTTCACCCCCAGACAAGTCATCCCCAGGAGGCGTGGGAGGAGAGGGAGGCACGGGTGGGACAGCAAACGTAGGCGCCAATCTGTTAGAAGGCCTCCGCAGGCTCTCCTGAAAGGAAGGTCTCTCCCTGAGTCTGGTGTCAATCAAAATCAGGAAAGAAATAAGAGACTCGAGCTCCACAGGTAGGTCCTTAGCTGCAACCTCATCCTTCAAGGCATCCGAGAGACCATGAGAGAAAGCAGCGACCAGAGCCTCATTATTCCAGCCCACCTCTGCTGCCAGGGTACGAAACTCAATGGCGTATTCAGCTACGGATCGTGAACCCTGTCTGATGGACATAAGGAGCTTCGCAGCAGAGGCAGTACGAGCCGGCACATCGAATACCTTCCGAAGAGAAGCGACAAAACCGGAAAACTCGGCAACCACCGGATTGTTGTTCTCCCATAAAGGGCTGGCCCAGGCCAAGGCCTTGTCCGAGAGCAGCGAGATCAAGAAGCCCACCTTTGATCTCTCAGTAGGAAAGGCATGTGGCAGCAACTCGAAGTAAATGCCCACCTGGTTAAGGAAACCTCAGCACTGAGTTGGCTCTCTCCCAAAGCGCTGTGGAAGGGGGGCAGAACCGGTCATACCCCGAAACACCGCAGGCGCAGCAACAGGTGTCGGGGTAGACTCTGGCGCAACAACCGGAGCGGCAGTAGGAGCGGGCCCAGGAGCGACAACCGACCCATCGGCAACGGAAGCTAAATGAGCCGTGCGTTCAAGCAGGGTTTGCAACGCCACAGCGAACCGACCCAACAGGTGATCCTGCTGATCAAGTCTGGCAACCAGCGTAGGTAGCGAGGATGGCCCTGTACCGTCAGAAATCATGGCTTGGTCCTAATGTCATGGAACCATGAACCAGACGTACAACAAGAGATGAGTGGAAATAAGAAGGCTTTATTGAAAATAAAGCTGTAAGGCAAAAGTCCAAACGGATGGCTAAACCGAAGCAGGGTCTTGCGAAACCAGAGATCAGGAACCAGAAGGGTAGTCAGATGAAGCCAGGATCAGGAACCAACAGGGTAGTCAGATGAAGCCAGGATCAGGAATCAGCAGGGTAGTCAGACGAAGCCAGGATCAGGAACCAGAAGCAGCAGCAGTCTTAGAAGCATGTGAGCACAGGAGGACCAAGCAGGGAACTGAAGCCACAGACCTCCTATATATATGAGCTAGGCATCCAGCTCCTCCCAGTGGGAAGGAGGAGCCGCAGGGTGGGAGGCTACAAGAAACCCAGAAACCAAGATGGCCGCCAGCACATGTCAAACGAAGGAGAACAGCAAGGAGGTAAGACCATGACAAAATCAAAATGTGTAAAAAATGGCCAGTGAAATCCGAAAGGTGCTCTTTGGAATGTGTGCCCCTTTGCCCACCTTGGCTGCAAAAAAGTGTCACACATGTGGTATCACCGTACTCAGGAGAAGTTGGGGAATGTGTTTTGGGGTGTCATTTTACATATACCCATGCTGGGTGAGATAAATATCTTGGTCAAATGCCAACCTTGTCTAAAAAAAATGGGAAATGTTTTCTTTTGCCAAGATATTTCTCTCACCCAGCATGGGTATATGTAAAATGACACCCCAAAACACATTCCCCAACTTCTCCTGAGTACGGCGATACCACGTGTGTGACACTTTTTTGCAGCCAAGGTGGGCAAAGGGGCACACATTCCAAAAGGCACCTTTCAAATTTCACCGGTCATTTTTTACAGATTTTGATTTCAAACTTCTTCTCACACATCTGGGCCCCTAAAATGCCAGGGCGGTATAACTACCCCACAAGTGACCCCATTTGGAAAGAAGACACCCCAAGGTATTTTTTGATGGGCATAGTGAGGTCATGGAAGTTTTTATTTTTTGTCACAAGTTAGTGGAATATGAGACTTTGTAAGAAAAAAATAACTAAATAAATAAATAAATCATCATTTTCCGCTAACTTGTGACAAAAAATAAAAAGTTCTATGAACTCACTATGCCCATCAACGAATACCTTAGGGTGTCTACTTTCCGAAATGGGGTCATTTCTGGGGTTTTTCTACTGTCTGGGTATTGTAGAACCTCAGGAAACATGACAGGTGCTCAGAAAGTCAGAGCTGCAAAAAGCGGAAATTCACATTTTTGTACCATAGTTTGTAAACGCTATAACTTTTACCCAAACCATTTTTTTTTTGCCCAAACATTTTTTTTTATCAAAGACATGTAGAACAATAAATTTAGCTAAAAATTTATATATGGATGTTGTTTTTTTTGCAAAATTTTACAACTGAAAGTGAAAAATGTCTTTTTTTTGCAAAAAAATCGTTAAATTTCGATTAATAACAAAAAAAGTAAAAATGTCAGCAGCAATGAAATACCACCAAATGAAAGCTCTATTAGTGAGAAGAAAAGGAGGTAAAATTCATTTGGGTGGTAAGTTGCATGACCAAGCAATAAACGGTGAAAGTAGTGTAGTGCAGAAGTGTAAAAAGTGGTCTGGTCATTAAGGGGGTTTCAGCTAGGGGGGTTGAAGTGGTTAAAGGGGAAGCCACTGTTCAACTCACGCTTAAAGGGGCGGCCACTGTTCAAGTCACTTTTAAAGGGGAAGCCACTGTTCAAGTCACTCTTAAAAGGGGGGCTACTGTTATAGTCACTGTTAAAGGGGAGGTCTTTGTCAAAGTCACTATTAAAAGGGCGGACTCTGTCAAGGTCACTGTTACATGGGAGGCCATTGTTGAAAGTCACTGTTAAAGTGGCATCCATTGTGGAGTTTAATTCTTATTTGCTTTGAATAAAAATATTTTTATTTTTACTTTACTTTCATATAGTTCCATAGTGAACTATATAAATATCTACTCTTTTACCATTTTCATATTAAATTTTATTTTTTATTGTTGAGATGACTATAATTACTAATAATTGTATTTTACAACTTTGCGATTACATCCTTTAATTGTTATCTTGCAGACTATGTTGAAGGGATATGACGAGCTGGGTTCTCATGGAGAGAAACAGGCCATTGTGAGGAGAATGGCTAACATCCAGTGGCAGAGGAATGGCAAGATCCATTCTAAGGGAGCCTATTTAAAAAAGTGGTCGGACCTAAAACGCCACAAAATGGATCTCATAGAAGAGATCAGAGAAAAAATTGTCCAGGTACGATGCGTACATTAATTTTCTATCAACCACCTATTGTTATTTATGTGTTCAGTTATACAAATAAGTATTTATATCCCTTTACAACTGATAACTAAGTTTAGTGGCGTCGAACCGATGGGACGGGTGCTAGAGGCGGCACTCAGAGCCCCCTCTGTGGGCCGCATACCCTTGAAAAGGTCTAAGGCGTACTAATCGGCTTTAGACATTTCCTACCATACAGCTTTGCAGGCACACTATTAACAGCACAGTCAGCATATTGAATGTAGGCAGGCTGTTACAGCAAAATGATAATTGTGTGGAAGACAGACTATACTGGTATTCAGGTACAATGGTAACGTTGGAAATTTGCAATAAATAAAAAGTTCTTCAGCACGAATTTGATTAATGTTGGGACACGTAGCTGATTATCCCTTTACAATATATACATACACTCACAGCGAGATACAGATATATGATGTAAACCCTTATCCAATGTCAAAACAGTTGACTTGGTCCACCTCATTTCAATAACCCTGCAACAGTACCTTCCGAACCAATACCCCCGCTACCTCATCCTAGCTATTAACATACTCAACTGTAAACCATCTGAAAGACTTCATTCATAGTTTCATCGAACACCAAATCATGTGAAATCAAACATAGGGGTAATCATTATCCCATCCAGATCCCACCATAGACTAATTTGTGTACCGTTAGCTTTTTTTTTTTTGCTTTGCTTGTTTATCTTGGAATTTTTGTAAAATTTGTTCATTACAGGGGTGCCTCTTCCTAAAGTAAGAGCTAGCGCTCTAATAACAAGAAGGTGGTGGAAGAGGAGATGATGGAGGATGAGGAGCAGGACGAGGAGCAGGCAGGACCATTAGGGCATCAGGCCCATAGCCCACCTGAGGCAGATGAGGTCCAGGAGGATGAGGAGGAGGAGGAAGACAAGGTGGTGACCACCCCCCGCCAGGAGGGTAAATATATTCTGTTTTCTGTTTTAATTTAAAAAATGTCCCCACACACATACAGGCGTCAGTTTAGTCTTCACCACAGGCACATTTGATTCAAGAAAACAATTATAAACAAGTTCAAGTTTAACCTCTAATTGTTATTCAGACTTCAGATATTGCATAACCTAAAGTCCCCCACTTTGCGTTCACGCCAAGCAGTGTAACAAAAATATTAGTATAACACCAAAAAAGTTTCTATCATAAATATCTTGCATGGAGTTATTCGTATACCACCTACAAATATCTTAGAAAAAGCTCCCACGCAAAGAACTATGAGGCTCATATAAAGTGCACACAGAGCATATGTAGCAATACACAATTAGCCAATACAGCTATATGAGCCTGTGTGCCACCCCACACAACTAAACTGCAGGGGGGAGGGACAAAAAAGGGGTTAGTGCATATAATACAGCAATATCAATTCCTTACTGACCCAGGTCTGGAGCAGCCGCCAGACGATCGTTTAGCTTCACGCTTCCTCTTGGGGCATACTCTACTCTTCCATGTACCCCTCCTATATACCCCTACAGTTTAGTATCAGCCAATGGCTACACTCCTACACAGCTGCCCACAGTCCTGTCAATTAGTGACTCATGGCATACAGAGGGTGGTGCATATTACCGGTCCAATCAGATCGTATTCCTGCTGATGTCACGTCACCCCCCACGTGACCCACCCGGCATCATTGACTCCGAACAGTATACACCCATATCTCATTGCCGTGTGACAGCCAATGCTGTCTCCACTTACTACGGCACCGCCCCTCCTATGACAAGTAAGTTACATGACACGCCCCACAATCAACATGCTTGTGCCTGTCGGCGTATCATTTGTGTTCTTTTTTTATTTCTGTGTAGACCTCCACCTGCCAGTGTCTAAGATTCAAAAACGGGGGCTAGATTTGACATATACATAGTCCTCTTCTGCTCATATTACTAAAAATATTACTATATCAAAAATATTAGTATATCACCAATCTTTAGGGTCTGTCAGAGACCATGCTAATTTCTCTGCAGGTTCAGTTTTCACATCTCCTGTCCACACTTGAAAAGAACAGCATTTTTAATCCAAACTTTATTAAAAAGGCTTGATGGAGTACAGGAGTGACCTGTGCCACTATATCTGTCTGGGCACTCAGTCCAAAAACACGGACCCTAATTAATTCCACGTAAAGTTTTTTTTACAGCTAGCTGATGTTACTGGTGTACTGATTTCCGTAAAGTATCTGAATGAGGCATACTGTTTAATATTGGATGTAATGAGCATCCAAAATATTAAAATTTTCTTAGACTAAAAAATAAAGTGCACAAAACCATATTAATATTTATCTAAAAAATAGTGTAAAAACTATGAAACTGTCAACAAAGAACATACAACAACCAAACGGTAATATAAAACATGAACACAATAAAGTAATTAATCTACATAAAAAGCATCAACTTAACTACTAAGTCCATCACCCTAAAGTCTAAAGAACTATTATTAATCCTAACTAAACCAATATATAATGGATTAACATAGTAACATAGTATATAAGGCCAAAAAAAGACATCTGTCTATCCAGTTCGACCTGTCATCTTGCAAGTTGATCCAGAGGAAGGCAAAAAAAAAACCTGTGAGGTAGAAGCCA
This sequence comes from Bufo gargarizans, assembly GCF_014858855.1. Classification (NCBI taxonomy): domain Eukaryota; kingdom Metazoa; phylum Chordata; class Amphibia; order Anura; family Bufonidae; genus Bufo; species Bufo gargarizans. The sequence goes on along the minus strand of NC_058083.1, from coordinate 391,756,838 downwards.
ATTTTCACCACTTTAGGGGAATAAAAAAATTATTTCCCAACTCCAATCAGGCAATAACAATAATTCCCTGGATCAACGACCCCTCTCTAGTAGCTATAGCCTGTAATATTATTATGCTCCAGAAATACATCCAAGCCCCTCTTGAATTCCTTTATTGTATTCACCAGCACCACCTCCTCAGGCAGAGAGTTCCATAGTCTCACTGTTCTTACCGTAAAGAACCCTCTTCTATGTTTGTGTACCAACCTTCTTTCCTCTAGTCGCAGAGGATGTCCCCTCGTCACAATCACAGTCCTGGGGATAAATAGATGATGGGATAGATCTATGTACTGACCACTGATATATTTATACATATTAGATCTCCCCTCAGTCGTCTTTTTTCTAAAGTGAATAACCCTAATTTTGATAATCTTTCAGGGTACTGTAGTTGCCCCATTCCAGTCATTACTTTAGTTGCCCTCCTCTGGACCCTCTCCAGCTCTGCTATGTCTGCCTTGTTCACAGGAGCCCAGAACTGTACACAGTACTCCATGTGTGGTCTGACTGGCGATTTGTAAAGTGGTAGGACTATGTTCTTATCATGGGCATCTATGCCCCTTTAGATGCAACCCATTATCTTATTGGCCTTGGCAGCAGCTTTGGAGAAGTCCAGATATACGACATCCATTGATTCGCCGCTGTCAAGTCTAGAACTTACCTCCTCATAGAAACTGATTGAATTAGTTTGGCATGACCGATCCCTCATGAAGCCATGCTGATATGGTGCTATTTGCTTATTTCCGTTGAGATGCTCTAACATACAACAGATTATACTACACAGATAATGAGCCGTTGGGGTTTAGGTACCTAGTGATTGAGTAAGCAAATTTGGAATAATGGTCACCTTTAATATTTAACTTTTAATAATATTTATGATAAAATAAATGCCCTAGGATAAGGTGCAGAAAAAATATAGAGGAGCAGGGTGGGGGTCCACCCTACTCTTGGTGAGTATACTAAAACTCTAGGGAGGGAGGGAGGAAGGGGGGGGCAGGGATGCTGGGTCTCAGCCCTTATTAGCGCCCTATTGAAAAGAGCCCCATTCCCGTACTCCACAGCCTCCTATCAAAGGCCCTCAGTTCTCCCTAAGCAGTGCTCTGACTGCCCAGCTTCGACCTGAAAAGGAGCAAGTGAGGGGGGAGGAATTCCCTAGACGTAATTGTTATACACCACCTGCAGATACGCCACCAGGTCCCTGGAGGCGATCGCCAATGGTACACTTGACCTGTGAGGATAAGTGTCCTGAAAAAAATTTATGTGTGGGTGTCAAAGGTTGAACACCCCACACATATGCAATATTGATGATGCTGAGATGTTCAATAACCACAAAATGGCCCGACACGCTTCTCTGTTATGTTACAGTTCGTCAGGGGCCCAAAGAAATGGATGTCAGCAACAGTAGCGGTGACTTGTCCACCAGTTGGGACAGTTTACCAAATCACAATTAAACTGTAGACAGCAACGGTTATTAACAGCTGATATGTATCATGTTTCTTTCAAACAACCCCCATTGTGTGGCATTATAACAACAAGCCGCAGTCACAAATGGGGGTGAAAGGAGGTACTTAGCTCGTCAGGAGTGGCCGGTCAGTGGACCTGTCCCTGCGATGCAGACTGGTTCCTATTCCTACACAGTCTGTGTGCTGGATCCCGCGTGTGACAGTGCAGCAAGAGACGCCGGCTCAGCTGCACCATTTGAGCCATCTGCGTCATCTAAGCTCCGCCCATTAGCGCCGTCATGTGACCCATCACGTGACCGCAACGTCATGGTCACGTGGGGCTTCACATGATCGCAGGTCCTGCGACCATAGTGAGATGGGGCGAGATCGACAGCTGGTTATTACAATATACAAGTACTCTAAGAAGTGACGCTGCGCCACTTGGATTGTGGTTTATAGCGGCGCACCATTCATTTGAATGAATATGGAATTTCATTTACTATGGTGGGGACTCCCCTATCCCTGTAGGGCATCCCCATACAATTTCTCCGTCTCAATACTTATGGGGACTCAATTCTAGTTACCCCATGAGGTCCAAGTACAGTGGGTTAGCGATTGTGTTTTACATACAGTAAGCACACTTGTATATTGTAATAACCAGCTGTCGATCTCGCCCCATCTCACTATGGTCGCAGGACCTGCGATCATGTGATGCCCCACGTGACCATGACGTTGCGGTCACGTGATGGGTCACATGACGGCGCTGATGGGCGGAGCTTAGATGGCGCAGATGGCTCAAATGGTGCAGCTGAGCCGGCGTCTCTTGCTGCACTGTCACACGCGGGATCCAGCACACAGACTGTGTAGGAATAGGAACCAGTCTGCATCGCAGGGACAGGTCCACTGACCGGCCACTCCTGACGAGCTAAGTACCTCCTTTCACCCCCATTTGTTACTGCGGCTTGTTGTTATAATGCCACACAATGGGGGTTGTTTGAAAGAAACATGATACATATCAGCTGTTAATAACCGTTGCTGTCTACAGTTTAATTGTGATTTGGTGAACTGTCCCAACTGGTGGACAAGTCACCGCTACTGTTGCTGACATCCATTTCTTTGGGCCCCTGACGAACTGTAACATAACAGAGAAACGCGTTGGGCCATTTTGTGGTTATTGAGCATCTCAGCATCATCAATATTGCATATGTGTGGGGTGTTCAACCTTTGACACCCACACATACATTTTTTTCAGGACACTTATCCTCACAGGTCAAGTGTACCATTGGCGATCGCCTCCAGGGACCTGGTGGCGTATCTGCAGGTGGTGTATAACAATTACGTCTAGGGAATTCCTCCCCCCTCACTTGCTCCTTTTCAGGACGAAGCTGGGCAGTCAGAGCACTGCTTAGGGAGAACTGAGGGCCTTTAATAGGAGGCTGTGGAGTACGGGAATGGGGCTCTTTTCAATAGGGCGCTAATAGGGGCTGAGACCCAGCATCCCTCCCCCCCTTCCTCCCTCCCTCCCTAGAGTTTTAGTATACTCACCAAGAGTAGGGTGGACCCCCACCCTGCTCCTCTATATTTTTTCTGCACCTTATCCTAGGGCATTTATTTTATCATAAATATTATTAAAAGTTAAATATTAAAGGTGACCATTATTCCAAATTTGATGCTCTAACATAGCATCTCTCAGAAAACCTTCAAACAGTTTACCCACAACAGATGCGCCAATCCTGTGGGACATTCCTTGTCAGTATAGAGTCTGCAAATATCAGAAATAAGGGTCTGGCTATGACATTACTTAATTCCCTTAGGATACGGGGGTGTATGCCATCCGGTCCTAGCGATTTGTCTATTTTAATCTTTTTAAGTCGCTGATGTACTTCTTCCTGGGTCAGACAGGACTTAATCTGCTTTATACACCAAACAATGATTGTCTTTTAAAGTAGATTATAAATTTATATTTCCTTTACTTTTACAGCAATAAACAACTTAATTAAAGAGGTGAAAAATGTACAGCGGGAGCAGTGCGACCGGATGAAAATGTTGAGGGCGCAGCTGATGAGAAGGATGAGCTGACCCTAGCAGAGGAGGCCAACCAAAAGGCCCTGGATGGACTGCTCCAAAAGCTCCAAAAAATAAAAAATATTGCCTTTTTGGGGCTTCAGTTATTTATATTCTTAATTTTTATTTATTTAAAGATTGTTTTATAAAACTTTATTGTTCTATAAAATTTGTTGTGTTTTGTTTTATTGTAACCAATGTGGTTACAGTCCGGACAATTTAGTCTGGGCCAAAGTAATAATTCATTATCATTACATACAGCAGCCGCCGTTACATGGAAACAGGGTAATAGACATGGCGCCGCTTATGGTCGCACCACTTATTCACTATGACTATTTTCTTGTGCCGGTGGTCATGTGTGTGCCACAATTCAAACCGAATACTGCGGACTGTGGCGCTCTTAGCAGCACGCGTGACGGGACCAGGTCCAATCATAGACCTTGTACAACATGCATACATGTAATCCAAAACTATTAAAATACAAGTATTTAAACTTAATGTGATCATGTCATCAAAAAAATATAATTAGGGCTATAAATGGAAAAAAAATTGATTTTAGGTTACCGTTATAACATTACATTGTATTTAAATTGCATGTGTGTGGGGTATGAGCAATGGGGTATTGGCAAATGGTCATCTAAGGAGAGGTGTACCTGTGTAGTGAGGTGACGGTACGGTATGGGGTGTCCAGCTGGGTTATGGTAAATGAACCAGCGAATACTGGAATACTGGAGGTCAATCATTACTTCTCATAAACTGTATGTAAGTGAGGAGGTGGTGGGGGGACATGATGGAGGGGGGTTTAAGGTGGTGGAGGGTTTAAGGGGGGAGGTGGGGTTGGTGTGGGTTTTATAGCGTGGGATATACAGTATGTAGCACGGAAATAGAGGTGCTATGTGCATATGAGAGATATTTGTCTGCTATCCATACATACATGTTACAGACATTGTAGTGTGATGTAACCACTTTAATTTGTGCCATAATCATTTACCGCTTCACACCCAATGACGTAGCTATACTTCATCCAGCAGAATAATTAAACATAGATCAATCCTTATGCGGGCGCCGTTGCCACCTGCTTTGTGTGGCTGCATAAACCCACGGCTAATGTCCGTGACCGTCAGTAATACCGATGGTGGACATTTAACCCATAAGATGTAGTGGTCACTTGTTAACTATAACAATACAAGCAATACGAATATTTTAGCAATAGTGTTGAATTCGAAATACAACTAATTTGTATTGCATTGCAATTTCAGCTTTGGAGATTTTGCTACAGGTGGTATTGGTAGAATGAACTAATAAAACAAATATAGTACTGTATGTCAGAATAGTGCCTTATAAAAGTTGGATTCGCAATGTGGTTAATAATAATAGCAAATATGATCACATTTCAAATTAGCACTGCTAGATTCAATATCAGTTAAGTTCGTTAATTCTAGACCCATTCCATTAGAGACCCAGCAGCAGCCTCAAGTTGAAATCGCAATGCGATTAATATAACTCAAAGTATTTATTTTAAAAAAAAGCAAAGTAATATAATCGCATAACGAATTAAACTTAGCTGTCTCTATAGTAAACTTTCCTATATAATTGTTAGAATTAGCGAAGTTGATGAATAGGTAGCTAAAACGAAGATGGAGAATACTTTGTTATCTTTGTTTTGTGGAATATGACAACCACTTCACTTGTATCTGACACCTCAGCAAAGGAAGCAGCAGCGGGTACAACATCATCATCATCACACTGTACGTTCATGTGTTCAATGCTGCCTGTTCAATGCTGCCTGACTGAGACATATTCCTGTTATCTACATCCTCTGGCAATAATGGTTGCGCATCACTAATTTCATCCAACTGATGTGTAAATAACTCCTCTGAGGGATCAAGTGAAGCGGCTGTGGTGGCTGTGGTGGTAGTGGTGGTGGTGGCGGCAGGCGGGAGAGTGGTAACTTGAGCAGGTGACCAAAGCTGAGCTGGAGGAGGATGGTGCGTCAAGGTTCTTAGCGGAAGCTGTTGAAGATTGGGTGTCCTGTGTAAGCCAGTCAACTATTTTCTCCAAATTTTTTGGGTTCAGGGTACATGGCCTCTGAACACTGGGCATTATTCCAGGGCCAGTGGAAATCACAGCACCACGGTCACGACGGCCCCTGCGGGGTGGCCTGCCTCTGCCTGTCATTTATTTTTAGATAAGTGGTACTATGCGTGCAAGGTACTGTGCCACCCTATATAAGAGGTGGGCAGTGGGCACAGTACAGTCTGTGTGGGCCTGACACACATGGGCTTGCAACTGTGATTATATCACTGAAAAATATAAAAAACATTTTTTTTTATTTGCAAGGTATTTGAGTGAGTGGCACCCTGTAATTGTATGAGTGGAGGCCTAGCCACTAGCCAGTGGCCACAATACAGTCTGTGTGGGCCTGACACACACAGGCTTGCAACTGTGATTACCATATTTTTCGCCCCATAAGACGCACTTTTTCTTCCCCCAAAATGGGGGAGAAATGCCCCTGCGTCTTATGGGGCGAATGCTTGCAGTTTTACATCACTGGCAGCGATGTATCAGTGAGCGGGGACTCGGGGAGGGACTGGGAGGAGGGTCTGGGGGCTGGCAATAGCGGCGGGGCGGTGCAGTCAGTGTAGTATAGCACCGCCCCGCCGCTCCAGTATACTAATATAAGATGTCATTTTCAAGTAATATTTATTAAACTTGCCCCCTTAGTCCTATTACTACCTTACATCCTAATCGCGGCAGTAGAATTCAGGCTCAGGTTTCTCAAGTAGCTCAGGAACCTAACGCTAAACCTACCTGGGCCGTATGGGCAATACCAGGAGCCAGTGGGCGAATTACAGGAGACATGTCCTCCAAGCAGGATATGTTGGCTAATTCTCAATTTTACACCAGTATGAGGGTTAGTAAGACCGCATAGTGCACCTGTCTTTGTTTTTGTTATGTTATTTTGACTGCTTATCACATCCACACAATTGCTATCTTGTGTAGGATGTCCATTGTGGTACTTGTGGTCCGCTGCAGGCATCCTCCATTGTATGCATTTTTGCTGGGGATTGCCATTAGCAACGGGCCACAAGTGCAGGATCTGCCCCCCCAGTATAGATGCACCACTGCATATGGGGTTGAGCACTTCCTGCTTTTTAATACCACGCTAATTTGTAGTTTGTATTTTGAATTTTTGGAGGTGTAGAAACTCCTAGTCTGAATGTGCCTTTTTTTTCCATCCACAGGCAGCATTCTGGTGCACATGTGAGGCCTGGGCTATATCAGACAGTCTTGGGTGGGGCTCAGAGCTCTCTGCCTCCTCCCATGTATGCATGGTCACATGCTGGAGGTTACTGGGAGTTTGCTTTGAGTCGGACCTTGCGCACCTGTAATCCGCCCACTGGCTCCTGGTATTGCCCATACGGCCCAGGTAGGTTTAGCGTTAGGTTCCCGAGCTACTTGAGAAACCTTGACGTGGTGCTCCGGCTCAGACATGTCCTCCAAGCAGGATATGTTGTCTAATTCTCAATTTTACACCAGTATGAGGGTTAGTAAGACCACATAGTGCACCTGTCTTTGTTTTTGTTATGTTATTCTGACTGCTTATCACATCCACACAATTGCTATCTTGTGTACGATGTCCATTGTGGTACTTGTGGTACGCTGCAGGCATCCTCCATTGTATGCATTTTTGCTGGGGATTGCCATTAGCAACGGGCCACAAGTGCAGGATCTGCCCCCCCAGTATAGATGCACCACTGCATATGGGGTTGAGCACTTCCTGCTTTTTAATACCACGCTAATTTGTAGTTTGTATTTTGAATTTTTGGAGGTGTAGAAACTCCTAGTTTGAATGTGCCTTTTTTTTCCATCCACAGGCAGCATTCTGGTGCACATGTGAGGCCCGGGCTATATCAGCCAGTCTTGGGTGGGGCTCAGAGCTCTCTGCCTCCTCCCATTGTATGCATGGTCACATGCTGGAGGTTACTGACAGTTTGCTTTGAGTTGGACCTTGCGCACCTGTAATTCGCCTACTGGCTCCTGGTATTGCCCATACGGCCCAGGTAGGTTTAGCGTTAGGTTCCCGAGCTACTTGAGAAACCTTGGCGTGGTGCTCAGGCTCAGACATGTCCTCCAAGCAGGATATGTTGGCTAATTCTCAATTTTACACCAGTATGAGGGTTAGTAAGACCGCACAGTGCACCTGTCTTTGTTTTTGTTATGTTATAATTTTGTTTTACCTGCAAGATATTTGTGACTCACACCCTGTAACGGTATGAGTGGAGGCCTAGCCAGTGGCCACAGTACAGTCTGTGGGCCAGACACACACTGGCTTGCAACTGGGATTATATCACACAAAAATATTAAATAATTTTTTTTTTCTGCAAGGTATTGCCTGTGACACCCTTTTCTGCAAGGTATTGCCTGTGACACCCTGTATGACAGTGCACATTGTACTGTCTGTGACTGAGCCTGCAGCCTCTCACACACGGGCTTGCAACTGTGATTATATCACTGAAAAATGTTAAATATATTTTTTTTATCTGTGAGGTATTTGTGACTCACCCCTTGTAATGGTATGAGTGGAGGCCTAGCCAGTGGCCACAGTACAGTCTGTGGGCCAGACACACACTGGCTTGCAACTGGGATTATATCACAGAAAAATATTAAATAGAATTTTGTTTTACCTGCAAGGTATTTGTGACTCACACCCTGTAACGGTATGAGTGGAGGCCTAGCCAGTGGCCACAGTACAGTCTGTGGGCCAGACACACACTGGTTTGCAACTGGGATTATATCACAGAAAAATATTAAATAGATTTTTTTTTATCTGCAAGGTATTTGTGACTCACACCCTGTAATGGTATGAGTGGAGGCCTAGCCAGTGGCCACAGTACAGTCTGTGGGCCAGACACACACTGGCTTGCAACTGAGATTATATCACTGAAAAATATCAAATATAATTTTTTTATCTGCAAGGTATTTGTGACTCACACCCTGTAACGGTATGAGTGGAGGCCTAGCCAGTGGCCACAGTACAGTCTGTGGGCCAGACACACACTGGCTTGCAACTGGGATTATATCACTGAAAAATATTAAATATATTTTTTTTTATCTGCAAGGTATTTGTGACTCACACCCTGTAACGGTATGAGTGGAGGCCTAGCCAGTGGCCACAGTACAGTCTGTGGGCCAGACACACACTGGCTTGCAACTGGGATTATATCACTGAAAAATATTAAATAGAATTTTTTTATCTGCAAGGTATTTGTGACTCACACTCTGTAACGGTATGAGTGGAGGCCTAGCCAGTGGCCACAGTACAGTCTGTGGGCCAGACACACACTGGCTTGCAACTGGGATTATATCACACAAAAATATTAAATATAATTTTTTTTATCTGCAAGGTATTGTCTGTGACACCCTGTATGAATGATGTGCACAAAGTACTGTCTGTGACTGAGCCTGCAACCTCTCACACACGGGCAGCCAGGCAACTGCAATATATATATATATATATATATATATATTTATATATATATTGGACGCTATCCTTACAGCAGATGAGTCTGTGGACACAGAACAATGCCCTAGCTAACACTTTCCCTATTAGATCAGCAGCAGCAGCAGCAGCAGCAGCACTGTCCCTCCTCTCACTTAGAATGCAGCTTCCGAATGAATCTAAAATGGATGCTGTCCAGGAGGTGGGAGGGTCTGGGAGGGAGGGTTTATTGCTGATTGGCTGGAATGTGTCTGCTGACTGTGAGGTACAGGGTCAAAGTTTACTCAATGATGATGTATAGGGGGCAGACCGAACATCTCATATGTTCGCCCGCCGCGGCGAACGCGAACAAGCTATGTTCGCCGGGAACTGTTCGCCGGCGAATAGTTCGGGCCATCACTACTACAGATTACTGATTGGTGCACTAAGTATTGTTGTGAACTTGACATTGCTTCCTTCTCATTGGCCCACAACCAAGAAGCAGAGAGGAATCGTGTTCAGATGGAAAGAAATTTTGAATATTCGATATAACGAATACACAGTTGTACCATCGCTAGCGATCCTAGTTTCCCATATTGTTGCTTACGAAGCGCGAGTTCTCCTACTTCTCCCTGAACTATATATGCAATACACATAAAGGCCAGTAGATGGCAGGGTCAACCTAAAGTAGTAATGACACTACACTATACTACGCCCCTTTGACTTGCTCCTCTGTAGATAACAGCTGCTAGTACCGTACAGTATATGAATTGTACCAAACAGGCAGCTCCGACTCCCGATACAGCCCATAGTCATCCTCAGCAGTCAGGGCACATGCAGACACTGCACAGGAGCCGGCCGCTATAAGAATGGCACCAGTACAGTATGTTAGGAGGTCAGGGCGAAGCGACGTTTAAATAATGTGTTTTACAAATGAATTTGATGTACTGTACACTACAGTAAATGAATAATCCCCAAAAAATCGCTGAGCGGAACCATACTGTATACTGTAAATCACAGACCTCTTCTACAGTATCGGTCACTTCAGCCAGTGAGCCGATAAAGCAGTAATAGAGGGAAGGCAAATCGACAGGTGGTTAGTGGAACGTTCCTTGGGGCAATTGTATTTAATTAATATAAAGGGGGAAAAAAGAAAGAAAAAAAAATATGGCAGCACCCCAGTATGATGATTAGTTAGAACTGCCATTTTCTTTACTGTCAGATCTTTTTATAGCTGAAGAAATGTGTTTTTATTGGCTGCTGGAGCCACATGCCCTCCTCTGGCCAATCACATCAATACAAGTTCTCTTTATTCAAGAATATGGCATATTCATCCAATGATATGAGAGTTCCCACGGTCATATGAGCCAATAACGGTGAATTTCATACGCTATTAAGGTCAATTGGTTATGACAGGTCATCAGAACAAATAATTGACCTTAATAGCGTGGGAACTTCACCGCTATTGGCTCATATGACCATGGGAACTTCAGCGTTATTGGCTCATATGACCGTGGGAACTCTCATATCATTGGATGAATATGCCATATTCTTGAATAAAGAAAATTTGTAAAACAAATTATTTAAACGTCGCTTCGCCCTGACCTCCTAACATACTGTACTGGTGCCATTCTTATAACGGCCGGCTCCTCTGCAGTGTCCGCATGTGCCCAGACTGCTGAGGATGACTGTGGGCTGTATCGGGAGCCGAAGCTGCCTGTTTGGTACAATTCATATACTGTACGGTATTAGCAGCTGTTATCTACAGAGGAGCAAGTCAAAGGGGCGTCTGTGGAATAACAGATAACCTGAGATTATAACTAGTGTAGGTGGGGTTCGTGCACATACCTGCTATATCACTACAGCTCACTGCTTCATATAAAACTTATGCTACCGGCTTTACAGGGAGGACACTTGATACCTATGACTTGTTACCATATAAGCGGCATGTCTCCTGGAGGAACATGAATGAAGCACTGGATTTAGTGCTTTGTACAGTATGTGAGTTATTCGCGAATGGTTTACAACATGCATGTCTGCTAGACGTCTTTATGCGGGACTTCTGTAATGGAATAAGCCTTGACACCTACAGTACTTCTATCTCCACAGCGATACTTTGATATTTACTGTATAGCGCACGGGAACTAACTAACTGACTGTAGTTCCATGCGCCATCTGGTGTTCACAAACCAACATTGCACCTTGATTTTTCTCAATAGCTATTTATGCGATTCAGATTTGCTAATTGAATTGGAAATCGATTTGCGCTACCGCGATTCTGAAGGGAGCGCTAGCGATGCTGTATCTGTATAACACTATATTCTAAATATTTGCGAATTCTCAAAGTGGCGATATTCACAATAAAAATTCGCTATTCGAATATTTGTGTTCAACACTATTAGGAATCTCATCTGGCTATTTATTCTGTGGGTGACCTATAGTGATTGTTTTGTGTGTGCAATACACCAGCTTTGCACCCTTGACAGAAATATAATAATTCATATGGCTGTTAATTCTGCGGGTGACCTATAGCGATTTTATTTGTGGGTGCAATGCACCATCTTTGTACCCCTGACACAAAAATATAATTGTTAATCTGTTAGTTCGGTGGGTGACATATACCTATTTTTGGTGTGAGGTACACCTGCACTGCATCTGTGACAGGGAAATTAATATAGTTAATCCGTCTGTTAGTTCAGTGGGTGACATATACCCATTTTTTGTGTGAGGTACACCTGCTCTGCATCCATGAAAGGGAAGTTAAAGGGAACCTGTCACCTAAAAAATGCCTCCCAAACCACCAGCATTACCTTAAAGTAGCCAGCAGTATGTTTCTAAAGATCCTTTTCTTCCTCCGGCCAGATACACCAAAATCTTGAAAAACGATGTTGGTGGACAGGAAAATACCGCCCAGCGAAGTGAATACTAATGAGATGGGCGTGTCTAAGAATCCGGCAGTTGGGACGCGGCTGGGCACAAATGCGGCACAAAGAACGCTCCTTGGGCAGAAAGGAGAGGTGATTATAAAGATGATTTTTCACATTTAACAATGCGCACAGGGATAATACTTATATGAATTGGGAACTTATTATAAGACCTAGGGGGGGCATATAAAGATCTAATTATCCTCAGAAGGCCTGTCAGTGTCCCTTTAAAGTGAGGAGGCCGTTGCCCCCTTGACTTTAAACTCTGCTGTTACATAGTACATGCAGGGGATTAAAGTTAATTTTTTTTTTAGATTTTGGTGCATCTGGCTGGAGGAAGAAAAAGATCTTTAGAAACATGTTGCTGGCTACTTTAAAGTAATGCTGGTGGTTTGAGAGGCGTATTTAGGTGACAGGTTCCCTTTAATATAGTTAATCTGTCTGTCAATTCAGTAGGTGACCTCAAAGAATGAGAGCATCAAATAAGAGACGTGGCGTGGTCGTGGTGCTGCTGGTGTTGGTGGAGCTACTGTTGCAGGGAAAGGGACGTGGTCGATCTGTGCCAACTACACGCCCAAATGAAACACCTTCCTCAGGTGCACGTAGGTGACAGAACGTTCAGCGTTATTTTGTAGGCCCGAATACCGGTGTACGAATGGTGAGGTCAGAACAAGTACAGACGGTAGTAGATTGGGTGGCTGACAGTGCCTCCAGTTCCTTCACCTTGTCTCCCACCTGGTCCCCCGCTGAAAGCGCAGAGTTGGCACCTGCAGCCCATGGGCATCTGTCTTTCACCTCACCCCCTTGCAAATCAGCCAAGAAGTCTGAGCCCCAAGCCATGCAGCAGTCTCTTATGCTTTTTGATGACTCTGCTGGCAGGGATTCTGTGGGCCAACCACCTAGCCCTACCCCAGAAGTTGAAGCGATTGAGTGCACTGATTCCCAACCAGAATGTGGACATGGGAGGACCACCGCAGCACATCTCTGATGATGACAAAACACAGGTGCCAACTGCTTCGGCTTTCTGCCGTGTGCAGACTGGCAAGGAGGGCAGGGGGAGGAGTGGGTGGAAGATGATGTAGAGGAAGATGAGGTCCTAGACTTCACATGGAATCAAGGTCATGTGAGTGACATGCGTAGTTCGGATGAAGAGGTGGTGGTCACACAGCGCCAGCCGCACAGCAAAAGAGGTAGCAGGGTTCAAAAGTAGCCATCCCCTAGCCAGTACGCCTGCTACAGCACACCGTACCAAGGGACTGAGCACACCAAAGCCAGCTCCAAGGAGTTCCCTTGCGTGGCAGTTCTTCAGACAATGTGCTGACGATAAGACGTAAGTGGTTTGCACGCTGTGCTATCGGAGCCTGAAGCGAGGCATAAATGTTCTAAACCTGAGCACCACCTGCATAACCAGGCATCTAAATGCAAAGCAGGAGCTGTAGTGGATTACACACCTGAAATTACACAAAAGATCTCAGGCTACTCCTGCTCCCTCTTCTGCTGCAGTCTCTGCCTCTTCCTCCCCCTCTGGAGTAACAGTGGCACCTGCCACACTGCAAACAGAGGATGTGGCAGCAACACCACCACCGTCACCAAGCATCTCTACACTGTCCCATGGAAGCGTTCAGCTTTCCATCCCCCAAACACTGGAGAGAAAGAGGAAGTACCCCCCTACCCACCAGCGATCCCTGGCCCTGAATTCCAGCATTTCATCATTCCAGGCCTTTGAAATACTGTCATTCTGTCTGGCCGAGATGGAGACTTTTAAAAACCTTATGGCCGTGGCTGTCTCACATTAATTGGTTCCCAGCTGCCACTACTTTTTCAGGTGAGCCATCCCTGCCCTGCACAACCAAGTGGCAGACAAAATCAGGTGTGTACTGTGCAACACCATCTGTGGCAAGGTCCACATAACCACCGATTCGTGGACCAGTAAGCACAGGCAGGGACGTTATATCTCCCTAACTGCACACTGGGTAAATGCAGTGGCAGCTGGGCCTGAGGCAGATAGCAGTTTGGCGCATGTCCTTCCGCCACTGAGGATTGCAGGACTTTTCTCATTACCTCCTGTTGCCCCCTCCTCCTACTCCACTTCCTCCTCTAGCGCCTCCTCATCTGGTAAGCATAAGACCTGCACCACCAACTTCAGCACAGCCAGGGGAAACGACAGCAGGCTGTTTTGAAACTCATCTGTTTGGGGGAAATACCCCACACAGAGCAGAAAATGTGGACGGGCATGGAACAACTGACCGATAAGTGGTTGGTGTCACTAAGCCTCAAGCCCGGCTTGGTGGTGTGCGATAACGGGGGAAATCTCGTAGTAGTTCTGGGGCTAGCCAGTTTGACGCACATCCCTTGCCTGGCGCATTTGCTGAATTTGGTGGTGTACATGTTTCTGAAAAATTACCCCGATATGTCAGAGCTGCTGCAGAAAGTGTGGGCCGTCTGTGCGTGCTTTCGGCATTCTCAACATGCTGCCTGTCTGTGCTGCAGTGTAACTTCGGCAATCCAGCTCACCGCCTCCTATGCGACGTACCCACAAGGTGGAACTCCAACTTGCACATGCTGGAAAGACTGTGCGAGCAACAGCAGGCGATAGTGGAGTTTCAACTGCAGCATGCACGGGTGAGTTGCTCTGCGGAACAGCACCACTTCATCACCAACGAGTGGGCCTCCATGCGGGATGTGTGTGCCGTGTTGCGCTGTTTCGAGTACTCCACCAACATGGCCAGTGCTGAGGACACCGTTACTATCCCACTTCTATGTCTCCTTTAAAAAAACGCTTTGGGTGATGATGGAAGAGGACGTGGCACAGGAGGAAGCAGAGGAGGAACAGTGATTATTCTCACGGTTCTCAGGCCAGTCATTCACAAGTGGCTCAGAGGGTGGGTTCCTGCATCAACAGAGGTACACAACTGTCCAGCCAGGACACACTTCTGGAGGATAAGGAGGATAAGGATGATGATGAAGAGGAACCGTGTTCACAGCAGGGTGGCACCCAAAGCAGCTAATGGGCATCACTGGAGCGTGGCTGGGGGGATACAGAGGACACAGACGATACACCTCCCACAGATTACAGCTTGTCATTGCTTCTGGGCAGCCTGGCACACATGAGCGACTACATGCTGCAGTGCCTGCGCAACGATCACCGAGTTGCCCACATTCTAACCAGTGCTAATTACTAGGTGGCCACCCTGCTGGATCCCTGCTTCAAGGACAACGTGCCATCCTTAATTCCGTCACCGGAGCATGATTGGAAGATGCGCGAGTACAAGCGCACGCTGGTAGACGCGCTGCTGATGGCATTCCCACCTGACAGCGGGGGCTTAGTGGAAACACAAGGCGAAGGCAGAGGAGGAGGAAGAAGTCGCCAGCGCAGCCGGGGCACTGCCAGCTCCTCAAAAGGGAGGGTTAGCATCGATGAAATGTGGAAAAGCTTTGTCAGCACTCCACAACTACCAGCACCACCAGCTGATACGGAACGTCTTAGCAGGAGTCAGCATTTCAGCAACATGGTGGAACAGTACGTGTGCACACCCCTTCACGTATTGACTGATGGGTCTGCCCCATTCAACTTCTGGGTCTCCAAATTGGGCAGGGAGGTGCTGGCCTGCCCTTCTGCCGGTGTATTGTCCGAAAGTGTGTTTAGCACGGCAGGGGGTGTAATCACAGACAAGCGCAGCCGCCTGTCCACAGCCAACGTGGACAAGCTCACATTCATTAAAATGAACCACAGGACTTGTCCGTACCTTTTGCTGAATAGACAATTATATCAGCCGCACCCAGCCATTGTTTTACTCCAGCGCACTTTCTCTTTGCGTTCTCTTTTCCATTTTCCAATGTTTTGGGGCCTTTCCAAATTTATAAAAAATAAATAAATGGGAAAAAACAAATAAACAAAAAAAAATCAAAAACAGTTTTGTCTATCTCCTCCTCCACTGCCGTTTCTACCTACACTGCCACGTCTACCACCTCCTCAACCTCCTACTCCACTTTGACCTCTGCCTCCTAGTTCAAGATTATTATTTTAATTTTTTTTTTTATATTCTATGTTATTTTAAGTAATTTACCTATCCACATTTGTTCGCAGGGCAATTGTCCTGCTTTTACCCCCACTTTGCTTCTTTTTGCAGCCTCTAGCCCTTACTATGACTATTTTACAGCCATTTTAGTGTACCAAAGTTCGGGTCCCCCATGACTTCAATGGGGTTTGGGTTAGAGTTTGGGTCCCGAACCCGAACTTTGACCCGAAGTTCGGCCAAAACCGGCAAACCCGTGCATCCACGGGTCTGCTCATCCCTACTCCTGATATTATGGTGGGCTACCCCAAACAGCATAAGTTCTATTAACATTACTGCTGACCAAGTTCTTTATGGCTAGCTGTTATCTAGGCATTCATAGGTGTCATGTGGTCTAAAAATGGTTCTCAAATCATGTCAGCCAAGTAAATTCTCAGGTTTCAACCCCATTTGAGCATCTGTAATATGAGGCTGAATAGTTGATATATGGCTAGCGCATGTAAAAAAATAAGTATAACATTTATTTTTCAGTAAATTTTTTATTGCAAAAATTGCAGAAATTCATTTCTTTCCAGTAATTTGGATGTAGAATATATATAGTATGTGCTACTTTGTCTATTGCAACTAAACAATGCAGTTATTGTGCTTTGGAAAGATTTAATCATCTTCCAAGAATACAGAGTGTTTGTCTAATTGCTGCTTTTCCCTTGCCGGGTTTGTCATTTTCTAAGAAGGAGGATATAATAAATTGTTTCCATATCTCGTAATTTACAATGTGTCTTTGCATGCTGAAAAGGCATAATCCTACAGTAAGAAACTGTACAGAAATAGAGATTTTGCGGAAGTGTCACAACACTATACCCCTTGCAATTAAAGTAATTCAACTTGTGAGGTAAGCCACATGGGAACACAATGAACTACAGGTTGGTGTATCTTTGAGGATTATAGTCATTTCGTTTAGCTATACAGACACAAAAAGTGGAAGTAAATTGCTACTTGCAAAAATCAAAAGAAGCGAAAACTCAAATGATGCTATTTTTGATGAGAACATTTTTCCAGAAAAAAAAAAAAAAAACCTTTTAGAAAAGCAAAGCATACTAAGTATATAGCGAAAAGTCAGACCTTCATATGTGATTTGTAACCTTAAGCCACAATTATTTTTGGGGGTACAGTAAAGAGATTGTCAGTGTCACAGGAATGTCTAGAGATCTGTATTTAAGATAAGAATTGCTTTAAAAGAATGTGATGTCTTAAAAGTTTGTATAAAAACCCAAATAGCATCTGTGTCAGTAACCTGGCAAAGTAAGGCAAATCCCTGAACCCCATGGAGGGCCCAGTGCTGCTCACTGCACTTACTGTCCTATGTAGTCTTTCAGAACAGCAGGCAAAACTACATAGGACTAGTGATGGACGAACACCGGCCGGGACGGTTCACGAACGCGATCGCGATCAAATGTTCGTGAACCGCAATTTCGCGGCGGGCCCCATTCGCTTTAATAGCAGGCGAACCTGGAAAACCTTCAGGTCACATTTACAGCCACCAAATACTTACTAGAAGTGCACAAATAGTCCCACAACATGGACAGTGACATACTAGAAGGCGATCAATGATAAAAATTCCAACAAAAAACATGTATTTTAATCAGGGGCCATTTTAATGCGTCTCAAAGGGAAATTCTCAGAAATGTGCCCTGCTAGAGCCTAGAAAATTTTTACTTTAGGCCACGGGACTATTGGCCCTAAAAATTAGGCATGTGGCTCGAGGTACATTATGCGGTCAATGGATACAAATTTTACTGTAGCCCACTGGAGTACAGGCCCCAAAGATTAGGCATTCACCGTACAGAAAAGATCAATTGATTATGTGGCTGGAGGTATATTAGACGGTCATTGGATATCAATTTTACTGCAGGCCAGTGGAGTACAGGCCCCAAACATTAGGCATTCACCGGACATAAAAGATCAAGTGATTATGTGGCTGGAGGTATATTAGAGAGACATTGGATATAAATGTTACTGTAGGCCAGTAAAAATACATTTCAAATACATATGTTTAAAAGAACTAAAAATATAAAATTGGATTAAAAACATGGCTAACGAACTCCCCCCTCTTGAATAAACCCCAAATGATAGGTGAAATCCGATAACACGTGGTCGTCACAGGTGTTGAATTTCTCAGAAGCCCCAACAATTAACCATTTACCATACAGAAAAGATCAAGTGATTATGTTGCTGGAGGTATATTAGATGGTCATTGGATAACAATTTTACTGCAGGCCAGTTAGGACTACCGGCCCCAAAAATTATGCATTTACCGTACAGAAATGATCAAGTGATTATGTGGCTGGAGTTATATTAGACAGACATTGGCTATCAATTTTACTGCAGGCCAGTGGAGTACAGGCCCAAAACATCAAGCATTCACCGTACAGAAAAGAACAAGTAATTATGTAGCTGGAGGTACATTAGGCGGTCACCGTATAACAATTTTACTGTCGGACAGTTAGATTACAGGCCCCAAAAATTATGCATTCACCGTTACAGAAAAGATCAAGCGATTATGTGGCTGGAGGTATATTAGACGGACATTGGATATCAATTTTACTGCAGGCCAGTGGAGTACAGGCCCCAAACATTAGGCATTCACCGGACAGAAAATATAAAGTGATTATTTATTAGACGGTCATTGGATATCAATTTTAATGCAGGCCAGTGGAGTACAGGCCCCAAACATTAGGCATTCACCGGACAGAAAAGATCAAGTAATTATGTGGCTGGAGGCAGGGCTGGGACAAGATCCACCACCAACAGAGGCTGAGCTGCCCAAGTGCGCCCCCCATCCCCCAACTTGTGGAGTCTTTACTAAATACTTACTGTTGTAATCACACATAAATATGCACAGTTTAATGTACCAATTAACTATAGCTGTAAACAAATGCACAACCTCTTTAGATCCATATAAAGATAGAAATCAAGTGCAAAAACAAGTCATATACGACAATAACCACATAATCTTAATATAAATGAACATAATCCTGTCAACAAGACAGAATAAAAACTAGCAAGTGTTGCAGGGGTATGGGTAGATGGGGTGGTAGGACAAGGGCTGATGGGGGAGGGGGGCTGGGTTAGATAATCTAACCCCCTCTCCCCCCATCAGCCCTCGACCCCCCCATCTACCCCACCAGACATTTAGATGTTATTTATTTCTGCAGCTCTAATGCTCTGATGATCACTGATCAGTAGATGACTCAAGTCAAGCCCCCCCGCCATTTAGATATGTATTTTTGTTATTAATCATCAATTTTACTGCAGGCCAGTGGAGTACAGACCTCAAACATTAGGCATTCACCGGACAGAAAGGCCTTTTATGCTGCTGTATTTACATAAGAGACGGACCATTCTTTATTCTGGGTGGTGGTGGATATGTGTGGGCTGACATGGGGAAATCCTATTAAACGTGGTTGTCAAAGGTGTTGAATTCCTCCGAGATCCATGCCTCATTCATTTTTTGAAATGTGAGGTAGTCCACACTGTCGTGAGCTAGGCGAGTGCGCTTATCAGTCACAATCCCCCCTGTTGAGCTAAATGTCCTTTCAGACAGGACACTGGACAAGGGGCAAGCCAAGAGTTCCATGGCAAATTGTGCCAGGTCTGGCCACAGGTCAAGCCTGCACACCCAGTAGTCCAGGGGTTCCTCGCTTCTCAGAGCAGTCGCATCGGCCATTAACCCGATGTAGTCGGACACCTGTCGGTCTAGGCATTCCCTGAGGTTGGAATCGGAGGGTGGCTGTCGATGGGTTGGCTGCAAGAATTATCTCATATCCGAGGTAATAACACATCTTCAAACCGCAATCTTCTTGCAAGCGCGGTAGGATTGGTACCCGCACCTGTTTCTCTGTGGGTGGAAATTCCTCTGCCAGCACCCGCAACAGCAGAATGTAGCATCTCTCGCAGCAAGGCCTGGAAATGCTGCATTTTGACAGCCCTCTGTGATGCTGGTAACATGTCCGCCATTTTATGTTTGTACCGGGGGTCTAAGTACGTTGCCATCCAGTACTGGTCCTTGCCCGTTATGCTTTTTATACGGGGGTCCCTCTTCAAACACTGGAGCATGAAGGCCCACATTTGCACTAAATTGGAAATGGTGGAGCTCCCTGGCTCCAGCTCATCTCCCAGGAGAATGTCATCCTCGGTCTCCTTCCCCCAGCCACGGACAACACCAGAGATCCCAGAAAAGTTTAAAGCCTGCTCTTCTTGCTCCTCCCCCCCAGCCACTATCCTCCTCTGACTCCTCTTCAGATTCCTGCTGACTTGACTCAGATGGAGTAGCCCCCCTGGGAATTCATGCATGCTCCAGAAAGAAGGCGTAAGGTATGATGTTACTGATGGTGCCCTGGCTGCAACTGACCAGTTTGGTGATCTCATCAAATGGCCGCAGAGGTCTGCATGCATCACGCATGAGCAGCCACTGGCGCGGTGAAAACAAATCAAGCTCCCCAGAACCTGTCCTGCTGCAGAGTTCCTACAGGTAGTCGTTAATGGCACATTGCTGCGGGAGCAGCCTATCAAGCATATACAAGGTGGAGTTCCAGCGCGTCGGGCTGTCACAAATCAAACATCTGACGGGCAGGTAGTGTCGCCGCTAAACGTCAGCAAGGCGAGCCATAGCTGTGTAAGATCTTCTAAAAGGGCCAGAGATTTTCCTGGCCTTCCGCAATATGTACTGGACCCTGGGGTATTTGGCAACGAATCGCTGCACGACTAAGTTCAGGACGTGTGCCATGCACGGCACATGTGTCATTTTGCCCTGTTTCAGCATGCTCAGAAGATTGGCACCATTGTTGCACACCACTTTACCAACTGTCAAGTTGAGCGGGGTTAGCCACTGATCGGCCTGTGACCGCAGAGATGAAAGCAGTGCAGGACCAGTGTGGCTCTTGGCTTCCAGGCACAACAGCCGTAGCACAGCATTGCAACTTTTCACCTGGCACGTCAAATAGGTTCTGGGGAGCTTTGGGTTCAGCAGAAGAGGTGGTACCAGTGGAAAAGGAGGAGTCAGCTGGGTAGGAGAAGAAGAGGCAGGCCTGCATGCAATCCTTGGCGGTAACACCAAATCAACACGGGTGCCACGAGTTGCATGCTTGACAGCGATCAGAAGGTTCACCCAATGGGCAGTATAAGTTATGTACTTTCCTTGCCTGTGTTTGTTAGACCAAGTGTCTGTGTTCAAATGTATCTTGGCACTGACACTGTGTGCCAGAGATACATTCACTTGCCGTTGAACATGGACTTATAGCTCTGGGATGCCCTTCTGGGAGAAATATTTCCGGGGACCTTCCATTATGGTGTGCCAATGGCAACAAATTTTCAAAAGGCCTCCGAGTTCACCAGTTTATTTTGCAGTAGTTGGCAGGCTAGCAGTTCTGACAAGCCAGCGTTCAGCCTTTGGGCAAGAGGGTTATCCAGCGTCATCAACTTTTTCAGTTCAAACATTTGGGCCACGGAAGCCTGCCTTTTGCCAGATGAATGTGACGATGTCACAGTGGAAGGTGGAGTGGAAATGGGAGGAGATAGGAGAAGGAAAAGAGGAAGGACATGGAGCGCCGGGAGTGTGGCTTTGTGGGTTCTGACGGTATTGCTCCCACTGGACTCGTGAAGGGAGGCCAGGTGCCTTCTTAAGACGGTCGTCCCTAGGTGAGTGTTGGGCTTACCGCGACTTATGCGTTGACAGCACACGCTGCAGATGGTAACACTATTGTCAGCAGCTGACAAGTTAAAAAAAGCTCCCAGGATGTGCTGGCATCCTGGGAGCACCAGATGTGACCGTGCATGGTAGATGGCTCGCTCCAGATACATTTTCAGTCTGCTGAAACACTGCGAGTTCTGCCTGCTTCTCCTCCTTCTACTCCTTCTCTGCTGCTCTGTCCCTCCCTCTGAACTCCCCTCCTCTTCCTCTCTTGTGGGCACCCACGTGACATCCATCAACACGTCATCATCGTCACCTTCACCACCACTGACATTAGAGATCTCGGAGTAGGTAGCAACAGCGGGGACCTCCATCCTTGGGTTGATCTGGGTACTGTCGTTAGACCTCTGGGTGGCGGACGTTGCTACCTCCTCTTCTTGATCCAATGCCAAGAATGGCTGTGCATCGGTAAGGTCTGGGAATGGATGGGAAAATAATTCCTCTGACTCAAGTGGAGGGGCTATGGTGGTGGTGGTGTCTTTGGGGATGCACACAGCAGAGAGTGAGGAAGGTGCAGATACAGAGGATGAGGAGGGTGCAGAAGCGAAAGACTGAGTGAGCCACTCAACCAACACTGGTATGTCCTGTGATGTAATCGCACGCACCTTCTCCAACTTCCCACTTAGACTCCGGCCTGGTGCGCCTTCCCGACTCCTACCACTCATGTGGAATGGCCTGCCTCTTCCTCTGCCTGTCATTTTCAAAATGACCCTACGATAAGGTCTCTATAGAGGAGCAGTATTTGTGGAAGCAGGTATATCACAGGCCTCAATCAATATTTTGTGAAAGGTGGTATATCAAACCCCTTAATCAATATTTTGTGGAAGAAGGTATATCGCAGGCCTCAATCTATATTAGGTGGAAGCCGGTATATCAATCCCTTCTATCAGTATTTTGTGGAAACAGGTATATAGAACCCCTTATTGATTATTTGCTGGAAGTTGGTATATCAAACCCCTTAATCAATATTTGGTAGAAGCCAGTATATCAATACACTCTATCAGTATTTTGTGAATACAGGTATATAGAACCCCTTAATGAGTATTTGGTGGGAGCCGGTATATCAAACCCTTTAGTCAATTTTTGGTGGAAGCTTGTGTATCGCAGGCCTCAATCTATATTTGGTGGAAGCCGTTATATCAATCCCCTCTATCAGTATTTTGTGGAAACAGGTATATAGAACCCCTTAATGAGTATTTGGTGGAAGCCGGTATATCAAACCCCTTAGTCAATTTTTGGTGGAAGCTTGTGTATCGCAGGCCTCAATCTATATTTGGTGGAAGCCGTTATATCAATCCCCTCTATCAGTATTTTGTGGAAACAGGTATATAGAATTCCTTAATGAGTATTTTATGGAAGCTGGTATATCAAACCCCTTAATCAATATATGGTGGAAGCTGGTATATCAATACCCTCGATCAGTATTTTTGGGACCCAGGTATATAGAACCTCTTAATAAGTATTTGCTGGAAAGTGGTATTTCAAACCCCTTAATCAATATTTGGTGGACGCTGTTGTATTACAGGCCTCAAGCAATATTTGATGGAAGCTGGTATATCAAACTCCATAATAAATATTTGGTGGCAGCTGTTTTATTGCTGGCCTCAATCAATATTTGGTGGAAGAAGGTATATCAATCCTCTCTATCAGTATTTTGTGGAAACAGGTATATAGAACCCCTTAATGAGTATTTGATGGAAGCCAGTATATCAAACCCCTTAATCAATATTTGGTGGAAGCTGGTGTATTTCAGGCCTTAATCAATATTTGGTGGAAGCCGGTATATCAATCCCCTCTATCAGTATTTTGTGGAAAAAGGTATATAGAACTAGAGATGTCGCGAACATAACATTTTCAGTTCGTGAACGACAAACGCAAATTTCCACAAATGTTCGCGAACAGGCGAACCGCCATAGACTTCAATAGGCAGGCGAATTTTAAAACCCACAGGGACTCTTTCTGGCCACAATAGTGATGGAAAAGTAGTTTCAAGGGGACTAACACCTGGACTGTGGCATGTAAGAGGTGGATCCATGGCAAAACTCCCATGGAAAATTACGTAGTTGACGCATAGTCGGGTTTTAATCTATAAAGGGCATAAATCACCTAACATTCCTAAATTGTTTAGAATAACGTGCTTTAAAACATCAGGTTTGTTCATCATGATGTTCATGATCATGATGTTGTATCGATCAGGTAGTGTAAGGGTTACGCCCGCTTCACAGTGACAGACCAATCTCTGACAGACCAAACTCCCCTTTTTAACGCACCGCAAACAACCGCAAACAGTCCATTTGCACAACCGCAAACTCCCCATTTGCACAAGGTTGGATACCAAGCTACCCATGTCCCGTTCCTTGTCCGCACTGACGTCATTGAAGGTCGCTTCCTCCACCCAGCCACGTACAACACCAAGGGTCCCCGAAAGGTGACAACAAGCCCCCTGGGACACCTGCTGTGGTTGGTCTTCCACCTCCTCAAAGCCACCTTCCTCCTCTGACTCCTCTTCTTCAGACTCCTCTCTCTGCATTGCCGCAGGTTCAGCAATCGACGACGACAAGGCTGCTTCTGGTGGTGATGGTGACCACAACTCTTCCTCTTCATGCTCATCTACGGCCTGATCCAGCACTCTTCGCAGGGCACGCGCCAGAAAAAACGCATATGGGATGAGGTCGATGATGTTGCCTTGGGTTTGACTGACCAGGTTTGTCACCTCCACAAAAGGACGCATGAGCCTACAGCCATTGTGCATGAGCGTCCAGTAACGCGGCCAAAAAATACCCAGCTCCGCAGTGGCTGTCCTCTTTTTTCAAATTAAAAAAATCTGTTCTTACCAGTTTAATCTCTGTTTTGTCCCCTATCAGGGGCTGGTGTATGGAATAGATTTTAGAAACCGAGAGATGGACAAAGATGCTTGGTCGGTCCTCTTACTTCCAATTTGGGGCACTGCGCGTGCGCCGTGATATGTATTGTGCAATCCCAATATGAGTGCTATGTTAAGTAGTACTATTCCTATCAGTTTAATCCATGTTACGTCCCCTATTATTATTATTATAAGGTGTGTTAAGTAGTACTATTCCTATCAGTTTAATCCCTGTTACGTCCCCTATCAGGGGCTGGTCTATGGAATAGATTTTAGGAACCGAGAGATGGACAAAGATGCTTGGTCGGTCCTCCTGCTTCCAATTTGGGGCACTGTGCGTGCGCCGTGCAATGTACTGTGCCACCAGATATGAGTGGTGTGTTAAGTAGTACTATTCCTACCAGTTTAATCCCTGTTACGTCCCCTATTTTTATTATTATTATTATAAAGTGTGTTAAGTAGTACTATTCCTATCAGATTAATCCCTGTTATGTCCCCTATCAGGGGCCAGTCTATGGAATAGATTTTAGGAACCGGGAGATGAAAAAAGATGCTTGGTCGGTCCTCCTACTTCCAATTTGGGGCACTACGCGTGTGCCGTGCTATGTACTGTGCCACCAGATATGAGTGGTGTGTTAAGTAGTATTATTCCTATCAGTTTAATCCCTGTTACGTCCCCTATTATTATTATAAGGTGTGTTAAGTAATACTATTCCTATCAGTTTAATCCCTGTTACATCCCCTATCAGGGGCCGGTCTATGGAATAGATTTTAGGAACAGAGAGATGGAAAAAGATGCTTGGTTGTTCCTCCTTCTTCCAATTTGGGGCACTGCGCGTGCAATGTACTGTGCCACCAGATATGAGTGGTGTGTTAAGTAGTACTATTCCTATCAGTTTAATCCCTGTTGCGTCCCCTATCAGGGGATGTCTATGGAATAGATTTTAGACAACCGCAAAGAGTTGTCAATAGTTGACACACTCATGACATAAATTTTATTCCTCTATGCGTCAATCTTGGTGTAGTGATGACTGTGCTCGTGCGCATGTTTGGTAGATTGCAGGCGAGGTTTTTTTTTCAAAGCCTATGGTCGTGCTGAGGTAGGTCAGTGACAGTTAAGTGACCCAGAAAACAATGATTCTGCAGTGTGGGCCCATTGTTGGCCTAGTAGGCTTTAATGATCACCTTAGATGATCACAAAGAAAGTCAATGTTTTTTCTATGCAAAATTATCCAGCCGATCTCTTTTGGTCTGTTCACAATGAAGCAACAACCTTATCATCTGGGGTGTGCCAACATTGCCATTGCCAACATACTCATAGAGGTGGTCACTTCATTGTGATACACAAGCCCCTTCACCACAACAAGGTAACGATCACGAAGGGGAATTGACACATGTATGTGCCTTTTTTGTTGTTGTTTTTTTTCAGCCACAGTGCAGCACCAGAGGCCAGAAAAATTAGGCATGTACACATGCCTGAAAAATTAGGTATTGTTGCAGCTGCTGTTTTCCAGGCAGAAAGTGCCCTAAAACATTGCGGCTTGAACCCTAGTTGGTGGCGGATAAGTCACGAAAGTCATCCGGCATTCAGAGATAAAATACAGCAGCGTGTGGACCATTTTTTAGCCCAAGGCAGCTCATCTCATCAGGCCTTTTTTAGTCGAATGTATCGCCCACTGTCAGTCCCTTCGGGATCCATCCCTCATTCATCTTAATAAAGGTGAGGTAATCTAGACTTTTTTGACCTAGGCGACTTCTCTTCTCAGTGACAATACCGCCTGCTGCACTGAAGGTCCTTTCTGACAGGACACTTGAAGCGGGGCAGGCCAGAAGTTCTATTGCAAATTGGGATAGCTCAGGCCACAGGTCAAACCTGCACACCCAGTAGTCAAGGAGTTTATCGCTCCTCAGAGTGTCGATATCTGCAGTTAAGGCGAGGTAGTCTGCTACCTGTCGGTCGAGTCGTTCTCTGAGGGTGGATCCCCGAAGGGCTGTGGCGATGCATAGGACTTAAAAAGCTCTGCATGTCCACCATCAACAACACGTTTGTAAAGCGTCCTGTCCTTGCCGGCGTGGTCATGGTAGGAAGAGGATTACTTTCACCTCTTCCCCCTGCTGTGTAAAGCATACTTTTTCATTTATTTTGGAACTGCTGCATCCTTTCCGACTTCCCTAATTCGGTAACATTTCAGGCACTTTCTGCTTATACCGGGGGTCTAGTATAGTGGCCACCCAGTACAGGTCGTTCTCCTTCAGCCTTTTTATACGAGGTTCCCTTAACAGCCACGACACCATGAAAGACCCCATTTGCACAAGGTTGGATGCCGAGCTCCTCATGTCCTGTTCCTCGTCCTCACTGATCTCACTGAAGGTCTGTTCTTCCCCCCAGCCACGTACAACACCATGGGTACCAAATAGGTGACAAGGAGCACCCTGGGATGCCTGATTTGGTTGGTCTTCCTCCTCCTCAAAGCCTCATTCCTCCTCTGATTCCTCTTCCTCAGACTCCTCTTCCAGCGTTGCCGCAGGTCCAGCAAGCAATGCTGATAAGACTGTTTCTGGTGGTGATGATGGTGGCCACAACTCTTCCTCTTCATGCTCATCTACGGCCTGATCCAGAACTCTTCTCAGGGCACACTCCAGGAAGAAAACAAATTGGATGATGTCGCTTATGGTGCCTTCGGTGTGACTGACTAGGTTTGTCACCACCTCAAAAGGACACATGAGCCTACAGGCATTGCGCATGAGCGTCCAGTAACGTGGCAAAAAAAATCCCAGCTCCGCAGAGGCTGTCCTAGCACCCCGGTCATACAAATACTCGTTGACGGCTTTTTCTTGTTGGAGCAGGCGGTCGAACATTAGGAGTGTTGAATTCCAACGTGTCGGGCTGTTGCAAATCAAGCGCCTCACTGGCATGTTGTTTCGCCGCTGAATATCTGAAAAGTGCGGCATGGCTGTGTAGGAACGCCTGAAATGGCCACACACCTTTCTGGCCTGCTTGAGGACGTCCTGTAAGCCTGGGTACTTATGCACAAAGCGTTGTACGATCAGATTACACACATGTGCCATGCACGGCACAAGTGTCAACTTGCCCAAATTCAATGCCGCCAACAAATTGCTTCCGTTATCACACACCACTGCTGATCTCCAGTTGGTGCGGAGTCAGCCATTGATCCACCTGGCAGACAGGAGTGCTGGTCCGGTGTGACTCACTGTCGTATCTGGGATGTGGAATTGCCCCTGGGGAGCTGGGGGGGTTCAGTTGATGTGGAGCAAGACGCAGCAGCAGAAGAGGACTCAGCCGAGGAAGTTAGCGAAGAGGATGGAGTAGAAGGAGTAGAGGAGGTGTCAGCAGGCCTGCCTGCAAGTCGTGGCGGTGTCACCAACTCCTCTGCAGAGCCACGCATTCCATGCTTGGCAGCCGTCAGCAGGTTTACCCAATGCGCAGTGTAGGTGATATACCTGCTCTGACCGTGCTTTGCAGATCAAGTATCAGTGGTCAGATGGACCCTTGCCCCAACACTGTGTGCCAGACATGCCATGACTTCCTTTTGCACAATAGAGTACAGGTTGGGAATTGCCTTTTGTGAAAAGAAATTTCGTCCGGGTACCTTCCACTGTGGTGTCCCAATAGCTACAAATTTTTTGAAGGCCTCAGACTCCACCAGCTTGTATGGTAAAAGCTGGCAGGCTAAGAGTTCTGACAAGCCAGCTGTCAGACGCCGGGCAAGGGGGTGACTCTGTGACATTGGCTCAAACATGTCCTTGACAGACACCTGACTGTGGGCAGATGAGCAGGAACTGCTCAAGGCGAGAGGCGGAGTGGCGGGTGGTTGAGAGGGGGCAAGGAGGACAGCAGTGGTTGACGTGGCTGAAGATGCTGGACCAGGAGAAGGATGGTGGCTTTGAGTTTGTGTGCTGCTTGTACTCATGTGTTGATCCCATAGGTGTTTGTGATGTGAGATCATGTGCCTTCGCAAAGCAGTTGTACCTAGGTGGGTGTTGGACTTCCCACGACTCAGTTTCTTTTGGCACAGGTTGCAAATGGCATTGCTGTTATCAGAGGCAGACACACCCAAAAAATGCCACACTGCTGAGCTTTGCAATGACGGCATTCTGGTGGTGGCAACAGCATGCGTTGTTTGGCGTGCTGTCTGGCTGACCCCGGGTGCCGATACATGCTGTCTGACTGTGCCACTAGCTCCTTGCGACGACCTTCCCCTGCTTCCAACTCGTCTCCTCCTCCTCTCTGTCTCCCCATCTGAACTTTCCCCCTGTTCTTCTTCTCTTCGAGCGGGCACCCACGTGACATCCACGGACACATCGTCATCATCAACTGACTTCACTTGTATCTGACACCTCAGCAAAGGAAGCAGCAGAGGGTAAAACATCATCATCATCACACAGTACGTCCATCTGTGTAAGGCTGCCTGACTGAGACATATCCCTGTTATCTACATCCTCTGGCAATAATGGTTGCGCATCACTAATTTCTTCCAACTAATGTGTAAAAAACTCCTCTGACAGATCAAGTGAAGCAGCTGTGGTGCTAGTGTTGGTGGTGGCGGCAGGCGGGCGAGTGGTAACTTGAGAGGTGCCCGAAGCTGAGCTGGAGGAGGATGGTGTGTCAAGGTTCCGAGCGGAAGCTGTAGAAGATTGGGTGTCCTGTGTTAGCCAGTCAACTATGTCCTTAGAACTTTTCGAGTTCAGGGTACGTGGCCTCTGAACACTGGGCATTATTCTAGGGCCAAAGGCCCTGCGGGGTGGCTTGCCTCTGCCTGTCAGGTTTTTTAGATTAGTTTAGTTGTACTATGCGTGAAAGTTACTGTGACACCAGATATGAGTGGCACTGTGCACTGGCAGAAGTTGACAGAGTAGATGCTGTAGGCCTGACACACACTCTTGCAGACAACTAACTGCTATTCAATCTATTACAGTCACACTGTGCACTTGCAGGGCCTGAAACACACACACGTGCAGGCAACTGACTGCTATTATTTCACAGTAAAAATATTATATTTTTGTTCAATATAATCTACTGTGACACCAGATATGAGTTGCGCTGGTGACACTATGCACTTGCCAGGCATGAAACACACACACGTGCAGGCAACTGACTGCTATTATTTCACAGTCCAAAATTATTATTTTTTTTAATGTAATCTACTGTGACACAAGATATGAGTTGCACTGGTGTGACACCGTGCACTTGCAGGGCCTGAAACAAACACACGTGCAGGCAACTGACTGCTATTATTTCACAGTCAAAATAGTTGTTTTTTTTTAAATATAATCTACTGTGACACCAGATATGAGTTGCGCTGGTGACATTATGCACTTGCCAGTAGAGTTGAGCGAACACCTGGATGTTCGGGTTCGAGAAGTTCGGCCGAACTTCCCGAAAATGTTCGGGTTCGGGATCCGAACCCGATCCGAACTTCGTCCCGAACCCGAACCCCATTGAAGTCAATGGGGACCCAAACTTTTCGGCACTAAAACGGCTGTAAAACAGCCCAGGAAAGGGCTAGAGGGCTGCAAAAGGCAGCAACATGTAGGTAAATCCCCTGCAAACAAATGTGGATAGGGAAATGAATTAAAATAAAAATTAAATAAATAAAAATTAACCAAAATCAATTGGAGAGAGGTCCCATAGCAGAGAATCTGGCTTCCCGTCACCCACCACTGGAACAGTCCATTCTCAGATATTTAGGCCCCGGCACCCAGGCAGAGGAGAGAGGTCCCGTACCAGAGAATCTGGCTTCATGTCAGCAGAGAATCAGTCTTCATATCATAGCAGAGAATCAGGCTTCACGTCAGCCACCACTGCAACAGTCCATTGTCATAAATTTAGGCCCAGCACCAGTGGCGTAACTAGAACTGACTGGGCCCCACACCAAATTATTGAATGGGCCCCCCCCTCACGGGCAACTTCTTCAAACCACACCCCCCCCCCCCCCATGCAAGCCCCAGTCCTGCAGCTAGTCAAAAACATTCACTCAGACCAGGCCCGGCTGCGACTTCGTCCGTTTCCCACACATATACTGCATATCATGTCACTGTATATAATACTATTGTGGGGGTCCTTTTACAATTTAGTCCTCATCTTAGGTGGGCCCCTTTTGAGTTCAGGCCCCGCAGTAGCTGCGTCCCCTGTCTCCACTATAGGTACGCTCCTGCCTTTCACAATATTACAGCTATACACACTATACAATGCCAATAAAAGGTCTGTTACCATAACTACAAGAAAAATGCAAAAAAAGTACTCAAAACAAATATAAATAGGGAGAGTTTACATTTCCGTTCTTCTGATGTGTCAAATGGATCCTGTTGCATCCGTTATGCACATTTGGCATCCGTTTGAGCCATTTCTGAGATCTGTTCTATCAGACAGAAAAAAGTACTGCGTACAGGAGTTTTCTTTCTGTCTAAAAAACGGATCTCAGGTAGAAATGGCTCAAACGGATGCCAAATGTGCATAACGGATGCAACAGGATCCATTTGTTTACAGGATCCTTTTTTCTGTTCTTCTGACGGATCAGAAAAACCGAAAATGAAATGGAGATGTGAACTCTTGCTTACTTGAATACACAGAATAAAATAGCATAACCAATTTCAAGCAAGTACAGGAATAGCATCCACTGGGCAGTGTATTTCCCCTATGCCTCCTCAGTATGGGGCTGACTGTATAAATACACACAGACATTCAGTATATAGTCTTAGGCCTATTTCTCATTTCACATATGCATTGAAATTTCCACCAAATGCCTCCACTGGTGAGAAAACTAGGTTCTGTTACATATATATATACACAGTATAATAGATAGGAGATAGATAGATAATCACACACACCTTTCACATACACTTGCCTTTTATGCAGGCTAGATGGATTTGTCAGGCTGTGGAGGATCCAGAAGAGTTTCTAACCCCCCGAGCACATGGCTGGGTGTCTCCTCCTCAGAGAGCAGTGCAGCCCCCTCACTGTGTCCCGACACTGACAGCAGAGCAAAGAGCACTACTGCCCTGCCGTAATATGACCGTAAGTGAAGAGGAGCAAAAGGGGGGGGGGGAGTTCTTAAGGAAGCTCCAGGGAGATTTTTTTAAGGTAGCAGCTGCTGACAAGAGCTGCTGTTATCGTCAGTGCGGCCCTCCACTATACGCTGCCTGCTGCCTGTGAGGCCAGAAGTTTACATCATAGTACATGCAACCCTGCCCTGCTGACACCCCTGCTACTGCTCCCGGGCCCCTTCTAAGCTCAGGGCCCCGAAGCAACTGCTTCCCCTGCTTCCCTGATAGTTACGCCCCTGCCCAGCACCAAGGCAGAGGAGAGAGGTCCCGTAACAGACAATCTGGCTTCATGTCAGCAGAGAATCAGTCTTCATGTCATAGCAGAGAATCAGGCTTCACGTCACCCACCACTGCAACAGTCCATTTTCATAAATTTAGGCCCAGCACCCAGGCAGAGGAGAGAGGTCCCGTAACAGAGGATCTGGCTTCATGTCAGCAGAGAATCAGTCTTCATATCATAGCAGAGAATCAGGCTTCACGTCACCCACCACTGCAACAGTCCATTTTCATAAATTTAGGCCCAGCACCCAGGCAGAGGAGAGAGGTCCCGTAACAGAGGATCTGGCTTCATGTCAGCAGAGAATCAGTCTGCATGTCATAGCAGAGAATCAGTCTTCATGTCATAGCAGAGAATCAGGCTTCACGTCACCCACCACTGTAAGAGTCCATTTTCATAAATTTAGGCCCAGCACCCAGGCAGAGGAGAGAGGTCCCGTAACAGACAATCTGGCTTCATGTCAGCAGAGAATCAGTCTTCATGTCATAGCAGAGTATCAGGCTTCACGTCACCCACCACTGCAACAGTCCATTTTCATAAATTTAGGCCCAGCACCCAGGCAGAGGAGAGAGGTCCCGTAACAGAGGATCTGGCTTCATGTCAGCAGAGAATCAGTCTTCATATCATAGCAGAGAATCAGGCTTAACGTCACCCACCACTGCAACAGTCCATTTTCATAAATTTAGGCCCAGCACCCAGGCAGAGGAGAGAGGTCCCGTAACAGAGGATCTGGCTTCATGTCAGCAGAGAATCAGTCTGCATGTCATAGCAGAGAATCAGGCTTCACGTCAGCCACCACTGCAACAGTCCATTGTCATAAATTTAGGCCCAGCACCCAGGCAGAGGAGAGAGGTCCCGTAACAGACAATCTGGCTTCATGTCAGCAGAGAATCAGCCTTCATGTCATAGCAGAGAATCAGTCTTCATGTCATAGCAGAGAATCAGGCTTCACGTCACCCACCACTGTAAGAGTCCATTTTCATTAATTTAGGCCCAGCACCCAGGCAGAGGAGAGAGGTCCCGTAACAGACAATCTGGCTTCATGTCAGCAGAGAATCAGTCTTCATGTCATAGCAGAGAATCAGGCTTCACGTCACCCACCACTGCAACAGTCCATTTTCATAACTTTAGGCCCAGCACCCAGGCAGAGGAGAGAGGTCCCGTAACAGAGGATCTGGCTTCATGTCAGCAGAGAATCAGTCTTCATATCATAGCAGAGAATCAGGCTTCACGTCACCCACCACTGCAACAGTCCATTTTCATAAATTTAGGCCCAGCACCCAGGCAGAGGAGAGAGGTCCCGTAACAGAGGATCTGGCTTCATGTCAGCAGAGAATCAGTCTGCATGTCATAGCAGAGAATCAGGCTTCACGTCAGCCACCACTGCAACAGTCCATTGTCATAAATTTAGGCCCAGCACCCAGGCAGAGGAGAGAGGTCCCGTAACAGACAATCTGGCTTCATGTCAGCAGAGAATTAGTCTGCATGTCATAGCAGAGAATCAGGCTTCACGTCAGCCACCACTGCAACAGTCCATTGTCAGATATTTAGGCCCAGCACCCAGGCAGAGGAGAGAGGTCCCGTAACAGAGAATCTGTCTTCATGTCAGCAGAGAATTAGTCTGCATGTCATAGCAGAGAATCAGGCTTCACGTCACCCAACATTGGAACAGTCCATTGGCATATATTTAGGCCCCGGCACCCAGACAGAGGAGAGGTTCATTCAACTTTGGGTAGCCTCGCAATATAATGGTAAAATAAAATAAAAATAGGATTGAATGAGGAAGTGCCCTGGAGTCCAATAATATATGGTTAAGGGGAGGTAGTTAATGTCTAATCTGGACAAGGGACGGACAGGTCCTGTGGGATCCATGCCTGGTTCATTTTTATGAACGTCAGCTTGTCCACATTGGCTGTAGACAGACGGCTGCGTTTGTCTGTAATGACGCCCCCTGCCGTGCTGAATACACGTTCAGACAAAACGCTGGCCGCCGGGCAGGCCAGCACCTCCAAGGCATAAAAGGCTAGCTCTGGCCACGTGGACAATTTAAAGACCCAGAAGTTGAATGGGGCCGAACCATCAGTCAGTACGTGGAGGGGTGTGCACACGTGCTGTTCCACCATGTTAGTGAAATGTTGCCTCCTGCTAACACGTTGCGTATCAGGTGGTGGTGCAGTTAGCTGTGGCGTGTTGACAAAAGTTTTCCACATCTCTGCCATGCTAACCCTGCCCTCAGAGGAGCTGGCCGTGACACAGCTGCCTTGGCGACCTCTTGCTCCTCCTCTGCCTTGGCCTTGGGCTTCCACTTGTTCCCCTGTGACATTTGGGAATGCTCTCAGTAGCGCGTCTACCAACGTGCGCTTGTACTCGCGCATCTTCCTATCACGCTCCAGTGCAGGAAGTAAGGTTGGCACATTGTCTTTGTAGCGTGGATCCAGCAGGGTGGCAACCCAGTAGTCCGCACAGGTTAAAATGTGGGCAACTCTGCTGTCGTTGCGCAGGCACTGCAGCATGTAGTCGCTCATGTGTGCCAGGCTGCCCAGGGGTAAGGACAAGCTGTCCTCTGTGGGAGGCGTATCGTCATTGTCCTGCCTTTCCCCCCAGCCACGCACCAGTGATGGACCCGAGCTGCGTTGGGTGCCACCCCGCTGTGACCATGCTTCATCCTCATCCTCCTCCACCTCCTCCTCATCCTCGTCCTCCAGTAGTGGGCCCTGGCTGGCCACATTTGTACCTGGCCTCTGCTGTTGCCAAAAACCTCCCTCTGAGTCACTTCGAAGAGACTGGCCTGAAAGTGCTAAAAATGACCCCTCTTCCTCCTCCTCCTCCTCCTCCTCCTCCTGGGCCACCTCCTCTTCCATCATCGCCCTAAGTGTTTTCTCAAGGAGACATAGAAGTGGTATTGTAACGCTGATAACGGCGTCATCGCCACTGGCCATGTTGGTGGAGTACTCGAAACAGCGCAACAGGGCACACAGGTCTCGCATGGAGGCCCAGTCATTGGTGGTGAAGTGATGCTGTTCTGTAGTGCGACTGACCCGTGCGTGCTGCAGCTGAAACTCCACTATGGCCTGCTGCTGCTCGCACAGTCTGTCCAGCATGTGCAAGGTGGAGTTCCACCTGGTGGGCACGTCGCATATGAGGCGGTGAGCGGGAAGGCCGAAGTTACGCTGTAGCGCAGACAGGCGAGCAGCAGCAGGATGTGAACGCCGGAAGCGCGAACAGACGGCCAGCACTTTATGCAGCAGCTCTGACATGTCGGGGTAGTTGTGAATGAACTTCTGCACCACCAAATTCAGCACATGCGCCAAGCAAGGGATGTGCGTCAAATTGGCTAGTCCCAGAGCTGCAACGAGATTTCGCCCATTATCACACACCACCAGGCCGGGCTTGAGGCTCACCGGCAGCAACCACTCGTCGGTCTGTTGTTCTATACCACGCCACAACTCCTGTGCGGTGTGGGGCCTGTCCCCCAAACATATGAGTTTCAGAATGGCCTGCTGACGTTTACCCCGGGCTGTGCTGAAGTTGGTGGTGAAGGTGTGTGGCTGACTGGATGAGCAGGTGGAAGAAGAGGAGGAGGAAGCCGAGAAGGAGGAGGTGGCAACAGGAGGCAAAGAATGTTTCCCTGCGATCCTTGGCGGCGGAAGGACTGTGCGCTAAACAGCTCTCCGCCTGGGGCCCAGCTGCCACTACATTTACCCAGTGTGCAGTTAGGGAGATATAGCGTCCCTGGCCGTGCTTACTGGTCCACGTATCTGTGGTTAGGTGGACCTTGCTACAGATGGCGTTGCGCAGTGCACACTTGATTTTATCGGATACTTGGTTGTGCAGGGAAGGCACGGCTCTCTTGGAGAAGTAGTGGCCGGCTGGGAACAACATACTGTGGGACAGCAAGCTGACATGAGCTGTTTGAAGCTGTCTGTGTCCACCAGCCTAAATGACAGCATTTCATAGGCCAGTAGTTTAGAAATGCTGGCATTCAGGGCCAGGGATCGAGGGTGGCTAGGTGGGAATTTACGCTTTCTCTCAAATGTTTGTGAGATGGAGAGCTGAACGCTGCCGTGTGACATGGTTGAGACGCTTGGTGACGGAGGTGGTGGTGGTGTTGGTGGTACATCCCCTGTTTGCTGGGCGGCAGGTGCCAACGTTCCTCCAGAGGCAGAGGAAGAGGCCGAGGCGGCAGCAGCAGAAGAGGTAGCAGGGGGAGCCTGAGTGACTTCCTTGGTTTTAAGGTGCTTACTCCACTGCAGTTCATGCTTTGCATGCAGGTGCCTGGTCATGCAGGTTGTGCTCAGGTTCAGAACGTTAATGCCTCGCTTCAGGCTCTGATGGCACAGCGTGCAAACCACTCGGGTCTTGTCGTCAGCACATTGTTTGAAGAAGTGCCATGCCAGGGAACTCCTTGAAGCTGCCTTTGGGGTGCTCGGTCCCAGATGGCGGCGGTCAGTAGCAGGAGGAGTCTCTTGGCGGTGGGTGTTCTGCTTTTGCCCACTGCTCCATCTTTTGCTACGCTGTTGGCTCGGTCTCACCACTGCCTCTTCCTCCGAACTGTGAAAGTCAGTGGCACGACCTTCATTCCATGTGGGGTCTAGGACCTCATCGTCCCCTGCATCGTCTTCCACCCAGTCTTGATCCCTGACCTCCTGTTCAGTCTGCACACTGCAGAAAGACGCAGCAGTTGGCACCTGTGTTTCGTCATCATCAGAGACATGCTGAGGTGGTATTCCCATGTCCTCATCATCAGGAAACATTAGTGGTTGTGCGTCAGTGCATTCTATGTCTTTCACCGCTGGGGAAGGGCTAGGTGGATGCCCTTGGGAAACCCTGCCAGCGGAGTCTTCAAACAGCATAAGAGACTGCTGCATAACTTGAGGCTGAGACAGTTTCCCTGGTATGCATGGGGGTGATGTGACAGACTGATGGGGTTGGTTTTCAGGCGCCATCTGTGCGCTTTCTGCAGAAGACTGGGTGGGAGATAATGTGAACGTGCTGGATCCACTGTCGGCCACCCAATTGACTAATGCCTGTACCTGCTCAGGCCTTACCATCCTTAGAAGGGCATTGGGCCCCACCATATATCGCTGTAAATTCTGGCGGCTACTGGGACCTGAGGTAGCTGGTACACTAGGACGTGTGGATGTGGCAGAACGGCCACGTCCTCTCCCAGCACCAGAGGGTCCACTAACACCACCACGACCATGTCCACGTCCGCGTCCCTTACTAGATGTTTTCCTCATTGTTATGGTTCACCACAACAACAAATATATTATTTGGCCCAATGTATTGTATTCAAATTCAGCGGGATATAAATTTGAGGCCTAGTATTTAGGCGCTGGGTGACCGGTATGGATTTAGTGACAGAATTAGACTTGGAAATGCACAGTAGCGTGTGTGTGAAGTTATTCTGAATGACCCTATGTGCACCTTGAATATTATATACCCTTTTAGGGATAGATTTCAAATAGCTCTGATATAGCAGAAACCACTAAATTATGAAATTGCTAAATTGGGAATTGTATTTCAACCCAGAACAAAAAATGTGCTTTGGCGGACACTAAATAACTTGCCCATCCACAACAGGACAGCGGTAACGACAGATTTAGCGGGATATAAATTTGAGGCCTACTATTTAGGCGCTGGGTGACCGGTATGGATTTAGTGACAGAATTAGACTTGGAAATGCACAGTAGCATGTGTGTGAAGTTATTCTGAATGACCCTATGTGCACCTTGAATATTATATACCCTTTTAGGGATAGATTTCAAATAGCTCTGATATAGCAGAAACCACTAAATTATGAAATTGCTAAATTGGGAATTGTATTTCAACCCTGAACAAAAAATGTGCTTTGACGGACACTAAATAACTTGCCCAGCCACAACAGTACAGCGGTAACGACAGATTTAGCGGGATATAAATTTGAGGCCTAGTATTTAGGCGCTGGGTGACCGGTATGGATTTAGTGACAGAATTAGACTGGGATATGGCCAAAAAATAACCACACTATTGCTGGTTAAATGCACTTGGTGTGACAGCTTGACCAACCACACTACTGAGGGTTAAATGCACTTGGTGACGGGCGCAGCTTGCCCCTGATGTAGTATATGGCCAAAAAATGAACAGACTATTGCTGGTTAAATGCACTTGGTGTGACAGCTTGACCAACCACACTACTGAGGGTTAAATGCACTTGGTGACGGGCGCAGCTTGCCCCTGATGTAGTATATGGCCAAAAAATGAACAGACTATTGCTGGTTAAATGCACTTGGTGACGGGCGCAACTTGCCCCTGATTTAGTATATGGCCAAAAAATTAACAGACTATTGCTGGTTAAATGCACTTGGTGTGACAGCTTCACCCTGATGTAGGCTTTAGCCAATAAACAACCACACCATTGAGGGTTAAATGCACTTGGTGACAGGCGCAGCTTGCCCCTGATGTAGTATATGGCCAAAAAATAAACAGACTATTGCTGGTTAAATGCACTTGGTGTGACAGCTTCACCCTGATGTAGGCTTTAGCCAAAAAACAACCACACCATTGAGGGTTAAATGCACTTGGTCGCAGCTTGGATGCACTTGGTCGCAGCACCGCACAAGACACAAAATGGCCGCCGATCACCCCAGAAAAAAGTGACTGACAAACGGTCTGGGCAGCCTAAAAACAGTGAGCATTTGAATTTCAGCAGCTCAATGATGCACAGCTGCAGATCGATCGATTAATCAAGTCCTTTGGAGGAGTTAATCTGCCTAATCTCGCCCTACTGTCGCAGCCGCAACCTCTCCCTACGCTAATCAGAGCAGAGTGACGGGCGGTGCTATGTGACTCAAGCTTAAATAGAGGCTGGGTCACATGGTGCTCTGGCCAATCACAGCCATGCCAATAGTAGGCATGGCTGTGACGGCCTCTTGGGGCAAGTAGTATGACGCTTGTTGATTGGCTGCTTTGCAGCCTTTCAAAAAGCGCCAAGAAAGCGTCACAAAAGCGCCAAGAAAGCGACGAACACCGAACCCGGACTTTTACGAAAATGTCCGGGTTCGGGTCCGTGTCACGGACACCCCAAAATTCGGTACTAACCCGAACTATACAGTTCGAGTTCGCTCATCCCTACTTGCCAGGCCTGAAACACACACGCGTGCAGGCAACTGACTGCTATTATATTACAGTCCAATTTAAAAAAAATAAAAATAAATGCAAGCTACTGTGACACCAGATATGAGTGGTGGCACTGGGCAAGTGGGCACAGTATACGCTGTGAGCCTGACACACATGCTGGCAGGCAACTGCAATTAGATTACACAGGGGAAAAAAAATAAAGCAGACTGATTTTGGGGTTCTGTCCTTACAGCAGAGATCAGATGAGTCTTTCAGGACTGTAGTGGACACTGAATACACTAGCCTAGCTATCGATTTCCCTATTAAGGGTCTATTCACACGTCCGTTGTTTCTTTCCTGATCTGTTCCGTTTTTTGCTGAACAGATCTGGACCAGATCTGGACCCATTCATTTTCAATGGGTCCTGAAAAAAAATCTGACATTGTGCTGTCCGTTTTTTTTTCAGGACCCATTGAAAATGAATGGGTCCAGATCTGGTCCAGATCTGTTCAGCAAAAAACGGAACAGATCAGGAAACAAACAACGGACGTGTGAATGGACCCTTAATCAGCAGCAGCTACACTGTCCCTCCTCTCACTAAGAATGCAGCTTCCAAATGAATCTTAGGCCTCATGCACACGACAGTATTTTTTTGCATCCCGCAAAACGTGGCTCCGTTGTTCCGTGATCCGTGGCCGTTTTTGCTTCCGTTGCGCTTCCGTGTGTCCGTGTTACCGTTTTTTTGCGGCCCGTCAGAAATCCTGGAATGGTGAAAAAAATGGCATTTTAATATCTCCACCCAGGATACTGGTATAAATGGACACCTGAGTATGCATTTGTGGCCATTTTCAAGCCGTTTTCAGACAGAGTTGCGACTGGTCATCCATCATTTGTCTAGTTTACTGCCAAAAGCACACCAGACAATTTTGCAGGAATACTGTAGTACAATATAGTTGTGCCTTTTGGATTTTAAGCATTTGCTAGACAATGCAAGAATTAATTCCATGCTGCCTGTCGCTTGAATTGTGTGCCTTCTGCAGATCAATGGTCTGTAAAGTCGAGGGTGTATATTTGTTAACCCTCGAATTTACAATGGGTGTGGGCGCACACAGAGAGGCCCTTGAGTGCCGCCTCTGGCACCTGTCCCATAGGTTACGCTCCACTAGACATAGTGTGGTTAAAAATCATGTAGTGTATAGAACATTGTTCATGAATCCAGACTCTGTTGTTCCGTTGCTTTTTGATTTTTTTTTCTCTCAACAGATTCCTTGCCACTGGGAACTCTTTTGCATCCCTGCATTTCGAGTTTCTATTAGGAACCTCCACGATCTCGAGAATTGTTTGACACACTTGCCATGTCATCTGGCAGCAACTCCGAGAGACGGTGATGCCGCAGCCCAAGGTGGACGATTGGCTTCGGATCGCTGAGGGCTTTCAAAATTCTGCGCAGTTCCCAAACTGCATTGGGGCAATGGATGGCAAGCACATCCGTGTGAAGAAGCCACCACACTCTGGGAGCCGGTACTTCAATTATAAACAGTTTTTCTCGGTAGTGCTGATGGCAGTTGCTGACAGTCATTACCGGTTTATAATGGTAGATATCGGGTCCTATGGAAGCACTGCGGATGCTCGCATCTTTAGTGCTTCTAGAATGGGTGAGCGGCTTCATACCAACCAGCTTGCCCTGCCCGAGTCCAGAAGACTGCCCGGATATGCAGGTCCGCCGGCTCCATTTGTCATCGTGGCGGATGAAGGGTTTGCATTGACTCCACCCTTTCCAAAGCGTGGTTTGGATGTCAGGAGGCGTATCTTCAACTACCGGTTGACTCGTGCCCGGCAGTATGTGGTGTGCGCTTTCGGGATACTCTCTAGCAAGTGGAGGGTGTCTTTGTCATCCATACAGATGGATCCGGAGAATGCTACCCTGGTGATTAAAGCTTGTGTTGTTCTGCACAACTTCACCAGGATTCACGAGGCTTCCTCTTCTGTAGACTTGGAAGATCTTCCAACGTCTTCAGATTTGGGCTTGGAAAGGACCCTGCATAGACGACCAGGGACTGCAGGCATTGCAGTTCGTGAACTCTTTGCAGACTACTTTCACAGCCCAGAGGGGTCCTTGCCATGGCAGAGGGACGCTATTCGTGGCAGTTTTTGAAATCTTCTGGCCTCTTTAGTTTTTTGTTATTTTCTAGATAGATTACTTGAATTTATTGTATTAGTGGAGTGTAGGGACTCGCAAGGTAATGAGGACCCTTGACGTAGGCTTGCGGGCTGAGATTTTGTGGACATCACATATTTTATTCTATCTACACATTAATTTAAAAGATGCTTTGGTCTAAATTTAGTTAGACTATAACATCTTTATACTTCGAGTCTTTTGTCCATAACATTTTCTAATACCTCATCTTGAAAGTAATGAAATTTAAAGGTGCGGTGCATCTTAATAAAGTGTTGCATTTGGAGATACTGTGCGTGTGTTTTTTGGCATGAAAGACAAATTGAGAAGGTCAATGGTTTGTGGAATGTTTAAAATAAAAAGCAGACACATTTTGGGTGCACAAAAGATTTTTTTCATAAACTATTCAGCACCAAAACAGGTAAGGTACGACATTGCTTTCAAAAAAGCACAACAATCAATTTTAACACTAAAAATCAAACACAAAAAATAAAAATCACAACTCAAAAAGGTCCTGAGTAAAAGACCCCGCAGGAAAGGAGGCCCGTGGCCTTCCCTGAGCCTGCTGTGGTGGGACAGTGGGCAAACTGCCCTGGTAAATGCCCTGTGCTGCACCTTGCATATGGCCATGGGGTGGGCCGTACTGGGGGTGTGGTGCAAAAGAA
Organism: Bufo gargarizans; assembly: GCF_014858855.1. NCBI lineage: Eukaryota > Metazoa > Chordata > Amphibia > Anura > Bufonidae > Bufo > Bufo gargarizans. The sequence goes on along the minus strand of NC_058083.1, from coordinate 391,714,981 downwards.
GGCGCCTGTGTCGGTTGCCTTTCAACTGCAAATTGTCCGGGCATTTGGGGTTGCCCCTCACTTTCCAGATCCTTCTTTCAGGTATTTAATCTCCCCAGAATGTCCCCATGATTCGGCATCGCAAACAGCTTCAAGACTACCGCAATTGAAGCCACGCACTCATTGTACTCTGTTTCCGGCACTTTCTTCATCAGGGGCCCTAATCCCCGGAGCATTTTTTCCTCCACTCCGTCACTCCGCCTCTGTGCCAGAAAATCAATGACGCGTGCGTCAATAACCTCCCGACTCTCTGGCACAGAGGTGGAGGGAGGGACTTGGCAGCGGCGTCTTGGCTGCGGCTGCCTGACACGGGGTGGACTGGAGAGTGGTTGTGTTGGTGCTGGCCCTGTGAAGAATCCTCCGGGTCCTCTGCCGGCGTCGGTTCCGGACTTCTTTCAGGTGAAAAAACAGCGGGAGCTTCACTCCCATCCGAAGCAGACTCCTCAGAGGGTTCCAGACTGTTCACAGTACTGTTTTTCAAAGACATGTAAAAACTCAATTAGATATCTTTTTTAAAACTTTGCAGAAAATCAACAGTGATATTAGGTGTTATCAGCCGTATACATACACTATATATATGGAGTGGCTCCATACAACATAATGAAAGAGATGCATCTATGTGAACAGTGCAATTCCTAATGTATTTCCAATATAAAGGGCAAGATGGGTCACAACTGGTAAAGCACTAATGGTAATGTAATGGTAAAACATGGTTTGCTGGTTGAAGCAGTCCAGCGAAAGAAGAGGAATACTCATTCCAGGCCCAAAACCAGTGCGGATATTGACGCCATCTCACCAGTATGTGGCCTGCTTCAACCATACCAACATACAAGACGTAGGGTCTAACTGGTTAAACTTCTTTTACGGCTAACTATTAACATGTACTGGGCCACAATTGAGCATGATGAGAGCAGTCATTCTGAGACGGCTGGTCAAGCCTAGAAGGAACATCATTTTAAACCATTATCATAGGAATCTGTGTTTTTTTCATTTTACACGAACAATCCAAGGAATCAATGTTGGTCCTGGTGCCATACATTGAAACCAATGTAAATGACGTGGGCAATACCAAATGGGTATCAAATTCCGACATGTCATAAAAAAAGGTATCTATATGGGAACTATAAAAGCACCCGCTAATGTCAAAAATGATATACTAATCAGGACTCAGCATCAAAACGGGAGACATGCACATTTTGAGGTATAAATGACCTATCCCTATGAAAAGTTCCAAAGATTTTCGTGGTGTAAGACCAACAGGAGCCAAACACGCAGAACATCTGTATGATGAGATAATGCGTGCAGAGCGCACGTGGCATGTCGTTTGTGAAATCCTTTCAATAGTAAAAACATCTATGTTCCGGGACCTGCCCAAAATTGGTGCAGCAGGAACCAAACAGAGAGGGGGGTGCTATATGCACACTACACGTGTCGTCTCATCATACAGCTCAGCAGCGGGATTGACTGGTGTGACTCTTCCACATAAAGTGATGGACACAACCAACACCAGGCATGTGCAAACTGTTGCCCACCATCTGATGCACAACGACAACTCCAAGAAGGACTGGTTAACTTACAGCTATTCAGGCATGCTTGGCGTGTAACTTAAAAATTAGCTGGATTGAGTCATTTTGTACATGGCAGGCCCACAGAAAGTATATGCCTTCCAAAGAACAACACAAATGAACCCATTACTTTGGGGTACACATTAGGTGAGCCATACACAATCGAAAGTTTAAGCACAATGAGAAATGGAACAACAAATCATAATTTACTTACGGCCTCAAGTCTATAACGGGTTTGAGAAACTGCAACTGGGCAGTGTAGATATACGGTCTCTTCCGGGAGGGACCCTCTCCACTATGGCCCTTGCTGGAGACCTCACGCCGAAATTGGTCCCGGCAACATGGCCCACCGTGTTTTGGTTTGTTTCACTGTTCATAATGTAAAACAAATAAAAACCAACAAATTAAGGAACCAAATAAACCAGCATAAAATGTCATTTAACAAAAAAGGGAGCAAATAAGGAAAAACAAAATAGGACAGAATAAACAGCACATCAGGTGTCTGGATACTAATGCATACTAACAAGATGGAGGAGACTAGTCGTGTAAGCCTTGTGGCCCTAACTTAAAAAAAAAAAATGTAGGTCACAACTCTAAGATGCTCAAATACAAGGACATGTGTCTGGGAAAAAAAGGGCACAAACATGTGATTATAAACATGAGAACTGTATGCTGGAGCAAAGGGAGGGACAGCCATTTACACATTGAAATGGTGTTGTATGGTATGTAATAGACGTCACTTTAACAAACCATGTTCAGCCCTTTATGGAAAATGAAGCTGAACCGCACAGAAAACACTATTGGGAACTCAGGGTTAAAAACAAAATCTGGTTGCCATCCAGAGGGCACGCACAGCACAACTACATTGCTCTCACTTACCTAAGTCGGCACGGCCTCTGCTATCTGCTTTGGTCCAGTCGTTTCTGCGGAGGCTACAGGCCACCTGCTCCCACGCAGCATCTTTTCTGGTACGTTCCATATACAGATTGCTGCGGGTATCCCAGATCTCAGGCCTCTCCTGGACCAGGGTGATTAATTTCTCCACATTCCCCCTAGGCATTATGGCTGGAAAATTAATGGCTCCCTCACCAAACACAGAAGCTTCCAGACACAGGTGGCTAGAAATTAGCATAACCTGGTACCCTAAACTTCCTGTACATATTTTTTTTTCAATTTATTGCCACAACTTTTGCCAGACAGAGTGCCCATGGCAAATGAAATAAATAAATGTGTTTTTGCATCGTTTGCCGGCGCATGCACAATAGTTACTGTGATGCCATACAAGGAATTGGCATCGCAGTGCGCATGCGCTGGCCAAAGGAATGAGTACTCAGGCACAGGATCTCGGCGGAATAACAAGTTGGTAGATAAGCAGTGTTGAGGAAGGGTTGAGACGTATGCATATATATCCATGCATGCCTGCAAACACGTGCGGGCATGTATGGTATATATGTGCATACATTAACCACAACATCATGGGACGATGTGCGCAGATGTGCCCAGCATCTGCGCACGTCTGCCCATGGTGATCCCCAGGGGCTCATGGTGGCCCCTGTGGGAAATATGTGCCTCCTTTAGACCGTGCCCCTTATAATATATATATGGCTGTGGCCCCTTATAACATAGATATATATATATATATATATATATATATATATATATATCTATAATCCCCCTTAGAATACATTATGCCCCTTATATATGTGTATATATATTATCAGGAGGACATATATATGTATCTGCCCTTTCTTTGATATATATGGGCCCCTTTATATGGCCAGTAGGGATATATATTTCCTGTATGGCCGTGCATATATTGGCCCTGTATGGCCAGTGGGGACATATGTATGTCCCCTGTATGTGATGCCCCAGGTATATGAGAGTGTGTGTGTATATATAGATATGTGTGTATGTATTTGCACACATGTCTTTATGTATATACACTTGTGCCTGCATGACAGTATGTATGTGGGCTTATTGCTGCCCATTCATACCCCTGGTTTTGTATGTGTATGTGTTTATAGATGTGGATATATATATGTACTATGTTATGTCCCCCAGCCATGGAGCCCCCTCCCCCGCCTACCTGCGGGTGATGGCACCAGATGGCTAGATTGTCCAGTTTCTGGTCACTTCAGAAGATGAATAGAGCTCTTTAAAACATGCCCAGCAGGGCTCCCCCACCTTCTGTCTAGGGACTGTTTATGACATGGGTGTGTGTGTTTGTGGTGCCATGGTGTCTTTGGCTGTACAGATTGTGAGCCTCAGGGGGCCAGCCAGTTGTCTGCTGCAATCTGAGTGCATGCATTCCGTCACACACACACTCCCTTGCAGTGCCAACCATATTCACCCCCCTTATTTCCCTACCACTATCCCACCAACAATTTAACCCTTTGTATCCCAGACCCCATGCTGCCCCTTGTTACCCCTGATTAACCCTACTGTTTAACCCCTTCCCTGCCAGGACCCTGGTGGCCCTGATTCTGTGCCCCTGATGTCCCTAATCCATTATCCCTTCCCTGCCCGAACCCCAGCTCTCCTGCTGGTATTAACCCTCACTGGCAAATAACCCTTGCAGTGCTGAATCTATAGTGTCTGTGGCCTGCACTCGCCCCTGCAGCGCCACTGGTAACCCCTTGTACCCCGTAGGGACAGTGCAGACGGGTGGGTTATTGTTAATATTACTTGTATGTGTGTATTGTATAGTTAGTTTGTGGGTGGAATTTGGGAACGTGTAGTGTAGTTTAGGATTGTATTTGTGTAGTGCTGTGTATTGTTAGTGTATTGCGTGCTTAGTGTATTTAATAAATACCGTTATATTTGTACCCTTTGTGTAGCGTGTACTTGTTAGCGGTAGCGAGTTAGTAAGGCGCATGCAGCTAGCATTAGTGATTAGTGTAAAGCATAGCGAAGGTATGTGTTATTATTATATAAAGGTATAAATAGGCGGAGTCATCACTAGACGGCTCCTCCTATTTATGAATATTAATTATCGATATTTGCATAATATTGGTGATTAATATTCCCCCTTTACATTATGGATGCAGGTATATCAAACCCCTTAATCAGTATTTTGTGGGAGAAGGTATATCGCATTCCCAGTTGCAATTAGTTATTTCAATAGCGTTTGTCCCTTTATCTAACTGCGTTATCTCAGCAGAACCACACACAACTGCTGCACAATACAAATGCACTATAATATACTTTCTATGTTAGAAGGTATATTATAGGTATATTGCACCCCTCAATAAGTTTTTTTTGGGGGGGCAACAGGTATATCACACCAGTTGCAATTAGTTATTCCAATAGCTTTTGTCCCTCTATCTAGCTGCGGTATCTCAGCAGAACCGCACACAACTGCTGCATAATACAAATTCACTATAATATACTTCTATGTTAGAAGGTATATTATAGGTATATCACACCCCTCAATCATTTTTTTTTTGGGGGGGGGCAACAGGTATATCACATCAGTTGCAATTAGTTATTCTAATAGCGTTTGTCCCTCTATCTAGCTGCGGTATCTCAGCAGAACCGCACACAACTGCTGCACAATACAAATGCACTATAATATACTTTATATGTTAAAAGGTATATTAAAGGTATATCACATCCCTCAATCATTTTTCTTTGGGGGGCAACAGGTATATCACACCAGTTGCAATTAGTTATTCCAATAGCGTTTGTCCCTCTATATAGCTGCAGTATCGCAGCAGAACCGTACAAAACTGCTGCAGAATACAAATGCACTATAATATACTTCTATGTTAGAAAGTATATTATACGTATATCACACCCCTCAGTATGTCACACCTATTGATAGAACACCTCTACCAGTCCTTAAAAGGACTTTTGTGGCCCTATTAGCTAGCGTTTGGTGTCCCTAACAGTCTGTCCCTGCTCCACACAGCAACCTCTCCCTACACTGGCAAAAAACAGAATGTAAAATGGCTGCCAGATCAGATTTATTTATAGGATAGGGGGTGTGTTCATATGCTGAAACGTTTCAGTTGTCTGTCCTGTCCCACCTGATGGATGTGTCATGGGTCAAAGTTCTGCACAATGCAAAAGAATATGGCGCCGGCGGACATCGTCATATGTTCCCATGTTTGGCGAACCACAAACGAGCAAAGTTCGCTGCGAAATGACCGCCGGGTGAACCGCAAGGCCATCTCTACATAGGACACGTACCCCTGCACATGAACTTGAGGAATGTGCTCTGGGGAAGGGCTGAGGAAGAATGGGGGGAGATGACTCTATATATTTATATATTTTTCTGCTTCATTTTTTATCAGGTCCCTGCAGCTTCTCATACTTAGATCTGCTGTATAGGAGGCAGAAATACTAACAGTAAGCCACAGGCTGCACTGTTGTGTATGGGACACTTTTCTCTGCCTAAATGCATTAGTATTATTATTTTTCATATCTATAATTGCCTGACATATACTAATATATCTTTTATGTCAGTACATTGTAGATAGGAAAAATAAATTTTGAAAAGTTAATTTTCTAGTAAAGTTTCAAAAAAGAAACTATGAATACATAAAAAAAAAATACAAATTAAAGGGGTTGCCGGGCTTTTAATTTATTGATAACCTCTTTAACCCCTGTGACCATGCTTCATCCTCATCCAGTACGGCATGGTTCCCGAGTCCTTAAGGACCCATGACGTACCGGTACGTCATGGGTTGTTCCGATCACTGCTGCCCGGCGGGCGGTGATCGGAACAAGGTGCCTGCTCAAATCATTGAGCAGGCACCTTGGCTAAATGCGTGGGGGTCCCATGACCCCCCCACGTCGGCGATCGCCGCAAACCGCAGGTCAATTCAGACCTGCGGTTTGAGGCTTTTACCTGGTGCGGTGGCGGTGCCATCGGGTCCCATATGGGCTGTGGGGGGGACCAGATGGCATGGAAGGCAGCATGATGCCTTTCTGAGGCATCTGCGCTGCCTTCCGGTGAAGAGCCTGTGAGATCCAGCCCCCTGAATCTCACAGGCCCCGGAAGCTGTATGAGTAATACACACAGTATTACTCATACAGCCAATGCATTCCAATACAGAAGTATTGGAATGCATTGTAAAGGATACCCCCAAATGTTCAAGTCCCATAATGGGACAAAAAATAAATAAATAAAAAGTTGAAAAATAAAGTTTCCCCTCAAAAATTAAAAGTTTCAAGTAAAAATAAACAAAAACGTAATTTTCCCTGAAAAAAGTTAAAAAAATTGGTAAAAAATAAGGGGAAAAAAAAGTATACATATTAGGTATCGCCACGTCCATATCGACCAGCTCTATAAACATATCACATGACCTAACCCCTCAGATGAACACCGTAAATAATAAAACATAAAAACTGTGTTAAATAACCAATTTTTTTGTCACCTTACATCACAAAAAGTACAACAGCAAGCGATCAAAAATGGCGTTTGCCCACCAGAATAGTACCAATCTAACCATTACCTCATCCCGCCAAAAATGAGCCCCTACCTGAGACAATCGCCCAAAAAATAAAAAACTATGGCTCAGAATATGGAGACACTAAAACATCATTTTTTTGTTTTAAAAAAACTGTTATTGTGTAAAACTTACACAAATAAAAAAAGTACACATATTCGTATAGATCGGCTCTATAAAAATATCACATGACCTAACCCCTCAGATGAACACTGTAAAAAATAAAAAATAAAAACTGTGCTAATCAACTTAACAAAATAATGTTTTTTGTCACCTTACATCACAAAAAGTGTAAGTGATCAAAAAGTAATATGCACCCAAAAATAGTGCCAATCAAACCGTCATCTCATCCCGCAAAAAATGACACCCTACCTGAGATAATCGCCCAAAAACAGAATATGAAGACACTAAAACATGATTTTTTTTTGTTTCAAAAATGTTAATGTTAAATATGATTGTGTAAAACTTGCATAAATTAAAAAAGTATACATAATAGGAATCGCCGCGTCTGTATCAACCGGCTCTATAAAAATTTCGCATGACGTCACCCCTCAGATGAACACCGTAAAAATTTTTAATAAAAACTGTGCTAAATAAACAATTTTTGGTCACCTTACATCACAAAAAGTGTAATAGCAAGCGATCAAAAAGTCACACGCACCCCAAAATAGTGCCAATAAAACCATCATCTCACACTGCAAAAATCATACCCTACCCAAGGTAATCACCCAAAAGCTGAAAAAATTATGGCTCTCAGACTATGGAAACACTAAAACATGATTTTTTATGCTTCAAAATTAAAATTGTGTAAAACTTACATTAAAAAAAAAAGTATACATATTAGGTATCGCCGCATCCGTGACAACCTGGTATATAAAAATATCACATGATCTAACCTGTCAGATAAATGTTGTAAATAACAAAAAATAAAAACGGTGCCAAAACAGCTATTTCTTGTTATCGTGCCTCACAAAAAGTGTAATATAGAGCAACCAAAAATCATATGTACCCTAAACTAGTACCAACAATACTGCCACCCCATCCCGTAGTTTCTAAAATGGGGCCACTTTTTGGGAGTTTCTACTTTAGGGGTGCATCAGGGGGGCTTCAAATGGGACACACAGGGCCGTGTTAGCAGTTTACGACCACACAGGGCCATAAATATTGAGTTTTGTTTGGCTGTTAACCCTTGCTTTGTTACTGGGAAAAATTGATTAAAATGGAAAATTTGCCCAAAAATTTAAATTCTGAAATTTCATCTCCATTTGCCAATAACTCTTGTGGAACACCTAAAGGGTTAACGACGTTTGTAAAATCTGTTTTGAATACCTTGAGGGGTGTAGTTTCTTAGATGGGGTCACTTTTATGGAGTTTCTACTGTAGGGTTGCATCAGGGTGGCTTCAAATGGGACATGGTGTCAAAACAAAAGTCCAGCAAAATATGCCTTCCAAAAACCGTATGGCATTCCTTTCCTTCTGCACCCTGCCGTGTGCCCGTACAGTAGTTTACGACCACATATGGGGTGTTTCTGTAAACTACAGAATCACGGCCATAAATATTGAGTTATGTTTGGCTGTTAACCCTTGCTTTGTAAAAGTAAAAAAAAAGTAAAAATGGAAAATCTGCCAAAAAAGTTAAATTTTGAAATTGTATCTCTATTTTCCATGAATTCTTGTGGAAAATACCTAAAGGGTTAACAACGTTTGTAAAATCCGTTTTGAATACCTTGAGGAGTGTAGTTTCTAGAATTGGGTCATATTTGGGTGGTTTCTATTATGTATGCCTCGCAAAGTGACTTCAGACCTGAACTGGTACCTAAAAATTGGGTTTTTTGCTTCAAAATTTCTAAGCCTTGTAACATCCCCAAAAAATAAAATATCATTCCCAAAATGATCCAAACATGAAGTAGACATATGGGGAATGTAAAGTAATAACTATTTTTGGAGGTATTACTATGTATTATAAAATTTCTGGTAAATTTGGTATTTTTTTTTACAAATAAAAATGATTTTTTTTTACTTCATTTTACCAGTGTCATGAAGTACAATATGTGACGAAAAAACAATCTCAGAATGGCCTGGATAAGTCAAAGCGTTTTATAGTTATCAGCACTTAAAGTGACACTGGTCACATTTGCAAAAAATGGCCAAGTCCAGAAGAAGGTGAAATAGGGCCGAGTCCTTAAGGGGTTAATAGATAAGCATTTTAAAACAGAATATGACAGACATAGTTCATATCCCCTTAACTTAAGCATCTGACATGTCTATTTTAGTAACTACTTGCATTCACATATAATAGCAATTCTGGAGCATCTGTTCTTATGACTCCATGATGTCCTGTTCCTTTATTATTCCTGCTGGAATTTATAATTTGCTAGCAGTTTCGAATGAAGGTCCAGCTGAATGTTCAAAAAATAAATTAACTAATGTGGGTGACCTTATTAAGACTTAACATTTATTAAGTATACATAAACATTACATTTTAATGTATACTTAATAAATGTTAAGTCTTAATAAGTTATTCTATTTTATTTATTTATTGAGTTACTACTACTATCTATCTACTTTTGACCAGAAATACCTGGTTGTGTTAACCTGTTCCAGCTGAGTGTTCCCAGTTAGGGGTGTGTCCCTGTACAGTCTGACACTGACAGCACTGCTTGGATAGTGTCATACTGTGCAGGCACAGCCCCCCCCAACTAGTAACATCTGGACTTTCATTGCAAACTGCTAGTAATTAATTTATAAGTTCTAGCAGGAATAATAAAGGGATGGCGCTAATACATGCTTTACAATTACAAGGAGGGTGGAAGTAGTTGCTAAAATGGACATATAAAGAGAGGTAAAAGGTCTTCTATAAAGGGATTACCCCATGATTGATGTAAAAATGAAAATCAATATAGTAAAGCACAATCTCAAACAAAACTTTAACCAGCCCTGTACTTCACATAAATTCTGAGACCTGTCCTTTTGTTGCTACAATTGCTATGCTAAATTTATTTTAGTCTGGCAACTCAGAGGATGTGTCCTTTCCAAGGGAGCGTGTCATTTCTGCTTCAGTTGTCTCCCTGTAACTGTCTCATCCTCTAACAGAAGATAGGGCTTGTCATGATAGCACAGAATAAGACAGATGGAGATGGCCTTGCGGTTCGCCGGGGGTTGTTTCAGGGCGAACTTTGCTCGTTCGCAATTAGCCAAACATGGGAACATATTGCGATGTCCGCCTTTGACCCATGACACATCCATCAGGTGGGACAGGACAGCCAATTGAGCTGTTTCAGCACATGGACACAACCCCTACCCTATAAATAAACCCGATCTGGCTGCCATTTTAAATTCAGTCTTTTGCCAGTGTAGGGAGAGGTTGCTGTGTTTAGCAGGGACAGACTGTTAGGAGGGACACCAAACGCTAGCTAATAGGGCCACACAAGTCGTTTTAAGGACTGGTATAGGTGTGCTATCGATAGGTGTGATATACTGAGGGGTGTGATATAGTTATAATATACTTTCTAACATAGAAAGTATATTATAGTGCATTTGTATTGTGCAGCAGCTGTGTGCGGTTCTGCTGCGATACTGCAGCTATACAGAGGGACAAACGCTATTGGAACAACTAATTGCAACTGGTTTGATATACCAGTTGCCTCTCAAAAAACCTGATTGAGTGTCACCACCAGACATCTGAGAAGCTCTGACAGATGCCTTTCAGAACCTCCTCCTTGAGCTTCCTTTGTTTTGCTTTCAGTTCTTCATCTCGTTAGCCTCTCTCAGCTGTCATGTAGTTGTACTGATTCCATCCCTTTAAATTCCTCCCCATAGTGCATCAGTGTGTGGTTTATATTACTTCCTGGAGTGTGTGTGCATGCTGATCCTACTTCTCAGTCTTCTACAAGATAAGTGTTGTGCATTCATTTTTCTGTTTGCTGGATCCCAGGTGACCCTGACGCCCTCCGTATCTAGTGTAGGGAGCCGGTGGTCGTGTCCCCTCACTATTGTAGGGTGTTCAGGTGTTATACAGTCGAGGTACGAGGATATGCGATCATCTACCATTGGGATTTTCGTATAGGCTGAGCAGTAAGGGAGAGAGCCAGGTCTTATGCAGGGGTCTCCCTTTTTGTTCCTTAGTTTTGGATCCAGTGAGTCGTATATTCATTTTGTGTTGTCTTGTTTCCTGTACACATTCCGTGACATTGAGGCAGGGGTGTGATATACCTATAATATAATTTCTATATAGTGCATTTGTATTGTGCAGCAGGTGTGTGCGGTTCTGCTGAGATACCACAGCTATACAGAGGGACAAACGCTATTGGAACAACTAATTGCAACTGGTGTGATATACCTGTTGCCCCCCCCAAAAAAAAATGATTAAAGGGTTTGATATACATGCTTCTAGCAAATAATCATTAAGGGGTTCTATATACCTGCTTCCACAAATACTGCTCTTCTATAGGAACTTTGTCACAGGGTCATTTAGAAAATGACAGGCAGAGAAAGAGGCAGGCCATTCCGCAGGGGTGGTAGAGGTCGGGTAGGTGCACCAGGCAGGAGCCTAAGTGGGAAGTTGGATAAGGTGCGTACAATTACGTCAAAGGACGCACCAGAGGTGGTTGAGTGGCTCACTGAGCCTTCCGCTTCTGCACCCTCCTTATCCTCTGTATCAGGACCCTCCTGACTGTCTTCTGTGTACGCCCCAAAAGAAATAGCCCCTCCACTCGAGTCAGAATAATTATTTTTCCATCCATTCCCAGACCCTACCAATGCGCAGCCTATCAAGGCATCGGATGAGGATGAGGAGGTAGCAACGGCCACCACCCAGCGGTCTCACGACAGTACCCAGATCAGCCCAAGGAGGGTGGTCTCCGCTGTTGCTACCAACTCCAAGATCTCTAATGTCAGTGGTGGTGAAGGTGACGATGATGACGTGTCGATGGATGTCACGTGGGTGCCCACAAGAGAGGAAGAGGAGGGGTGTTCAGAGGGAGAGACGTAGCGGCAGATAGGAAGGAGAAGGAGGAGAAGCAGGCAGAACTTGCAGTGCATAGGAATCAAAAAGCAGACTGCAAATATATCTGGAGTGAGCCATCCACCATGCACGTTCACATTTGGTGCTTCCAGGAAGCCGGCTCATGGCTCCGCAGTGTGGGCTTTTTTTAACGTGTCAGCTGCTGACAATAGTGTTGCCATCTGCAGCGTGTGCTGTCAACGCATAAGTCGCGGTAAGCCCAACACTCACCTAGGGACTGACCGCCTTAAGAAGGCACCTGGCCTCCCATCATCAAGCCTAGTGGGAGCAACACCGTCAGAACCCACAAAGCCACACTCCCGGCACTCCACATCCTGCCTCTTCTCCTCTCTCCTCCCATTTGTCCTCTACTCCACCTTCCACCGTGCCATCGTTGCGTTCATCTGGCAAAAGGCAGGCTTCTGTGACCAAAATATTTGAACGCAAAAAGTTGATGACACCAGATAACCCTCTTGCCCAATGGCTGACTGCCGGCATGTCGGAACTGCTAGCCCGCCAACTACTGCCATATAAACTGGTGGACTCTGAGGCCTTTAAAAAATTTGTGGCCATTGTCACACCACAATTGAAGGTCCCCGGAAGGAAATATTTCTCCCAAAAGGACATCCCAGAGCTATATGGCCATGTTCCGCGGCAAGTGAATGTATCTCTGGCACACAGTGTCGGGGCCAAGATACATCTGACCACAGACACGTGGTCTAGCAAATATGGGCAGGGAAGGTACTTGACATTTTTTCTGCCCACTGGGTAAACCTTCAGATGGCTGTCAAGCATGCAACCCATGGCACCCGTGAGGATTTGGTGTTACCACCAAGGATTACATGCAGGCCTGTCTCTTCTTCTCCTCCTCCATCCTCCGTTTCCTTCTCGGCTGACTTCTCATTTTCCACAGCTACCGCCTCTTCCACTGCACCCCCCAGCTCCCCAGAACCTATTCAAAGTGCCAGGTGAGACGTTGCCATGCTGTGCTGCGGCTGTAATGCCTGGAAGCCAAGAGCCACCCCGGTCTTGCACTCCTTTCAGCTCTGCGGTCACAGGCCGATCAGTGGCTAACCAAGCTCAATTTGACAATGGGTAAAGTGGTGTGCGACAACAGTGCCAATCTGCTGAGCGTGCTGCAGAAATTACATACGTGCTGTGCATAGCACATTTCCTAAACTTAGTCGTGCAGCGATTCATTTGAAAATACCCCGGGGTCCAGGACATCTTGCGGCAGGCCAGAAAATCTCTGGCCATTTTAGAAGATTTTGCACGGCCATGTCTCGCCTTGCTGACGTTCAGCGGCGACACCACTTGGCCGTCAGACGTCTGATTTGTGACTGCCCGACGAGCTGGAACTCCATCTTGTATATGCTTGATAGGCTGCTCCAGCAGAAACGTGGCGTTAACGACTACCTGTATGAACTTTTGGGAAGTACAGGTTCTGGGGAGCTTGGTTTTTTTTTCACCGCACTAGTGGCTGCTCATGCGCGACGCATGCAGACTTCTGCAGCCATTTGATGAGATCACTAAACTGGTCAGTTGCAGCAAGGACGCCATCAGTGACATCGTACTTTACACCTTCTTTCTGGAGCGTGCATTGCGTTGTGTCATTGATCAAGCCGGAGCAGGAGCTGGAAGATGAGGAAGTCGCAATGCTGAATTAATTCCCAGGGGGGGCTACTCCATCTGAGACAACTTAGCAGGAGCTTGAAGAGGAGTCAGAGGAGGATGGTGGCTGGGGGGAGGAGGAGGCGCAAGAATATCAGGCTTTGAACATTTCTGGGATCCATGGTGTTGTTCGTGGATGGGGGGAGGAGACCGAGCACGACATTCTCCTGGTCAATGAGCAGGAGCCAGGCCGCTCCACTACATCCAATTTAGTGAAAATGGTGGCCTTCATGCTCCAGTGTTTGAAGAGGGACCCCCGTATTTAAATCATAAAGGGCAGGGACCAGTATTGGGTGGCAACGTACTTAGACCCCAGTACAAACACAAAATGGTGGACATGCTACCAGCATCACAGAGGGCTGTCAGAATGCAGCATTTCCAGGCCTGGCAGAGGAATTTCCACCCACAGAGAAACAGTTGCGGGTATCAACCTACCACGCATGCAAGAAGAGGGTGGTTTGAAGTTGTGTTGGTCACTTTGGATATGAGATCACTCTTGCAGCCAACCCATCGACAGCCTCAGGGAACGCCTAGACCGACAGGTGTCCGACTACGTCGAGTTAATGGCATATGTGGATGCTCTCAGAAGCGAGGAACCCCTTAACTACTGGGTGTGCAGGCTTGACCTGTGGCCAGACCTGGCACAATTTGCCATGGAACTCTTGGCTTGCCCCTCGTCCAGTGTCCTGTCCGAAAGGACGTTCATAGCAGGGGGGATCGTGACCAAAAGCTGATGACAGTGTGGACGACCTCACATTTAAAAAAATTAATGAGGCATGGATCTCAGAGGAATTCAACACCTGCGACAACCAAATTTTTTATTTTATTTATTTATTTATAAATCTTTATTATTATTTAGACAATTAATTACATCTAAATTAATTGTCTAAATAATAATAAAGATTTATAAATAAATAAATAATTATTGATTATTTTTACATTATAACACAATATGTATACAGTTTACTATTATCCACCCAATTTACCCCCATGCCTGTTGCTCCCCTTGGAAAAGAAAAAGAAAAGAAAAAGACCTCCTCCTTGACTCGCCGCCCTCCACTATATTTTAACGGTTCATCTATTTTCTTAATTTCCCGTTGGCCCGGTATTAAATTGTTTAGAGGATCAATTGGGATACAGGCCGATTTAGCCCAATTTTTTTTAAGTCTGGCATATTTACCATAATCATCAAATATCTGGAAAATCCTCAGAAGTTTCCCGTGTGATCCCACAAACAGCATAATGTCGTCTGCGTATAAGGCAATTTTTTCTTCATGGGATCCATACCTGAACCCCACATCTCCCTATCTTGCCTGATCATGTCTGCTAGGGGTTCCATAGCTATAGCAAGCAGCAGGGGGGAAAGGGGACAACCCTGCCTAACCCCCCTGCCAATAGATATTTTATCAGAGTGCTCTCCGTTCAATATCACTCTTGCAGATATTTCAGTATATAATAACTTAACCCAGGAGACAAATATATCACTGACTTCCATTTTCTTTAATGTTGCCATTAAGAATGGCCATTCTATGGTGTCAAAAGATTTTAAAGCGTCTATGGTTAGAATCATATGCTCACCGCTGTTTGTGGGTTTCACTTGGGTGTTTACAAAATATCTAATAATGTTTTCAGTTGTTGTTTTGCCCGACATGAATCCCGTCTGATCCTCATGTCCAAGTTTCTGCAACGCCTGCCTGAACCTAGCCGCCAGTATTCTTGCTAATGTCTTATTGTCAGTATTGATCAGTGAAATGGAGCGATATGAGTCTGGAAAATTTGGATTTTTCCCAGGTTTTAAAATAAGAGTAATTAGGGCTTCCCTCAGGGAGTCGGGCAATTTCCCTGATTCTCTCTAGACAGTCTACATTTTAAGCAGTTTCGGGATCAGTATTTCTCTGTATTGGGATTAAATTTCGAACTGGTTACCGTCTGTACCTGGGGTTTTATTTTTAGTTATCTTTGATAGTGTATTGTCCACTTCTAATGGATCTAAAGGAGTTTCCAGCTTGTCCCTCTGATCCTTAGTTATTGTGGTGATAGTGATTTTCTCCAGAAATTATTGTTTTTGCACTATATTCTTCTTTATTTTACTGCAATATGTATTCTTAAAATATTCTTTGAGCAGATCTATTTTAGCCGCTTGTTCAACGATTTTATGTCCAGATTTATCTACCAAACAGTGTATGTACCTGTTTTTATTTGTCTGAGCTGCCCCCAACACGGCTAGTTTTTTTACCAGGTATATGCACATAAACATAGTTATCTCTCACAAAGTTCTCATTTTGTTGTTCCGCCATCAGAAACAGTTCGTCTTCCATTTTGGTGACATTGTCCATCCAGTCTTTATAGTTTTGCTCCATAGAATTTTCAATATTTTTTTTTCATATCTTTCCGCTTCATATTCTAATATTTCCCCCCTTCATTTTTTTTTTATATATTGCCGTATATTTTATAATAATCCCTCCTATGAAGGCCTTTGCAGCCTCCCAAAGCGTGTTGGTTTCCGCTGAACCCTCGTTTATAAAAAAATATTCCTTGATCTCTTTCAAAATTTTACTATGTGCACCCGTTATATTTATCCAACCTATATTTATATCGTTTTTTTGCGACCACCCATTTTCGTGTTTATAATAATAGGGTTATGATCCGAGATCCCTCGTTGTCCATAATTTACTTGTTCAATATCTAGTGATCCTTTGTTGTTAGTAAAAGCTAAATCAATCCATGATAAACTTTTGTGCGTTTTAGAGAAACACAAGTATTTCCTTGAGTTTGGTTGCATTACCCTCCAAATATCAATCCAACCCAATTCTTGTGTGATGCTTTTTAATTTGGAACCCGTGCACTGTCCTTGAATATTCCCGATTCTACATCTATCTATTTTCCCATCCATTATATTATTAAAATCCCCTAACACCAACAGTGATTTATCCCCTACATTAAGCGCAAAGTCGTGAACTTTTAATAAAGTATCTATTTTAAAGAGAGGTGGTATATAGACATTTGCTATTATCCATGCTGAGTCAAAAAAGCAAGTTCTATTTTCCCATTCTATCCGTAGTTTAGCTGGAAACATCATTGAGTACCTCACATTATTCAGACGCAATATTTTTTTTACATCAATAAATTGACTTCTCTCTTTCACCGTTTCCCTTGCATAATCAGGAAACAGCATCACGTCTGCTCCAGAGTGTTCCAGCCTACCCCTCTTCCTAGACTTCACCGGTACCCTATAGGTCCTTTCGACAACATTTTTGTGCTCTGAGATATCCTGACCCAGCTGTTCCATCAACCACTTTTGTATAAACCCGCAGAGGTCTCCTTCTTCCACCCCCTCCGGGATCCCCAAGCATCACAAGTTGGTCCTCCCAGACTTGTTGCCTAGTTCTAATAGTTTGTTTTTTAGTTCTCTATTTTCATCCTTTAATACATTTTTTTTACTTAACCATTATCTGTAGAAGATCTTCTGAGTCTGATATTCTTTTCTTTTCTCTATGTATTTGACATGTATTTTTACTGGCCTACAGTAAAATTGTTATCCGGTGATCTTTTCTGTACGTTGAATGCATAATTTTGGGGGCCTGTAACTTAACTGGTCAACAGTAAATTTTTTATACGGTGACCGCCTAATGTATCTCCAGCCACATTATCAATTGTTCTTTTCTGAAGGGTGAAAGATACATTTTTTGGGCCTGTAGTCCACTGACCTGCAGTAAAATTGATATCTAATGACCGTCTAATATACCTCCAGCCACATAATGATTTGATGTTTTCTGTCCGGTGAATGAATCATTTTTGGGGCTTGTAATCCATTGGCCTGCAGTAAAATTGATATCCATTGACCGTCTAATATACCTTCAGCCACATAATCACTTGATCTTTTCTGTACGGTGAATGCATAATTTTTGTGGCCTGTAATCTAACTGGCCAACAGTAAAATTGTTATACGGTGATCGCCTTATTGTACCTCCAGCCACATAATCACTTGATCTTTTCTGTACGGTGAATGCATAATTTTTGGGGCCCGTAATCTAACTGGCCAACAGTAAAATTGTTATCCGGTGACCACCTAATGTACCTCCAGCCACATTATCAATTGTTCTGTTCTGTACGGTGAATGAATAATTTTTGGGGCCTGTCGTCCACTGTCCTGCATTAAAATTGATATCCATTGATTGTCTAATATACCTCCAGCCACATAATGACTTGTTCTTTTCTGTTCGTGAATTAATAATTTTTGGGGCCTGTAGTCCAGTGGCCTGCAATAAAATTGATTTCCAATCACCGTCTAATATACCTCCAGCCACATAATCACTTGATGTTTTCTGTCCGATGAATGCCTAATGTTTGAGGCCTGTACTCCACTGGCCTGCAGTAAAATTGTTATACACTGACTGTCTAATATACCTCCAGCCACATAATCACTTGATGTTTTCTGTCAGGTGAATGCCTAATGTTTGGGGCCTGTATTTCCGTGGCCTAAAATAAACATTTTCTAGGCTCCAGCAGGGTACATTTTTGAGAGTTTCCCTTTTAAGACGCATAAAAATGGCCCCTGATTAAAATACATATTTTTTGTGGGAATTTTTGCCATTGATCCACCTGTGGTATGTCACTGTCCATGTTTTGGGGTCATTTGTGCACTTCTAGTTAGTATTTGGTGGCTGCAAATTTGAAGGTTTTATAGGGTTGCCTGGCCAATAAAGTGACATGGCTACGGGGACAATCATGCATTCACAGCACCAGTGACCTTGGATGTGACTGTACAGGGGAACTCTGCTTCAAACCTCACCTATCCTGGCCTAACTAGGCTAACAAGGAATGAAATATCGCAATATGTGTTTGTCACTTTTGTCAGACAGGTCGAGTTATGAACTATTAAAGTATGACCCCACCACAAGTTATTTACAAAAGCTGTCCCAGATCCTGTGGGAGGCCCTTGAGCAGAGACTAATTGATCGCAAGGAGCATGAATATCTTGGACCCCCTAATCCGAGGGTGGCTACTTTCTATTGTCTCCCAAAAACCATAAAGGGACGGTCCCCCTCAAGGGCCGACCGATAGTATCTGGGATTGGCAGCCTCACGGAACACGCGGGTACCTGCATTGATAGGATACTGCGTCCATTTGTAACAGCCTTACCATCTTGCCTCCGAGATATGTCTGATTTCTACCACCAGCTCAGGGGCACGGCTATGGGGAGCCCATGTGCCCCCACATACGCCAACTTGCTCCTGGACTGGTGGGAGGACACTGTCGTCTTCTCTGAAACTATGACGAAGTGGACCAGATATATCATCTTTTGGTCCAGGTTCATAGACCACATTTTGTTATTTTGGTCAGGTACCCCAGATGATTTTAAGCTGTTTATGCAGAACCTTAATATCAATCATATAGGACTATATTTCACACACGAGCTCCAATACGATACAATAACATTCCTGGACATACAGATTAAAAGAAAACCTAATAACACCCAGGTAACCTCACTTTTTCGAAAGCAAACATCGACAAATAGCCTACTTAGGTGGGAGAGCTTTGATCCGAAGCCACTTAAACGTGGCACTCCAAAGGGGCAATTTTTGAGGGTCCGCAGAAATTGCTCGGACCATACTGACTTTAGCAGTCAAACCTCAGCATTATTCCATCGTTTTAAGCAGAGAGGATATTCCGACTCATGTTTATATGAGGCTTGGAGCCATGCAGAATCTATGGATAGATCTGCATTACTCCAGCCTGAGGGATGAAATAAAACGTCACAGGAGGTCATTAGAATTATTGGCACATATGACACTGAATCTCACCAAGTCCGGGAAATCCTGGCATGCTATTGGTCTTTAGTAAAATCCAATCCAGACCTGACTAATTTCCTCCCTGAACGTCCGTCCATAATGTTCAGATGGGGACGGAGAATCGGTGACACATTGGTACATAGCTATTTTGAAGCAACTGCCGCACCCACAACTTGCCTTACAGACAGGAGATGTGGTACCCACAAATGTGGAAGGTGTAAAACCTGTCCCTTTGTGGAAGTGGGGGAAATCTTCTCAAATAACAATCAGGAACGTATATATATAGCCCGCACGTTTGCAAATTGCAATACTGTAGGCCTGGTGTATTTGGCACAATGCGGGTGCGGCATCAAATATGTCGGTAAAACCTGCAGAGCCTTCAAGAAAAGGATATTGGAACACGTTGGGGACATTCATAACAAACATGATAAACTGCTGTCTAGACATGTGGTGCTCCTTCATGGGGGTAACCCTAATGTACTGCGCTTCTCGATGATAGAAACAATTAAGCATTCCATCAGGGGAGGCAATATAGATAAAATCTTAAAACAAAAGGAATCCAAATGGATCTTCATGTTAAACACCATGTCACCATCGGGATTGAACGAGAACATAGATTTTTCATGCTTTTGATAGCCGGCCATTATATTATTCTATCTATGAGACAGTGGATATCTGACCATGGTCCTGCATTTTGGTAGGGGGGACATTGTGGCCACCCCTAATACCGGGTTCCTCCACTTTCTCTTCCCTTTTTCCACTTTTACCTTGAATATTAATGTGGTGCACAACTATGATATACCTAGTCTGACAGGGGCCCAGTGCTTTGTGCCCCCCCCTCCTTTTTGACTTCTTTAAGAACATGGACCCTAATGTTACTCTCGATATATATGCCCCCAATAGAGTTGGATAGATGTACTTAATTAGAAATATACCTGAGAGCACCAGTGCCCCAAATATCTACCCTCTCTAGATGCCATTTAATGGATATCGATTCGCTGCGGCTCAACAACGAGCCGATCATGTGATTGGAGCCAGCAACGGGATTCCAGGCGCTGACGTTGCGACATCACGTGACTGGTGTGGCGTGGCGTCGTCACGTGATAGATGATGTATAAATGTGACGCGTAATGCCCGGGCGCAGCTCTGAAGCGCGATACGGGGCGTCATATAGGGAAGCAATAGGGCCCTCACTCTCTGTGGTTTGGCGGTGTATTTAATTTTTACTTCAAGGACCCTAAGGCTAGTAGATTCCCGTTTCTGGTCTAATTTAAAACGTAACATTTATTTTATTTTTATTTAAAAAATATATATAAAACGGGAAGAAAGAAGAAGTGGAGTTGGTTAAAAATTAAGTGCGGCTGGGGATAATGTAATTTAATTTATTAGTGAAATGCTTTACCGATAGACACTTGCCTCTATATATATCTCTATATCAATATCTAGGGATTAGATATTTGTTCAGCTCTCAGCTTTCTGACTATTTGTCCTGTATATATTAAGATCTATATTCCTATATATTATGATTAGAGGAGCGCTATTAGCTGGTATTGCTTGCCTGTCCCTACATTCGCTAGTATTCTCCTATAGTCCTATAGTCATTCACCCTGCCGCTTGTGTCTGCATACTGAGTGTATTTAAACCGCACAACGAAACCGGCTCCTACAGCCTAATTTTTTACCTATTGAGGCACTGATGCAGGTGGGTTCCCAGCACAAAGGGCTATTTTGACCATTGGGCTTTAAGCTCGGTATTTGATCATTGAATCTTGACTGTGGCTTCTCTCTCCATAGACTATTGGGTATGCGGCCAGATGACACTAAGAGTGCGGTAACCATATTCATCAGTTACCCCATGGGATCATCCTGAGTGTTTGTCTCTGGGCACCAAGTACAACTGATATGTTAAGATTGTACTATCTTTTATGCACCATGTTTCCCTGAAGCTTATGTGAACCTCATGCATTAACGTGGATGTGGAGGGGCGACTCAGGGTCCATAAGTCGGACTAGATATATGGCTTAATGTTATAATTGTTTGCTGTGAATGATAATCCATCATTGTCATCAGTGAGATAACAAATCTTTATCTATACATGATGCCTATTGGGACACCGTACTAGGTGTCCCCTGAGGAGCCCAAATTATCATTGTTGGGATTTAGGGGCCTAAAGCGTTGTGTTGTCAACTGTAATGGCTTAGGTACCCATGGTATAGAATCTAAACTGGCGAACGGTGTACTTGGCATCCACTGGATAATAGTTATATTTTTTATTGCACATCTGAACATTGTAGAAATTATTAGAACGACATTGTGTACTCAGCATTTATTAATTTTAAATATCTAGAATGACAACCCTGTGTACTGAGCATTTATTATTTTATGTATCTAGAATAGGCCACATTATATAAGCATTGGGCATAACCAAGGGCGTAGCTAAAGGGGGTGCAGGGGTAGCAGTTGCTACCGGGCCCAGGAGCCTGAGGGGGGCCAAAGACCCTTGTGCTGCATAAGAAGACACCGGTATTATAGAAAGTGCATGCTGGTCAAGTTACACCTCTGGCTGGAGGGGAGGGGTTTGGCCAAGAATTCGGCATGGGGGGGGGGGGCGTTTGCCTCAGGCAGCACAAAGACTATGTGCTTCCCTTCCCCTGACCACCAAAAACTACTGAGTGAAGGGGGGCCCAAGCTGAACTTTTGCACCATGGCCCATGAGCCATTAGCTACGCCCCTGGGCATAACATCAAGGTCTTGCCTGTGTCACCAGTCTTCAGGGCCATCCTAGGGCGTACAGGAGGTTCCTGAATACGGGATCGCCCCTATCGGGCGGCCATTCCGTCCTTTAGGCAGGGATTATCAGAGCAAAGGGTAGGCACTAGGGAAAGGTCCCAAATTGATTGCAATAACCCTAACTGAAGAACAGCCCCCTCCCGAACCCTAGAAGACTCAGGACCACCGTGTCCCTACCGTATCTATCATTATTTATTTTGTGTATTTGTTTATTTGTTTTTTGTGGGGTTGTTTTAAAAAATAGAATAAAGGCTACGTTTTAGAATTGGTGGTACTCTGTGTAGATAATTTATGTAAATATATACCGCCCATTATTATATTCCCTCTGATGGGTAATTGTCTTAGCTGTGATTTCTTGGTTTACAGTAAGCAATTTAGAAAGGGTCTTGGCCAACCCCCCTTCACCCTCCTTTTAGTCATGTGACAGGAGGCTGGTGTATTACATACATAAAGTGGAAGGTTGTATGGAATAATTCTAATTTGAGACAAAACATCTTGTAGTTATCTCTGAGAAAGATAATATGATCGGCAAGTTTTACAGGATATTTATACCTGTTTCCTCATCTCAAGAACATAAGTTGTTTAATACAAAACGTGAATTATGACAAAGCTGCTTTTGAAGTATATCCTCCGGTCTATGGATCCATACAGCCCTAGTCCCAGTATTGGGTAGGCTGGAAACATACTGTACCATCTGTGGAATTCATTAATTCCTTTAGCACCTCTACGTTACCTGGATAACCACTACAGTTTGGCATTATAACCTCTGTGATAACTGGCAAGCAGTAGTTTGACATTCTATCTGCAAAAAACTTTAATTGCCCCCCCTCCCCCAGTCTACAACATCCTATGTCTCTTCCAGGGAAGTGGCATCTGAACCCATAACTCATAACAGGGCTGGTGGCAGTTGAAGGATGGAACTGAGCATGGGCTTCCACCTCAGCGAGATTGGAAGAGAAATAAGAAAAAAGAAACAAAGAATATCTCAGTGCTTATACAATTTTTTTTTAAATTACATGCAATTACAAATATATTTATTTGCTGCTTTTAAAAATGTAGAATATTTTTCATGGGCAACCCCTTTAATTATGATGATCAGTAAATGTCGTAAATAAAATGACGCCATTGTTATGATCTAAGGGGCACATTTGTTAAGACTGGCGTTTTAAATGCCGGTGTTAAAGTAGCTTTTAATGAAAGCATTTAAGATACACTCTGGTGCTCCAAATCAAGGTACCCTCAAGGGGTTAATATCCATGCGTGGAGAGACACACGCTGACACAAAGCTGGTCAAGGAATCTCTTCTTTTATTACAATGAGTAAAGCGTTTTACATCTTCAGAGGGAGGCCGTCCCTCCTCTGAGGCTCATGCCTTCTTACTTCATTGGCTAAGAAAAAAAAAAAGATAAGAAGAAAGGAGATAACACTTGGAGTCTGCGCAGTGTGCACTATCTTACAAACTTTGGTATGTGAACTAATGTAAATACCTGTGAGTGAGCGCCATGTTATAATGGCGGTTTTAGTAACATCAATACTACATACGTCATATGCGACAATTCAAGGAGGTGCTTTTCTATAGGCAGTGAATAATATGTGTGTGTGTGTGTGTATCTAGCTAAATAATTGGCTCAAACATTCTTCTGCAGTCTATACATCATTCTGAGGGAGACGTGAGGGGCCTATTGCAGCTTCAATCCCCCTCCGTTCTTTCTTCAGTGTTGGACAAATAGACAACTTGAAGCAAAGGGGGAGGGGAGGCAATTGAGATAAGGAACAAGTAGCTTAAGAATAAATCTAGGCAACTGGACTTACTGTAGATTTCTTGAAAACGTTTCGCTCGTTCTTCCAACGAGCTTTCTCAATTCTGAGTGACTGTACAAGAATTCTCTGAGAATAAATATGTAACTGAATCAACATCTGGTATTTATGTAAATATATACTGCCCATTATTATCTTCCCTTTGATGGGTAATTGTCTTAGCTGTGATTTCTTGGTTTACAGTATGCAATTTTTAAATGGTCTTGGCCAACTTCTCTTCACCCTCCTTTTAGTCATGTGACAGGAGGCTGGTGTATTACATACATAAAGTGGAAGGTTGTATGGAATAATTCTAATTTGAGACAAAACGTCTTGTAGTTATCTCTGAGAAAGATAATATGATCGGCAAGTTTTACAGGATATTTATACCTGTTTCCTCATCTCAAGAACATAAGTTGTTTAATACAAAATGTGAATTATGACAAAGCTGCTTTTGAAGTATATCCTCCGGTCTATGGATCCATACAGCCCTAGTCCCAGTATTGGGTAGGCTGGAAACATACTGTACCATCTGTGGAATTCATTAATTCCTTTAGCACCTCTACGTTACCTGGAAAACAACTACAGTTTGGCATTATAACCTCTGTGATAACTGGCAAGCAGTAGTTTGACATTCTATCTGTAAAAAACTTTAATTGCCCCCCCCCCCCTCCCCCAGTCTACAACATCCTATGTCTCTTCCAGGGAAGTGGCATCTGAACCCATAACTCATAACAGGGCTGGTGGCAGTTGAAGGATGGAACCGAGCATGGGCTTCCACCTCAGCAAGATTGGAAGAGAAATAAGAAAAAAGAAACAAAGAATATCTCAGTGCTTATATTATTATTTTTTTAATTACATGCAATTACAAATATATTTATTTGCTGCTTTTAAAAATGTAGAATATTTTTCATGGGCAACCCCTTAACACTTGGAGTCTGCACAGTGTGCACTATCTTACAAACTTTGGTATGTGAACTAATGTAAATACCTGTGAGTGAGCGCCATGTTATAATAGCGGTTTTAGTAACATCAATACTACATACGTCATATGTGACAATTCAAGGAGGTTCTTTTTTTATAGGCAGTGAATAATATGTGTGTGTGTATCTAGCTAAATAATTGGCTCAAACATTCTTCTGCAGTCTATACATCATTCTGAGGGAGAAGTGAGGGGCCTATTGCAGCTTCAATCCCCCTCCGTTCTCTTCAGTGTTGGACAAATAGACAATTTGAAGCACAGGGGGAGGGGAGGCAATTGAGATAAGGAACAAGTAGCTTAAGAATAAATCAAGGCAACTGGACTTACTATAGATTTCTTGAAAACGTTTCACTCGTTCTTCCAACGAGCTTTCTCAATTCTGAGTGACTGTACAAGAATTCTCTGAGAATAAATATGTAACTGAATCAACATCTGGTTAAATAGAGCGTGCAGCCAACCGCTGCGACTTCCTGACCCCGGGTATAACGGAGTCAGGCGTGGTTCTCGATACCCTCGTGACACCCAAAGACCCTTGTGCTGCATAAGAAGACACACAAAGCATTAAGGGAAGGGGGGCCCAACCCTAACTCTTGCACCAGGGCCCATGAGCCTTTAGCTATGCCCCTGGTACTAAGTCACACATAGCAGTTTTTGTCTGGTTCGTCACTCCATGGGTTGCCTGTGCTATCCTCAGGTAGAGAGACCTGGAAAGGCAGAGTTTCCCTTGGAACTGTATTAGGCCAAGCTCATTCGTAGTATCTCATTTGTCCATCCACCAGTCCCTTTCTTCCTTCCCCACCTGGTTCTGTAAGGTCTAAAGAACTTCTGGGAGACAGGAGGAGTTATTTCAGGGAACTGAACTGTGGCCACTAAGGCAAAGGTCTGCCTAGGCAATTTGGCAGCCATTTTTGCCACCTGATCTTCTGTGGATTTTCCCTCTGCCTCCTCCGAGTCTTTTTGTTGTGATCACCACCACTCAAGTTAGTGACATGAGGGCTTCCGTCAGAGACCTCACTGCTACCCTATTTTCGATGGGTTTACCTGAAGCGGTCAGAAAGTCTCTGGCTTTCCAAATGGGCCCATAGTCATGGGCCATCCCAAAAGGAATACCTGGAATCAGTGTAAATGTTGGCTGTTTTTTTTTTTAAAAGAGTGTCATGTTTAGTCACCATTGCCCAACCTGTGTAGTACCTGCCATACTGGCCATACCTTAATCCATCCACAAAGAGCACATGATCTGGATTACCTAATTGCTGATTTACTACATCCCACTGTCTCTTGTGATATCATCTGCAAACAGTTAAAATATTACACCTTTTGGACAGCAACATTGTCAGGCAACAAAATGGAACACTACATTCTCAAATAGCGGACAACAAAAAGATTTTTGGGTTGTACTCTTCATGAGGAAAGAAGTAATATCACTTTCACTTTGTGGTTTAGGACTATCTCAGAGTTTTTATCAAGCATAGCTCTGATGTAGAAAGGGGCACCCTTAGCCACGGCGTCAAGTCTGGCTGAATTATATGCCACAGGGCATGCCATGCACTAGGGTGAGGACAGCTGGGGCATGGCCATTCCTTTCTGTACAATACAATCTAAATGCTATAATCTGATAGGCCCAGTGCGGGGGAGCACCAAATTGCCAGGTTTGGGCATAAAAGGCATCTATCACCTCATCTATAAGGCGGAAGAGACTAAAAGACAAACAATCTTAAAGAGGCTGCATCAAACTTGTGTATCCAAGGTCTGCGGTAAGAAATAGGGCCCAAAAATTTCCAAAAGGAAAGGAGCGACATGGCTGCAGTATCCATACTGGGTAAGTTCCAGGCTCCTTGCGGCAGCACCACCCAGGTATACTGTTTACCCTCATGTGTGAAG
This sequence comes from Bufo gargarizans, assembly GCF_014858855.1. Taxonomy (NCBI): domain Eukaryota; kingdom Metazoa; phylum Chordata; class Amphibia; order Anura; family Bufonidae; genus Bufo; species Bufo gargarizans. The sequence goes on along the minus strand of NC_058083.1, from coordinate 391,688,010 downwards.
GCAAACAAATACCTACTGTCTGGATGTAGTGGTGCTGAAAATATAACATTTGCCAAATCAATTACAGTGGAGTGGGTTTACTCTTCTCATTTTCCTTTTTTCACAAAGTACAAATATAAGTGTTAAAAGGAGAGTGCACTACTTTCCCATCCACTTCTTCCCAAAGACTGGTGTTCTTGGAGATTCAGTCAGGGGAGGACATGTTTGCTGTGCACAACTGTCTTGGCTGCTCAGGCTTAAGTCAAAAACAGGCCTACTTCTGTAACACCCAGAGTGAGGGATGCAATTGAGGACGGACTTGAAGCTGCTAAAATGTTTAAAAGCACAGCCGATACTGGATTGCTTGTTTCCTAATCTTGATCTAACTTTTCCCCCTCACCTGTTTTTGTGTTGTCCTTATGACAAAAACATGGGTGTCTGTGGGGACGGACAGTGATCCGGGCATGGTCAACGCAGAATACAATCCTCTTGTGTGGTGTGGACGAGGAGTATCACACACAGCACAACTCTCTCTTCTGGGTTCTGGGTCCCACAGACTCTGCAGGTCCATCTCCCAGGGCCATTATAGGGTGGCAAACTTACTTTTTTCCCACTTCAATGAGTCATTTGGCATCAGGGCTGGGGCAATGCCCAAGGAACACTACCTGTGGTTGGCACCACTGAACCACCAATGCTGTTTTTTGTTACTCTGCATTTTGGGTTACAGAAGTACTCAGCTTTACCTAGTGTGGAATTTAATAGACTGAAACGCAGGAGTTCTCATCTTTCATGGGGATGACTTGTGTCTAGGGGATGGGCACAAGGGCTGTCGTTGTCTGTGAGCCCACCCTGTCGTCCTCCCTTTTTCGGTCAGTCTATTTTCAGATGTTCATGACGACAGATCTGATGTTAGCAGAACATTTAACATATAACACATAACTACAAACATCGAAACGAAAAGATCTGACAATACAGACATAAGCACATGAAGAGCCCACAAGAAACGTTTCATGGACATCAATTAAAAAATGTAGGGCTCAATCAATACTTTTAACACCAATAAAAAACAAAAATCTTCCAAGAAAAATACAATAAAAAATCCCCAAATGCGCATATTATAAAAACAATTATCGTACTCCATACTCCTTCACATTTTCATTTATTCATTTTCACAAACGGCTCATAACCATGCTCTTATACATGAAGTACGGATTGCACACACAGCTCTGCTAAGCATTCATCAGCCTTCACTTCACACATACTCAGCTCAACTACAAACCAAAGCCACCCTCGTTCACATTCCACTGAATAATCTATGGCTTCCATACCAGCTACACAGTTTTCTTTGTTTCATCATAACAAACACAGCTTTCCTGGAAATAGACACACCACATCCAGAATTGCTGATGATGTTGTTGTTCTGCCTTGTTTTATAACGTCTTCTGTTCTTCAATCTGTGACTAATCAAAATATTATAACAAGACAGCATAAAGTTATAATCATACAATAATTTTTGTTAAGGGTAAACTACTTGGGAAAGAAGAAATAAAATTATTAAGCAATCTTCACCTTCGTCTTATAAAAGATTATTACACACATGACATTACTTACTCCGCACAGCATAGTCCCTTCCGCCTCCTCCATAATCACTTCTGTGTTGCCCACCACAGCCCCCCCCCCTCTCCTGCCTCTCAAGGATTCATTCAGCTTTCCTGAGACTTTGGGGTTAACACAGACTACAAGGGGAATAGGACTATGCAATGCCACTATCTATTTTTCTTTATTCCGAACCGGCCCAGACACAGAGAAGTTGTTGTTCAAGGTTCAACCTTCTTAAACCTTCCTAAAACTTTCTTCAAACTTTTCATAGATACCAGACAATACTGTATATTTCCTGTCAAACATCTCATCTATCCTGTCCTGTCAAACATCTCTTCTCACACTCTGGAAAGCAAATCGGCAATGTAATATTCACGTGATGCGCCCGAAATACAGGTGTGGGTCACTTATGCTACATTTTTCAAGTTTCCTGAGACTGGAGAAAATGGTTGGTACTGCAAAACATTAGAATAGCTTTATATGCAGATAGAGTTCTCCAATATACGGCATTAGCGCTTGCAAATTTTTGGCAATTAATGATGCGCACAATTTTTATGAATACGTGCAACTTCTGACATCACAGCACTATGTCTGTAGCATGTATGTATGGACAGCAGAACCTATCACACTGCCTAATACCCTGCACTGGAACCAGCTACACTATAGGTCAATCTAACCTACACTGACTATCTTCCCCTAACTATCTGAATTATATATATAATTTTATATATATACAGTGGAGGAAATAATTATTTGACCCCTCACTGATTTTGTAAGTTTGTCCAATGACAAAGAAATGAAAAGTCTCAGAACAGTATCATTTCAATGGTAGGTTTATTGTAACAGTGGCAGATAGCACATCAAAAGGAAAATCGAAAAAATAACTTTAAATAAAAGATAGCAACTGATTTGCATTTCATTGAGTGAAATAAGTATTTGAACCCCTACCAACCATTAAGAGTTCTGGCTCCCACAGAGTGGTTAGACACTTCTACTCAATTAGTCACCCTCATTAAGGACACCTGTCTTAACTAGTCACCTGTATAAAAGACACCTGTCCACAGAATCAATCAATCAAGCAGACTCCAAACTCTCCAACATGGGAAAGACCAAAGAGCTGTCCAAGGATGTCAGAGACAAAATTGTAGACCTGCACAAGGCTGGAATGGGCTACAAAACCATTAGCAAGAAGCTGGGAGAGAAGGTGACAACTGTTGGTGCGATTGTTCGAAAATGGAAGGAGCACAAAATGACCATCAATCGACCTCGCTCTGGGGCTCCACGCAAGATCTCACCTCGTGGGGTGTCAATGGTTCTGAGAAAGGTGAAAAAGCATCCTAGAACTACACGGGAGGAGTTAGTTAATGACCTCAAATTAGCAGGGACCACAGTCACCAAGAAAACCATTGGAAACACATTACACCGCAATGGATTAAAATCCTGCAGGGCTTGCAAGGTCCCCCTGCTCAGGAAGGCACATGTGCAGGCCCGTCTGAAGTTTGCCAATGAACACCTGAATGATTCAGAGAGTGACTGGGAGAAGGTGCTGTGGTCTGATGAGACCAAAATAGAGCTCTTTGGCATTAACTCAACTCGCTGTGTTTGGAGGAAGAAAAATGCTGCCTATGACCCCCAAAACACTGTCCCCACCGTCAAGCATGGGGGTGGAAACATTTTGCTTTGGGGGTGTTTTTCTGCTAAGGGCACAGGACAACTTATTCGCATAAACGGGAAAATGGACGGAGCCATGTATCGTGAAATCCTGAGCGACAACCTCCTTCCCTCTGCCAGGAAACTGAAAATGGGTCGTGGATGGGTGTTCCAGCACGACAATGACCCAAAACATACAGCAAAGGCAACAAAGGAGTGGCTCAAGAAGAAGCACATTAAGGTCATGGAGTGGCCTAGTCAGTCTCCGGACCTTAACCCCTTAGGGACCCATGACGTACCGGTACGGCATGGATCCCGAATCCTTAAGGACCCATGACATACCGGTACGTCATGGCTTTAATTCGCGATTTCGGCACCGCGGGGGTTAATCGGAACGGGATGCCGGCTGAAATTATTCAGCCGGCATCCCGTAACAACGCAGGGGGGGTCATTTGACCCCCCCCCCCCGTATCGACGATCGCAGAAAACCGCAGGTCAATTCAGACCTGCGGTTTTCTGCGTTTCCAGTCCATTCGGGTGTCCTGTGACCCGATGAACCAGAAACCATTTTGAGTTTTGTTTGGCTGTTAATCCATTTTTTACAGTAATAAAGTAAGGGTTAAAATGGAAAATTTTCCAAAAAATAGAAATTTCAAAATTGTTTCTCCATCTGCCATTAACTCTTGTGGAACACCTAAAGGGTTAACAAAGTTTGTAAACCCAGTTTTGAATACCTTCAGGGGTGTACTTTCTTAGATGGAGTCACTTTTTTGAAATTTCTATTCTAGGGGTGCAACAGGGGGCTTCAAATGGGACATGGTATAAACAAAACCAGTCCTGCAAAATCTGCCTTCCAAAACCCATATGGCGTTCCCCTCCTTCTATGTGCTCCCGTTTGGCCAAACAGTAGTTTACGACCACATATGGGGTGTTTTTGCAAACTACAGAATCAGGGCAACCCATTTTGAGTTTTGTTTGGCAGTTAACCCTTGTTTTACTCCTGGAAAAAATTGATTATATTGGAAAATTTTCCAAAAAATAGAAATTTCAAAATTGTTTCTCAATCTGCCATTAACTCTTGTGGAAGACCTAAAGGGTTAATACCGTTTGAAAAAAACTGTTTTGAATACCTTGAGGGGTGTAGTTTCTAGAATGGGGTCATTTTCTAGAACGACCTGGGTAAGTCAAAGCGTTTTAAAGTTATGAGCACTTAAAGTGACACTGGTCAGATTTGCAAAAAATGGCCAAGTCCTTAAGGTGAAATAGGGCTGAGTCCTTAAGGGGTTAATCCAATCGAAAACCTATGGAGGGAGCTCAAGCTCAGAGTTGCACAGAGACAGCCTAGAAACCTTAGGGATTTAGAGATGATCTGCAAAGAGGAGTGGACCAACATTCCTCCTAAAATGTGCGCAAACTTGGTCATCAATTACAAGAAACGTTTGACCTCTGTGCTTGCAAACAAGGGTTTTTCCACCAAGTATTAAGTCTTTTTTTGTTAGAGGGTTCAAATACTTATTTCACTCAATGAAATGCAAATCAGTTGCTATCTTTTATTTAAAGTTATTTTTTCGATTTTCCTTTTGATGTGCTATCTGCCACTGTTACAATAAACCTACCATTGAAATGATACTGTTCTGAGACTTTTCATTTCTTTGTCATTGGACAAACTTACAAAATCAGTGAGGGGTCAAATAATTATTTCCTCCACTGTATATATATATATATATATATATATAAAAAGATACCTTTATTGGGAGACGCTCAAGTGAACAAACGTGCAGAGGGTCGTGACGTTTCGGCTGACTCACAGCCTTTATCAAACACAATGTGTACTCTAAAAGATCATGCTTAAATACCATAAAACACACCAACTCTCATAGGCGTGGCCAATCACCCAATTAGTGAAGTGCTGATGTCATCAAAGTGAATACAGATACACTCCCACATAGTGTCATAGTATGCGCCCACTCTGGGCATAAGATCCACCTCCACACATACCTTCATGGCGCACATCTTCCTAAGCGTCCTCCTGCAACCAGTGCGCATGTCCGGGGAGGCGGGGTCACTTCACCGCATGACCATCTCCGGGTCATCTGATCGCCAGCGACTCCGCCCATGCGATCATCACGTCAGCCCGGCTCCTCCCAAACCTCCCTCAACACGCGCACCGTTGCTAGGGACGCTAGTGGATCGATCCGCCACCTCCTCGCAGAGAAGGCGATCAACCCACATCCGCGCGCCAGGGACCCTGGCGGCAGGACCCTCCCCCAAGTGGTACGGTAACCATAGTGCACTCTCAAGCCATCCGTTGATTACCTCACCCATGTCGTCCGGCAAATTCGGGGGCCGTACTGCTTGGGGGAGGGTCCTGCCGCCGGGGTCCCTGACGCGTGGATGTTAGTTGATCGCCTTCACCGCGAGGAGGTGGGCGGATCGATCCACTAGCGTCCATAGCAACGGTGCGCGTGTTGAGGGAGGTTTGGGAGGAGCCGGGCTGACGTGATGATCGCATGGGCGGAGTCGCTGGCTATCAGATGACCCGGAGATGGTCATGGGGTGACGTGACCCCGCCTCCCCGGACATGCGCACTGGTTGCAGGAGGACGCTTAGGAAGATGTGCGCCATGAAGGTATGTGTGGAGGTGGATCTTATGCCCAGAGTGGGTGCATACTATGACACTATGTGGGAGTGTATCTGTATTCACTTTGATGACATCAGCACTTCACTAATTGGGTGATTGGCCACGCCTATGAGAGTTGGTGTGTTTTATGGTATTTAAGCATGATCTTTTAGAGTACACATTGTGTTTGATAAAGGCTGTGAGTCAGCCGAAACGTCACGACCCTCTGCACGTTTGTTCACTTGAGCGGCTCCCAATAAAGGGATCTTTTTGTACCGGACATGCTGCCTCCATCTTCTTTTATGGGACTTGTTACATAGGAGCCCTGATGGATCTTGGACTCCAGGTAGGCTGCTGCATTCCGGGTGACCACGAGATCTGGTGAGTGCGATTCCACAACACTTTGTTATATATATATGTATGAAGGCCAGTAATTGTGGGAGGGGCTTGTTATTTACTCCTAGCCTATTTAAGGGACACCCCTTACCTGGCTCCATACCGGTCGAGGTCAGCGTTGAATGAGGATCCACTTCCGGGTTCTCCCAGGCGCCATCTTGGTTTTCGGTCTGCGGCAAGCTGTATCCAGGAATCCTGTTAAAGGCCTTCCGTTCGTCCAGCTTCTCTTTACCCCGGTCATCGTCGTAAATCGCGTCCCAGGGACTCCTAAACTGTAAGTTAAGACCTACCTGTCACGCCAGGATCGGTTCCCACGGCGTCCGGTACAGCACAGGTCCTCACTTTACAGTCTTTTTCCCCTGTTATACGTACGGCTAGGTTGCATCAGAAAGTCTGTTCGTGCAATCATTTCGTGCACTATTCAGCATTTTTATTGTATTGGTTTTAAGGGGTATCATTTCGCCTAAATCTGTTCCGTGTTTTCAGGCGAAATGAACAATCCTTTCGGTTATTTCCGCCTTTTGGCTTTTCCGTGATATGCTGTCGCACGCTTGACCGTTCGCATGGGTTTCCATACGGGTTACACTGTTCATTTAATTTCTATGTTTCCCTTGCCATAGGGTTTCGGCAATTGTTTGTTCATTTATCCGCATAAATCCTTTCGTGGATTACATACTCATTTCATGCCTATACCATTCGGTTAATCGAGTTTGATGCTTACTGGATACAGACTAAATCTATTTTTCTGTTTAAAGGTATCAAGGTTGTATTTTGTTTTACAAGTTCACTATCTGTATGAATTATTTGACTCCCACATATATTCCAGTCACGTGTTTTTCAGCCTACGATTACAGGCCTAATTTCGGGGTTCAAACTACGACCCACGACATATACATGAGGATACGTTTTCCTTTCCCAAACAGGGAACTCTCGGGTTGAATCACACGCACTGATCCAACCAATCATACGTCCTGGCATCACATACTATCATATACACTTTACATCTTCACTTTTGAGTATTGTGTTACCCTTCGCCCTTATTGTTATTTACCCCCATCATACAACTCCTCTGTTTCTAGCCAAAATCCTGGCTTAAAAAAAATATATATATATGTGGAAGGCTGAAAAGTCAGCCTGAATTTGTGGGAGGGGCATATTACCTTCTTAAGCCCCAGCCCCCAGCTCCTCAGGGCGCTTCTGTTCACATTCTGGATAGGGAGTCGCCTGCTCTGGTGCTGCATCTGTGCATGTCGTGAGTAGCTTTCATCTGGTTCGGTTCGTTTGGTTTCGTTGTCATACACTGCCGTCACGTCTTCAGTAGAGGTAATTTTGCGCAAACAATGCGCCACAAGGGCTCCTTCAGCCGCGGTCACATACTCCCGGCTCCCAGAGTTGGCATGCGTTCCAGCGTGGAACGCATGCCAATTCTCATGTCCGCACCAAATTGCTTCTTGTCTCCTTCCTTGGTTCCCTCCCTGTGTTCCCCTCCAACTTCCTCCCGAGACAGCAGGGGGGGCAGGGTCTGGCCCGCGGATCCCCCTCTCCACACGGCCTCCCCGTCCTCACCTCAGGCCCCACTGCAGGCCGGCGTGTGTTCCAGCGTGGAGCGCACTCCGGAAATTCGCCGCAAGGCATGGGCTGGGTCACGTGGTCGGCGTGCGTTCCGGCTTGGAGCGCACGCCGGAGTCCCTCGGCCGGGCCTGAGCCTGGTCGCGTGTGCGGCGTGCGTTCCAGCTTGGAGCGCACGCCGGAGTGCTTCCGTCAGGCCTGGGCCCATAAATGTACATCAGAAACCCTGTCAAAGTTAAAATCACTATGCACCATGACACTTTTGTTAAGGGAATTAAGCACTAATTGTTGGGTCATTTTTCCTGTGGATCCTTCTTCATGATAGACAGGCTATCAGCAGATGTTTGTTTATAGTATATATATTCATAGTGTAGAATGATGTCACAGAAGCTTGTGTCTATACTGCTGAAATCTGGATCCTGGTGAATATATTTTATTGTATTTAGTGTTCCCATTAGGTCTACGGCCAAAGCAGGGGTATCTAGCCCCCGGGCAACGTCAGGCCATGCCCTCAAAAAAAATAAAAAAAAAATATATATTTTTTTTTTAAATAAAAAATATATATATAAAAAAAAAAAAAAGAGAAACTTTAATTTATTTATTTTTTTATTGTATAAAGAAATTTAAATATATCTACAAGTTAATCGGTAGGTTCCAATCTCCAGCCATTTCATACGCACTCCCGCCGTGCGGGAGCGAGGCAGTCATCCTTGGTTCCTCATTCCGCTGGGCTGGAAGGGACCAGGTTAGCACGGGTTCAAAAAAAAAGACAAAAAAAAACTTGGGGGTCTCACCACAAGTAGTCCAGGCCATCATTACTCGCCATACCCATTCAGCGGTCACCATACGCTCACCGCAGTCTTCTACTCTATGGGCAACAGTGCCACATGTTATATGTCTATGCTTCACGTGATATACTGCTGTCTACTACCTACTTCTGTCTCCTGGCTCGCCAGGCTCATACCTACCTCTGCCTCCTGGCTCCCCAGGCTCATACCTACCTCTGCCTCCTGGATCGCCCAGGCACGCACCTACCTCTGTCTCCTGGATCGTCCAGGCTCATACCTACCTCTGTCTCCTGGATCGTCCAGGCTCATACCTACCTCTGTCTCCTGGTTCGTCCAGGCTCATACCTACCTCTGTCTCCTGGTTCGTCCAGGCTCATACCTACCTCTACCTCCTGGCTCCCCAGGCTCATACCTACCTCTGCCTCCTGGATCGCCCAGGCACGCACCTTCTTCTGTCTTCTGGTTCGTCCAGGCTCATACCTACCTCTGCCTCCTGGATAGCCCAGGCACGCACCTTCTTCTGTCTCCTGGTTCGTCCAAGCTCATACCTACCTCTGCCTCCTGGATCACCCAGGCTCGCACCTTCTTCTGTCTCCTGGTTCGTCCAGGCTCATACCTACCTCTGCCTCCTGGATCGCCCAGGCACGCACCTTCTTCTGTCTCCTGGTTCGTCCAGGCTCATACCTACCTCTGCCTCCTGGATAGCCCAGGCACGCACCTTCTTCTGTCTCCTGGTTCGTCCAGGCTCATACCTAGCTCTGCCTCCTGGATCGCCCAGGCTCACACCTACCTGTCTCCTGGTTCACCCAGGCCTGTCATCCTCCCCGAAAGGTGTAGGTAAGTGCCTGATTCGCTCAGGATTCAATGTATTTGCCTGAATCGCTCAGGTTCCATGCGTCTGCCTGGAACGCTCGGGGGTTTCTCAGCAGGGTCCGGCTGGTTCCTGGTTACCCGGTTCGTGTCCGGCACATCTGGATTTCTGTTTCCCACAGGTCTTGTTGCATGTAGCGCGACTTCGGGCCCTGATTCTGGCAGTTCAGGGTCATCCAGCAGTTGGCCATGATGCCCAGGCTGCATCCTGGTTCTCCGTCGCTTCATTCCAGTGCCACCAGATCACACCTCTCTCCGGGTCTCGTACCAACGCTAGTTTATTTCAGGTAAGCAGGGCCTCAGGCCGCCGGAATTTCGATCCTTCCTCAATTGTGTCACAGGGCGTCTCCTGTGTCCGGTTATTCCACGGTGCCAGGTTTCAGGTAAGGTCCAGCCGGGTGGCGGCTTTACGCACCTCCACAGCTCAGAGCTTTCCTTCATTCATCACGAGCCTCCATTCCTAGGTCTTCAGTGTCGCCGGAGAGTTGGCAGCGCTGTCCGTGGATTCCGGTAGGTTGCGATCCTTTTTATACCATGGTCATTCCTGTTTCCTTTCCGCTCTCGCCCGGTCACTCGGCCACCGCATAAAAAATAAATAAAAAAAAGGGGGAAATATATATATATATATATATATATATATATATATTCACCAAATGAAGAGGCAGCACTTCCAGTCATGGGTGATAGGGTGACGACCCCAAACTTTATTCCCAGCAACGTTTCGGCCTTCTCTCTGAGGCCTTTGTCAAAGCTTGACAAAGGCCTCAGAGAGAAGGCCGAAACGTTGCTGGGAATAAAGTTTGGGGTCGTCACCCTATCACCCATGACTGGAAGTGCTGCCTCTTCATTTGGTGAATATATATGTTGGAGGACAAGCCAGCCTCTCTGAGGAACATTGCACCCAGCGCACAACGTCTGACTGTGCTGCTGCATCATCTGTTGTATTATATATATATATATATATTATATTTTTTTATTTTTTTTCTGGGGGGGGGGGGGGAGGATAGGGGGGGTTTCTGACGCACCCCAGGTCTCATTTCCCTGAATCGCTCGGGTTTTATGTATTCCCCTGAATCGCTCAGGTTTGACGTATTTTCCCTGAAATCACTCAGGTCATGTATTTCCCTGAATCGCTCAGGTTTGTATTTTCCTGTCTCTTCAGGTTGTCGGTATTTCCAGGGTGTATGTATTAATTTTACAGGCTATAGCTACTAGAGAGATCGTTGATCCAGGGAGTTATTCTGATTGGAGTCGGGAAGGAATTTTTTATTCCCCTGAAATGAGGATAATTGGCTTCTACCTCACAGGGTTTTTTTGCCTTCCTCTGGATCAACTTGCAGGATGTCAGGCCGAACTGGATGGACAAATGTCTTTTTCGGCCTTATGTACTATGTTATTATGTTACTATGTATTTTCCTGATTCACTCAGGTCACGTATTTCCCTGAAATCGCTCAGGTCTTATTTCCCACAGGTTGTTCGCATTTGCCTGAATCGGTCAGGATCCAATATATTTGCCTGAAACGCTCAGAGGTTTTCCCGTACCATCAGGAAACTACCAAGCCGGCGTCAAGGTTTCCAAAGTTTTTCAAGGTCCCACCCGCAGGTGGCTTGAACGATGTCTCCTACACCCTGGCGTTCATAGCCCACTGTCACCGCAAATCTCAGGCTGTCATTTAACACCATCAAGCTGTACCTAGCGGGGAGACAGCACTGCGCCATGCGGGTAGGTGGCGCGCAGCCTGTCTCCGGTGAGATGTTTGGGCGACTCTCGTCCGCGCTGGATGGATTTCCTTTTTGGCCACTCTCCTAGTTTGATTGTTAGGGCAGCCTTGTATCTCGGGTTTTGCGGGTTCCTCGGGCCAGGTGAGTTCACCAGCACCTCCCCTAAATGTTAGGGGTTGCCGGTGCGACAGTTGTCCTGGGCCCATGACCATTGTGGCCTCTGGCTCCCTTCCACGAAGGCCAATCAGAATGGACCATCCTCGGAGGTCAGGTTTTAAAACCTCCAACGATTGGTGCCCAGTCATGGTCCCCCGTCAATTGCTGGCCCCGTTGCAAGGGCCTCCCCAGATGCCCCGCTGCTTCCTTGGCGTGGGGGGCCCCTGTCATCAATCCAGTTTTGTGGCCCACATCATAACGCTGGCCTCAGGTCTCGGTCGTAACCCGCTGGCCACCACGGGACACTCGCTCTGAACTGGAGCTGCGCCCTCAGCATCGAAAACGGGGGCCCGGCGCACGGGTTAAATGCTTGGGTAGGTGGCACTCTTCTTGCTTCACGAGATACATCCCGAACCCGCATGTTGAGATTTCCCAGGCATTTTGTAATCTTGGGTGGTTTTGAAGGCTTTTGGTCACTACTCTGCTCTCCTCGTTTATTTTGCCCACTACTAGGCTTACCCTCGCTCCTGGCTTCCGGCACAACACAGCCAGCTAGGTCAGGGGAAGCGCTTCACCCACTCATCACAGTTAAGCCTCTCCCATAAATATATATATATAAAAAAAAAAAACACTGCATCACAGTCTGTTGTCATGGCGTTCACTACACTTTCGTGCCAGTTACCAGTTTATCTCCATAATCAAGTCCTTAAAGACCTTCTGGTACGGGCTACACAGACCACACTGTTCGCACACAGACCACACTCACTATATCACCTTTTTTCCAGGTTTATTTCACCTTACGAATTCACAGAAATATACGCATACTACCAGGTACGTAGGCCTGCTCGCGTATTCTTACATACATTTCATCCCCCCTAGTTTAGAGTACTGGCAACAAGGTCACAGGCTCCCCAGTTAGGTATTTACCCTTTCTAGGCATTGCCATCGGCTAGTGGTCCCGCAAGGCCAACACCCCGCTTCAACGTTTCGGAGGCAAACACCCATCGGGCCACACGTGAGCTAGTCGCCTCGCTTGTCGCATAGAGAGGGCTTCACCTGTCACTCCCTTCCCCTGCTTTCTGTGTTACAGTCACCGAGAGGCCTACAATCCTGCCACTACGAGGGGTGGCCTCGAATCCCCTTGCGCCAACGCATAGATAGAGCCTCTCAAGCCACTTGGCAAATAGCAGGGCCTCACCTGTCACCAAACAAGTTTAATTGTTTTGCCATTTGGCTTAGCCAGCCTGCCAGTACAAACTCTGTGGTCTTCATACACTAATTAAATTGTTTTATTGTAGTATGTCTCAAGAAGGGGTAGAAGATTTCTCCCTACCTAGCATCCCGGCTAGAGCAATTTCTCCTACACGAGAAGAAGAGGTAACCAGTCCAGCATCAATCAGATCCTGGACGATCCCTCGTATAACTACTGAATTGAGGAGACGGCAAATCCCCTACCCCACTACAGCAAGGAAAGCAGAGCTTTTCAAACTACTACGTACTTCAACTACCAACATGGATGCTGGGGAAGGGCCCAGCCACTCCAACCCGGATGACATACATTCCATTTTGTCATCACTCATTGCGTCCATGAGCAAGGTCAACTCCAGGCTGGAGAGGCTAGAGTTGGTCACCACGGCCCTTAGCCCAGCCGGGCCACCCACTGCGGCTTCACTAGCACCGGCAGATTTGCTATTCGTTTCTCCATCCATCACCTATGAGGACCAGGAAGTTAACCCTGCTCATATGATCCCTGAGCACCTTAAAAGAGATATCATGGAAGGTAAAGACGTCAACCTGGCTTCTCTGCTGATTGCCTCCCAGGATATCGTTGAAAATAAGACTTATGCCTATGATGATGTGTCCGTTGTTGTCAGATCTAGGGACGCCCGCCTAAACAGGAAACTGACTATCCCCGAGTTTGTCCTAGCATTTGGTATTTACCGGGATGTCATCTGCGCGGTCTATCCCAATAGACGAGAGGAGTTTGATCTTTATATGCAAAAGCTGGTAGACCTGGGCAACAAATATGGTGGATCAGCCTTTTATGACTACCATAGTTCTTTTTCTGCAAAAGTGTCTGGGGCCTTCTCCCAGTATGGTACAAGATCCACTGTGCCCCCACTGTCAGGTGGGAATTCTATCATCAGCGTGCGCTTCTAGTCGCGCATCTTCTGATCAGTAACAGATGTTTTCACAAAATTTAGTTCTCTGTCAGCAATGCAGAGATGGGGTTCATTCACGGCAAAATGGGGTTCATGTCACCCAGCAATAGAACAGAAGATTTTGAGAGATTTAGGCCCCTGTCACCCAGGCACAACAGGGGTTCATTCACGGCAAAAGGGGGTTCATGTCACCCAGCAATACAACAGAGGATTTTGTGAGATTTAGGACCCTGTCACCCAGGCACAGCAGGGGTTTGTATATGCCAAAAATGGTAAAATGTCACCCGACAATTGAAAATAAGATTTTTTTCAATTTAGGGCACTAAAATTGCCACTTTTTATTTTATTAAAATGGCTCTAAAATAGTCCTTAAAAAGGCTAGAGGGATTTAAAAGGCAGTAAATGTGTTTAAGAGCATGGCAACTGCTCTGCAAACAAATGTGGATAGGAAATTAAGTTAAAATGAAAAAAAAAAAAAATAGCAAAAATTTACAAATTATTAACCTGCAACTCAGAGAAGGAAGGTGGATATAGAGTCGGAGATTGAGGAGGCAGTGAATGTGGTGTTGTAGGTGGAGGCAGCAATGGAGGAGAAACAGGTAGCCAACAATGTTTTATTTAATTTTTTATTGGGTAGGTAGCCCCCAAAATATTGGGACAAATAAAAATAAAAAGAATGTATGTTTGATGGTGTTATAAATGTCTATTCTGCACAAGGTACAGACAAGTCTTGTGGGATCCAAGCCTGGTTCATTTTAATGAACGTGAGCTTGTCCACATTGGCTGTGGACAGGCGGCTGCGTCTGTCTGTAATGACGCCTCCTGCCATGCTAAATACACGTTCAGAGAGTACACTGGCTGCAGGGCAGGCCAGCACCTCCAAGGCATACAGGGCAAGCTCTGGCCATGTGGACAATTTGGAGACCCAGAAGTTGAATGGGGAAGAACCATCAGTCAGTACGTGTAGTTGTGTGCACAGGAACTGTTCCACCATGTTGTTCAAATGCTGCCTCCTGCTAACACGCTCCATATCAGCAGTTGGGGCCAGTTTTTGCGGCGAGATGACAAAGCTTTTCCACATGTCAGCCATGCTAACCCTGCCTTCTGAGGTGCTGGCGCGGACACAGCTGCATTGGTGACCTCTTCCTCCTCCCCTGCCTTCGCCTTGTGCTTCCACTTGTCCCCCGGCGTCAGTAGGGAATGCTCTCAGGAGCGTGTCTACCAGCATGCGCCTGTAGTCGCGCATCTTCCGATCACGCTCCAGTGAAGGAATAAAGGACGGCACATTGTCTTTGTAACGGGGATCCAGCAGGGTGGCCACCCAGTAGTCCGCACACGTTAAAATGTGGGCAACTCTGCAGTCGTTGCGCAGGCACTGCAACATGTAGTCGCTCATGTGTGCCGTGCTGCCCAGAGGTAAGGGCAAGTTGTCCTCTGTGGGAGGAGTATCATCTGCGTCCTCCGTATCCCCCCCAGCCACGCACCAGTGATGGGCCCGAGCTGCATTGGATGCCACCCTGCTGTGAACATGCTTCATCCCCATCCTCCTCCTCATCCTCCTCGTCCTCCAGTAGTGGGCCCTGGCTGGCCAAATGTGTACCTGGCCTCTACTATTGCAAAAATCCTCTTTCTGAGCCACTTCTAAAAGACTGGCCTGAAAGTGTTAGAGATGACCCCTCTTCCTCCTGGTGGAGTACTGGAAACAGCGCAACAGGGCACACAGGTCTCACATGGAGGCCCAGTCATTGTTGGTGAAATGGTGCTGTTCCGCAGTGCGACTGACCCGTGCGTGCTGCAGCTAAAACTCCACTATGGCCTGCTGCTGCTCGCACAATCTCTTTAGCATGTGCAAGGTGAAATTCCACCTGGTGGGCACATCGCATATGAGGCAGCAGGGTGAGAACGCCGAAAGCACACACAGATGGCCCGCACTTTATGCAGCAGCTCAGACATGTCGGGGTAGTTGTGAATGACTTTCTGCACCACCAAATTCAGCACATGCGCCAGGCAAGGGATGTGCGTCAAACCGGCTAGTCCCAGAGCTGCAACGAGATTTCGCCCATTATCACACACCACCAGGCCAAGCTTGAGGCCCACTGGCTGCAACCACTTGTCGGTCTGTTGTTCTATACCACGCCACAACTCCTGCGCAGTGTGGGGCCTGTCCTCCAAACACATCAGTTTCAGAACGGCCTGCTGACGTTTACCCCTGGCTGTTCTGAAGTTGGTGGTGAAGGTCTGTCGCTGACCGGATGAGGAGGTGAAAGAAGAGGAGGAGGAAGCCGAGTAGGAAGAGGAGGCAACCGGAGGAAAAGAATGATGCCCTGCGATCCTTGGTGGCGCAAGGACGTGCGCCAAACAGCTCTCCGCCTGGGGCCCAGCCGCCACTACATTTACCCAGTGTGCAGTTAGGGAGATATAGCGTCCCTGGCCGTGCTTACTGGTCCACGTATCTGTGGTTAGGTGGACCTTGCCACAGATGGCGTTGCGCAGTGCACACTTGATTTTATCCGATACTTGGTTGTGCAGGGAGAAGTAGTGGCGGCTGGGAACGACGTACTGTGGGACAGCAAGCGACATGAGCTGTTTGAAGCTGTCCGTCTCCACCAGCCTGAATGACAGCATTTCAAAGGCCAGCAGTTTAGAAATGCTGGCATTCAGGGCCAGGGATCGAGGGTGGCTAGGTAGGAATTTATGCTTTCTTTCAAAGGTTTGTGAGATGGAGAGCAGAACGCTTCCGTGTGACATGGTGGAGATGCTTGGTGACGGAGGTGGTGTTGTTGGTGGCACATCCTCTGTTTGCTGGGCGGCAGGTGCCAACGTTCCTCTAGAGGCGGAGGAAGAGGCCGAGGCAGCAGCAGAAGAGGGAGCAGGAGGGGCCTGAGCCCTTTCTTGGTTTTGAAGGTGCTTACTCCACCGCAGCCCGTGTCTCGCATGTAGATGCCTGGTCATGCAGGTCGTGCTAAGGTTCAGAACGTTAATGCCTCGCTTCAGGCTCTGATGGCACAGCGTGCAAACCATTCGGGTCTTGTCGTCAGCACATTGTGTGAAGAAGTGCCATGCCAGGGAATTCCTTGAAGCTGCCTTTGGTGTGCTCGGTCCCTGTTGACGGATGGCCAGTAGCAGGCAAACTGTTTTGTCGACTGCTGCTCTGCTTTTGCACCCTGCTCCCGCTTTTGCTACGCTGTTGGCTCGGTCTCACCACTGCCTCTTCCTCCGAACTCTGAAAGTCAGTGGCACGACCTTCATTCCATGTGGGGTCTAGGACCTCATCGTCCCCTGCATCATCTTCCACCCAGTCTTCCTCCCTAACCTCCTTTTCGGTCTGCACACTGCAGAAAGACGCAGCAGTTGGCACCTGTATTCTGTTATCATCAGAGACGTGCTGAGGTGGTATTCCCATGTCCTCATCAGGAAACATAAGTGGTTGTGCATCAGTGCATTCTATGTCTTCCACCCCTGGGGAAGGGCTAGGTGGATGCCCTTGGGAAACCCTGCCAGCAGAGTTTTCAAACAGCATAAGAGACTGCTGCATGACTTGAGGCTCAGACAGGTTCCCCGATATGCACGGGGGTGATGTGACAGACTGATGGGCATGGGTTTCAGGCGCCACCTATGCGCTTTTTGCAGAAGACTGGGTGGGAGATAATGTAAACGTGCTGGACCCACTGTCGGCCACCCAATAGACTAGCGCCTGTACTTGCTCAGGCTTTACCATCCTTAGAACAGCATTAGGCCCGACCAAATATCGCTGTAGATTCTGGTGGCTACTGGGACCTGAGGTAGTAGGTTCAGTAGGACGTGTAGCTGTGGCAGAACGGCCATGTCCTCTCCCTGCACCAGAGGCTCCACCAACACCACCACCACGACCATGACCGCGTCCCTTATTAGATGTTTGCCTAATAGCTAGCGTTCACAAAGCAAAGTAAAAAGTGGTTAAGTATGTTAAAAATAAATAACCGCCAATATAAACCCTGATGTAGGGTATTACTAGGGCTGGTGTCAGCCGGTGCGGTAGAAAATGGTGTCACCCCCCCCGAAGCAATAATTTTTTAGCCATATATGGGGGCTATGGTGGTGCTACTGCCATAGGGGGCATCCGTTAGCTCAGCAGACCCCCCCTAGCAGTCAGAGCCTGGTCTCGGGAGGAGCACTTCCAGATTATTTTCTGTTCACCGCCACAAAACAATGGTGCTTATAGAACAGACTACACAGTGTAGCGGTATACTGTATATTGTGTGGCACAGTGTAGAGGTATACTGTATATTGTGTGGCACAGTGTAGGGTATATGTGTATAACATAAACATATTTCATATGAAAATGTACAATTACTTGGCACTTGGGGATCTCGGACACCACTTCCACACTTTGGCTGGGGGCTCGGTGGAGCTGATGTTGTGTTTTATCCTAATGAGAACGATTTCATAATAAGGATTTGGAGAAGGGGCAGAGGGATAGCAGAGCAGGGAGAGGCTGGCGCTGCTACTAGGGAGTCATACCATGGTGGAGTAATAAAGCCCACCATAATGCTCCCCCCAGTAGAAATAATTCTCCTTATAATGTGACAGTGTAAAAAATAACCCCTTGTAATGCCCCCAATTGAGCAAATGTCCCCATAATGCCCCCATAATGTGCCAGTATAAAGTACCCCTATATAGTGCCCCCAGTAAATTCCACCATAGTGCTCCTCTCCCCCCTTCCTGCTAGTGCTCCCCATAATGTACCAGTATAAAATGCCCCATATATAGTGCCCCAGTAGATGCCCTCAGTGTCCGGCCTCTGATAGGCTGCCGGCCTAGTGTCCCCCATAATGCCCCCATCATGTGCCAGTATCAAGTGCCTCTCCCCCCCCAATGTGCCAGTATCAAATGCCTCTCTCCTTCCCACCCCCATGTGCCAGTATCATAGTGCCAAATCCCCCTATGTGCCAGTATCAAGTGCCTCTCTCCTCCCCCCATGTCCCAGTATCATAGTGCCATCTCCGCCTCCCCAAAAAAGTGCCTGTATCAAGTGCCTCTCCCCCCCATGTGCCAGTATCATAGTGCCATCTCCCCCCCAATGTGCCAGTATCAAGTGCCTCTCTCCTTCCCACCCCCCATGTGCCAGTATCATAGTGCCAACCCCCCCATGTGCCAGTATCAGGTGCCAACCCCCCTTCCCCCATTGTGCCAGTATCAGGTGCCTCTCTCCTTCCCCCTATGTGCCAGTATCATAGTGCCAACCCCCCCCATGTGCCATGTATCAAGTGCCTCCCGCTCCCCCCATGGCAGTAACAGATTGATGAAATGAAGAAAAAAAAGTTTGTTTTCAGCAGTAGTTGGCTCAGGGCAGGCTTGAAAAAATTGTGCACTGCACCCACAAAACACTTTTTCTGTAGATCGCTTAGTACATAAACCAGTTCTTGATAAGATCGCCCCCTGATCTCTCCCTCACAGCAGCTGCAGCCTCTCCCTACACTAATCCAAGCAGAGTGGCGCTAAGTGACTCCAGCTCAAATAGAGGCTGGGTCACATGCTGCAGTTGGCTAATTACAGCCATGCCAATAGTAGGCATGGCTGTGATGGCCTTTTGGGGCAAGTAGTATGATGCTTGTTGATTGGCTGCTTTGCAGCCTTTCAAAAAGCGCCATAAAAATCGCTGAACACCGAACCCAAACTTTTACGTAAATGTTCGGGTTCGGGTCCGGGTGCCAAAAACCCTTAAGTTCGGTACGAACCCAAACTTTACAGTTCGGGTTCGCTCAACTTTATAAATGTTTAAACAGCCGTAACTAAGGGAAAAACCTCAAGGAAAACAGTGGTAAGTGAAGAAACTAAAGATTGCTTTATGCATAATGCTGCTGCAGCAGTAACATATGTTAAAATTGATTTTTTTTTATGAAAATATGACAGTTATCCTTTAAAACTAAAATCACTGTAGATGACACTACTACTGGGCATATTCTTACTTAGTAAAGTAACCTTGTTGACTTAACAAGGAGAAAATATGCTTTCTTTTTATTGACGTAAATGGCATCCAACCCTGAGCAGAGAAAACTTGGCAAACTACATAAGGACGACAGCTGTATCCTCAATTAACCGCTCTCCCCTCTGCTTTGAATCATGGGCTTTAAGAAACTGTAAAATACAGAATCAATACTTTGTCAAGTGGAAAGACTGAATGTAGCTGGCTCTTTTGTCTGTTTTAATTGTCTACATGCACAAAATCCTCTTTACTGTGCTGCTTGTCATTTCCTCAATTCCCACCATATTGTACCATACAATATAATCTTGTTATGCAAAACACATTTTCTTTGTTTGTGTCCAAAAAGATACAATGATACTAATATGCTGCCTATTTTGTCTCCATTCATTTTAGGAGGCTTATTTCTAGAAATAAGGGGGCCTCAGAAGTTTGTTGCATATTTTGGTACCATAAGGGCTGAATTACACTCATTGACGTGCCTAGTGTGTTTGGGACCCAGGTCGGGTCCTTTCTTTGGCACCCCCCAATACTTTTAAAAAAATGGTACCCCCCTTACAGTAGTATTGTCCTTATTGTAACCTGTCACAGTTGTTATGCCCACATTGTCCATTGTGCCACCTTCACAGTAATAATCCCCATTGTGTCCCCTTCATAGTAATAATCCCCATTGTGTCCCCTTCATAATAATAATCCCCATTGTGCCCCCTTTATAGTAATAATGCCCACTGTGCCCCCTTCATAGTAATAATGCCCATTGTGCCCCCTTCACATTAATAATGCACATTGTGCCCCCTAATAGTAGTGATGCCCACTGTGCTAATAATGCCCTCTGTGCACCCTCCATAGTAGAAATCCCCATTGTGCCCCCTTCACAGTAATAATGCCCTCTGTGACCCCTTCATTTTAGTAATGCCCTCTGGCTCTGTGCGCCCTCCATAGTAGAAATGCCCATTGTGCCCCCCTTCACGTTAGTAATGCCCTCTGTGCCCCCTATCCATAGTAGTAATGCCCTCTGTGCCCCCTCCATAGTAATAAAGTCCTCTGTGCCCCCTCCATAGTAATAAAGGCCTCTGCGCCCTCTCTGTTAAAATAAAATAAAAACACAGTGACTACTCACCTTGTCCTGTTCCTGAAGATCACACCTCTCTTCCCTGCAGGCACAGATCACTCTGCAACCTGGTGTGGGCGGAGTCTTTGCAGATTTTCAGGCTGCAGGCTCCGCCCACACATACCAGCAGTGCGATCTGTGTCTGCAGGCTGAATGGTGAAGAGGGGGGAAGTCTTCCTGCTTCATCATTCTGTGCCCGCCAGCCTGAAGGAGGGGAGGAGAGCGGGGAGCTGAGCTGTGAGTGACAGAATCGCAGCTTCCAGAGCTCCAGCAATGAGCGCTTCCATCTGTATAAATGGAGCGCTCATTGCTTCTGGCACCCCCCTGAGAGTCGGCACCCAGGATGGACCGCCCCCCCATGCATCCCCTTTAGTACACCACTGATTACACTGCTAGATTTAGTAGATGATTGTTGGGAAAAATGCATTCCTTCCTGACCATCACCTGCTTGTCAGTGAAGGAGACTGCTACATTTACATGCAGTCTCCTCATTATGGGGGGGGGGGGAGTGATTGCTAATGCCATCACTCGTCATCTTTCAGAATCATTATTTCTCGGCAGCAGAAAGTGTTTAGACAGCACGATCTGCTGATGGCAAATGATGATTTTTGTGACCAAATGAAAGATGCATGTCGCTTGTTCATTGGGTTATTGGAAGTACCTTTACACTGGCAGATCATCTGTAACGAGCGTTCCTATGAGCGCTTGTTACTGCGTATCTGGCTGATTTTCAGCCAGTGTAATACAGTCCTAAGTCTATTTTTACATACAAAATGCTAGAGCAGGAGGTAATTGCAAATTGTTTGCTGTTTAATGCTTGTCATGTTAGTTAATGTCATTTTATGCTGTGTATGCCCAGTATGGTAATATATGGAAGTGACAGAGTTAATCAACTGTGGCACTGCCCCTACAGGAAGCTCGGGTGTGGATCCTAGATCCGCCCCAGCTCAATATAGAGTGCTCCTGTCTGAAGTTAGCAAGAGTTGTTATGTAATGTAATGTTATACTTTGTATTGCACCCAGTATAACCATGTATGGATGGCACAGCCAGGGTTAACAATCCTGGCTTAGCCCTTGTAAAAGGTTAGGTGTGGACTGCTTCCACCACTGACTCTAGTCTAGACTGGAGTTTGGAACAGAGAGTAAGCTGTGACTTGTGCTCCTTCTTCTTAGGCCCAAAAAGCCAAAGAGACTCACCAGTCTCTTCATAATCTACAGAAGAAGAGAAGGAGTAAGACAAAGGAGATAGCTGGAGATATTAGAGTCTTTATGGCCAAGCTTTGAGGTCAGTAAGGTAACCTGCTACCAGAAGCTGTTAAGACTTTACTGCAGTTAGGGACACTGTTAAGATACCCTGCACATCTGGACATGACTTACCCAGTCATATCTCTAAAACCCTGTATCCCTCAGTGGACATTACAGCAACCATGGCACAATTGCCCACCATTGATTCTGCAGGAAGAGACTTGAGATGGATAGAGAGATAAAAGGGCCATACATCGTTGTCTGGAAAGAATTGTAATGTGTACAATTGGAACTGTGTTTTGCTATTGTTGGATGTACTACAACTCTTATTTTTGCACTTCAGTAAAGAGAGAAGTTTATTCTGCTACATGTTGCCTGGTTACTGATTCCTTCACTATACTCTAACCATTGCATTCTGCACCCCCAGCCTTGCACCCATACAAACACTCAACTTCACAGACACTCTGACTACCATCAAGCAGGAGCCCCAACATCAGGGCGAAAGGGTGTGCCCTCCTTTCACTCCATAGTCCTAGTGAGCAATGACATGAGAAAAGCCTCTGTGATTAACCATAGCAGCCAGAGTTACTACCATTTCCAATTTCCACTCATGGTCCTGCTGGGCCGCTGGAGATGTAATGGACAGTGGGGGGTGAACCCACTGTGTAACTAAACAGTTTGTCTTTGGTCTAGACCTGTGGGCGTTGTCTTGGCTGTCCCCTGGTTTTCACTGTTTAACCCCTATACGAGGATCTGGCCTTAACTGCAGGGGACCCACCAGGCTGCTACATACCTCCTGGAATAATCCTAGTGTATTTGGCAATTAAACCATGTTGGTCAGAGACACCGGTGTGAATATCCGAGGGATAAGGCAAGACTCGTAGTCAAGAAACTGTTTGAGGTCAAGGCAGACAGAGTTTATGTGTATCTGTAAAACAAGTCTGAGATGTGGACAGGCAATAAATACACATAAGTGACCAGCCATAGGCTGGGGCAGATGTCCTCATGCCCTAAGGACAGAGGAGGGGGCTATAGCTTCAGGCACAGGCCACATGCATAGGACAAGAACAATCTGTTTTACAGCTACGTATCATGCTCTGTGATTAAAAGAAGCAATGAACATAACGGCTCTTTCACACTTGCGTTGTCCGGATCCGTTGTGTACTCCATTTGCCAGAATTACACGCCGGATCCGGAAAAACGCAAGTGAACTGAAAGCATTTGAAGACAGATCCGTCTTCAAAATGCGTTCAGTGTTACTATGGCAGCGAGGACGCTATTAAAGTCCTGGTTGCCATAGTAGTAGTGGGGAGCGGGGGAGCAGTATACTTACCGTCCGTGCGTCTCCTGGGGCGCTTCAGAGTGACGTCAGGGTGCTCCACGCGCATGGATGACATGATCGCATGCCACGTCATCCATGCACATTGGGCGCTCTGACGTCATTCTGGAGCGCCCCGGGAGCCGCACGGACGGTAAGTATACTGCTCCCCCGCTCCCCACTACACTTTACCATGGCTGCCAGGACTTTAGCGTCCCGGCAGCCATGGTAACCATTCAGAAAAATCTAAACGTCGGATCCGGCAATGCGCCAAAACGACGTTTAGCTTAAGGCCGGATCCGGATTAATGCATTTCAATGGGCATTAATTCCGGATCCGGCCTTGCGGCAAGTGTTCAGGATTTTTGGCCGGAGCAAAAAGCGCAGCATGCTGCGGTATTTTCTCCGGCCAAAAAACATTCCGGTCCTGAACTGAAGACATCCTGATGCATCCTGAACGGATTTCTCTCCATTCAGAATGCATGGGGATAATCCTGATCAGGATTCTTCCGGCATAGAGCCCCGACGACGGAACTCTATGCCGGAAGAAAAGAACGCAAGTGTGAAAGAGCCCTTACCTTGATTTTTGCATTGATTACAAACTATGAATAGCCCCTGGCCCTATCTTATATGAAGGATGGCCTTATGCCTATCCCATCCATGCTTAAACTCCTCCACTGTATTTGCAGCTACCACTTCTGCAGGAAGGCTATTTCATGCATCCACTACTCTCTCAGTAAAGTAATACTGCTCCGTACAGTATTAGAACGAAGTTTTATGGGAATTGACTTTGGATGTTTCATCTGAAGTTGATTTGCTCATCCCTAGTCACTTGTGTTGTCGATCGCCTGAACGACTATCCACTCATCTAAAATTAAACCTTACTTTTTCTGTGATACAATGCAACAATTACAAGTTTTATTCTTTTAATTAGCCTAATAGAAGTAGTGATTTGGGGCAACCAAATGGCTTTGCCACTATAGACATGTTAATATAGTCATAGGATATGCCATAAATGTCTAATAGCTAAGGGTTCGATCCGACTGTATTTTCATGGCAGTTATGGAAAAGCCTATCAGTCCCATAAAATGACTAGAACCTTGCAAATAAGCAGCTACCACATCACTCATCCATTGCCTGGACTGGACACATCACCCTTTTAAATAGGGATCCCAGAGGCATGGCTCGCCACCATTTATATACATGGTAGGATAATCCCTATAAACATAAATTTCTTCCCCAATGTGTTTTAACTCTTGGTATTCTAGGGATCACTTTTTTAAGTCCTAACTTTCCATGTAACAGTTACGAGAAGGGGTAGGGGAAAAGCGTCATGGAGGCTAGTCCTGATCCGGTAAACACTCTAGTAAATATGTGTGTTTGGCTGATATTAGGGATGAAAGTCCAGAGCCAGCAATACTGCAGTAGAGAATTGCTCCTAGCAACCAGGAGGATAACTGGTGTAAGAAGGGTGGGAAGAGAAGTGCAACAAAGTATAGGTATACTATACAATATATATATATATATATATATATATGTGTGTATATATATATATATATATATATATATATATATATATACTCTCATACATTGCCATTACATTGATCTAACATTGGAGAATAGGGGGTTCTTATAGTTACAATTAAATACGTTTTGTGTAGATTTGTTGTGTAAATGAGCAAGTGGGCTAAATATCTTGTTGTTTAAAGGGAACGTGTCATCAGAAAATGACCTATTGTTTAAATCACATTTTTATGTTCATCATATTTTTAAAGAATTTTTGATGATGTTATGTTTAATTTTCCATGTCGATATTTATTTTTAAACAAAAAACATGAAATCCTGCAGTTTTCCCACTGGCCACTAATCCTAATCATAGGCACCACTTTTTGGTCTGTACAGATCACTTTAGTTACCTGCTTATCAATACACATAGGTGATATCATTACAGGCAGGACTAGAATGGCAGATAAGACAGAATATACTTTTCACAATAGGTGATTATCAAAGCTTATCTATTCTTTCCTCGTACAATGACCTCCGCAAAGGTCACAGAGTATGGCTAGAAAACTCTACCATAGAAGTCAATGAGTTCCCCTTGAGTCCAATGTGTCTATGGACAATAGAATAAAAAATCTGCAATGAGAAAATAAAAAGAGATTAGAAAAAAGGGATGTGTGCTGCTATCTGGTTTTAACTGGCAAAAATAAAAAATAATGGGTGGCACATTTCCTTTAAAATAATGGGGTCATTATCAAACTGGTGTAAAGTAGAATTGGCTTAGTTGCCCTTAGCAACCAATCAGATTCAGCCTTTTATTTTCCAAACGAGCTGTCCAAAATAAAAGATGGAATCTGATTGGTTTCTATGGTCAACTAAGCCAGTTCTACTTTACACCAGTTTGATAAATGACCCCATAGATGCGAGAATTTAGACCTTTAGGGTTTGCCATGACAAAAGGCTGCAGAGTTTGGGAGATAAATGAATAGAGGCAACATAACTCTGGGTATAAGTATATTCATTCATAAGACAAATGCTATAATTAGAGATCAGCAAATTTTTCAAAAATTTGATTGGGCCAGTTCGCCAAATTTTCCAAAACGATTCGATCTTAATTTATTTGCGGCAAATCGCATTAAAAAAAACAGCTATTTCCTGGCTGCAGGAGCCTTTATAGTTGTGTAGAACACTGTGCCTTGCAGTAACACGCATAGGGAGTCTGCTGTGATAGTGAAACAATACTGTGAGTCAGTATGACACAGAGATGACAGGCTTATCTCTTAGAATAACTGCACACTTCAGTTATTTGGGCAGTTAGGGGGCCAAAACTGAACAAATAACTCAAGTATGAACTCAGCCTTACAGGTCGATGTTAGCACCAAGAAGAAGGGCACTCCTTTTACACCGTTGTCAGCTGATTCCACATAGATGTCTAAAAGATCCTGTTCCTTTAAAACGCTTATACAAGTAGAGCCCCTTCCCCCCCCCCGACAGAATGGAGAGGGTGTCAGCAGTAAGTTTGTGTTGATGTCACTGATTATTTTTCTACCGTGTGCCCGGATCATCTGACTCATCTTTCTCATCTCCCTTTTGCTCCTCCTGCTGCTCCTCCTCTCCTGTCACCTGTGTATAAAAAACATCCATTTCGCTACACATTGCTTGTGCTCCAATGTCCTGCTCTTCCTCCAGTTCAGCCTACATGAGATGTAGGTGCCACATCTCCAGTCCCCTGACCAGCCAGATTTACCAGCATCTTTTACAGGATATTAAGCAGTGGAATGATGTTGTTCATCCCATAGTCATGGCGACTGACAAATAAAGTGGCCCCCTCAAAGGGCACGAGCAAACGGCAGGTGTCACGCATGAACTGCCACTGTCACATCGAAGTTACACAGGGGAGTACCTCTGTCCGCTTGGATCATCAAGAAATAGTTTATGGCCTTTCTCTGTTTCTATGGTCTAACATATGGAGGGTGGAATTCCAACGGGTGTAAATGTTGCATATCAGCCTATGTTGGGTAACGCCGTTCTGCAGCTGCAGCTCAAGGAGGGTGTGCTTGGAGGTGTACGAGTGGCTGAAGTGCATGCAAAGTTTCCTTGCCATTTTCAGGATGTCTTGCAGTTGGATGGAAGTGTCATACCTTGCCCTGTGAATGTGCGGAGGTCTGTCAGACTGGCTGCACATGTCTGACTTCTCTGTTTGTTTTGATTTGGGTTTGAGCTGGATCCACCTTCCCTCAGGTGTACTGGGTTTCATTGTTAGTGAGGCTATTTATCCCTCCTTCCCCCCAGTGGCCTGTGCGGGTTATAGTTCTTTCCTGGGAGCTCTTGATGTGTGATAGATTGGCTGCTCCAGCTCTGCTCAAGATAAGTCCTCTTCATTATTTCCCTTTGTGTGTTTTATCTAGGCCTCTAGGGAGATGCTTGTTTCCTCCTGGTTTGAAGAAGCAAGTTGCCTCTTCCCTTTTCCCTGCTGCTTAGGGTTTGCCTAGGGTGTTTAGGTTAAGGCACAAGGGCATGTGCATATCCACATGGGCACAGCAGTTTAGGGAAAGCTTTTAGGGATTGCTAGGAGGTGACCCTTTTCTCCCTAGCTTTTGGGCCTAGTCGTTTGTTCTGTTTGTTTTCCTGTGTTTGGTTATTTCCTTGCTTACCTACCTATCGTGACAGGAAGACTTCAGGAACTGCTTTACAACCAGACTGAACACGTGCGCCATGCAGGGTGCATGACTCAGCACTCCTTGACGCAGTGCCGACACCATGTTCTTCCTATTGTCGGTCACTATGGTTCTGATTTTGAGTTGTCGCGGAGAAAGCCAGGATTTTATTTCTTGATGAAGGACACAGAGCAGTTCCTCCCCTGTTTGACTCAGTTCGCCCAGACAAACGAGGTGCAGAACAGCGTGACACCGCCGCGCTCTGCACATGTCATATGCTGGAGGAGCACTGTGAATTGTCCCTGCAGTGAAAGCTGAGGACACAGTGGAGGATGAGGAGGCAGAGGCGAACATTGTCGCAGGACCAACAGCATGAGAATGTGGAGGCAGAAGCAGCGTCACCTGGTCAAGTTGCTGGTGTGGCTGGGCAGGTGCGAATCAAATAATTCTTGAAATTCGGATCTAATTCCATTTCGTCAGCTTTGGTTCGCTCATCTCTAGCTATAATGCTTGCTTGGGTTCATTAATCAAACTGGTGTAGCATAGAACTGGCTTAGTTTCCCGTAGCAACCAATCAGAGACCACCTTTATTACTTGGAATCTGATTGGTTGTTATAGGCAACAGCCAGTTCTACTTTGCACCAGTTTGATAAATCTCCCCCACTGTCTCTGGAAAAAAATCAAGGGTTGCTTGTTGTGAAATTTTGGCTGTCCTGGTAAAAAGTGGACTCATCTTCATTCTCCAACAAACGATTATTATTTTTAACAACATTTTGGTGCCGAACACAAAGGTCAGGCAAATGCTGGTAGTAGGTGACTCTATCATGGCAAACAGTGTGTTGCCTTCTGGGTACTCGGGTTTGGCATATTGTGGATCAGATAGACAGATTGCTGAGCAGGGCTGGGGACGACCCGGCAGTCATGGTACACATTGGTACTAATGACAAAGTCAGGGGTGAGATGGAAGGTCCTCAAACATTATTTTAGGGAACAAGGATAAAAGCTCAAGTCCAGGACCTCCAAGGTAGTGTTTTCAGAAATGCTACCATTGCTATGAATGTCACTAGTGAGACAGAAGGAGCTTAGGAGTTATATGCATTTGTTGAATGTCGACCCAGCAAGCAATATAACAGACTAGTACTGCTAAACTCTGTTAATCACATCCCTGTACACAAATACGGAGATATCTGTTAATTATAATGGTCTAGGAAGCGAAATCTAGAATGGCACAACCGAGTGGAAACTTCTGAGACTGGCAGACAGCACTGGCTGTGATCTACTGTTATCTCTAAAACACATCAGCACTTGTGTGAATTAAACATAACACATTATGACTGTCAGACTAATCACTAGGGGTACTTATACATGGCAGATTTCCAGCCCTTAATGAATGCCAATCAATGATAACATGTCAATGAGCACTCATTTAAAGCTCCATGCAATCATCATGCATGTAAAGTATATAGCGCTAAATACCGGTAATCATTAATATGGTCATTTATCCCCATTCAGTTTGCATTTGTCAGCAGCACTTCCCTTGTTTATATGAAGAGATTTGCTGCCTTCAGTAAACATTTTCATGCATAAAAGTTACAATCAGCTGTCAAACACTGATTTGACTTTTTGTTGGCAGATCGGCAGGAAATTAGATATGGCAAAAATCATTTGTTCACCAGCCAGCGTGTCCATAGTTATGATCTTGGTGGATACCCTTTATGAATAATATAATAACCACTGCAACAACTGGCTTCCTCTGATCTCATGTGGTGTCTTGTCTCGGATTAATAATGTGAACAAGGTTGGATAGATCCACCAAAAGATTTGTGGATCTTCTAGGAAATGTTGCAAATAGATATGTGCAGGTTCCTTATAGTTTGACAATAGGTTCTCAGAATACTTTCCTCCGGCAGGCCCAAGACAAACCATTTTGACACCGTCTTTTTTAACTTAACATGCACTGGGTAAAATCGCAACACCGAGAAAGAAAAACAAGCTGTAAAGTTATGCAAATCAAAGAAGTAACAGGTGTCGCTAAGATCTCCAGATAATGAAATTCTCAAGCACCTAGCTCTAATTTGTGGCACGTGGGAAGGGCCAAAAACCCATATTTAATGCAAACTTTTTTTTGGCACAGATGATACAAATGGAACCAGCTCCCCTTCATCCACTATGTTGGTGGATGAACACAGGGCTGGCTTCCAGTTGATATATGGAAAATAGATGTTTGTCAAGCACTCAGATAAAATCCATCATACTTTATTTAGTCTTGAAACATAAAGAAAAAATTATAATGAATTTTATATACACGTTTGTGGTAGATTACCACCCTTAAAAATAATATAACAGTAACAAAGACAGGTGTACTCTGCGGTCTTACGAACCTTCAAACTGGTGTAAAATTGAGAGATTAGCCAACATATCCTACTCACTCACTGGCTCCTGGTATTGCCCATATGGCTCTGGTAGGTTTAGCGTTAGGTCCCGAGCTACTTAAGAAACCTTAGCGTGGTGCTCGGGCTCAGACTTGTCCTCCAAGTAGGATATGTTGGCTAATCTCTCAATTTTACACCAGTTTGAGGGTTAGTAAGACCGCAGAGTGCACCTGTCTTTTTTATTGTTATATTATTTTTACTGCTTATCACATCCACACTTTTGCTATCCTGTGTAGGATTTCCATTGAGGTACTTGTGGTCCGCTGCAGGCATCCTCCATTGTATGCATTTTTGCTGGGGTTTGCCATTAGAAGCGGACCACAAGTGCAGGATCTTCCCCCCTGGTATAGATGCACCACTGCATATGGGGTTGAGCACTTCCTGCTTTTTAACCTCCTCCCGACAGCCCAACACAGGTATGCGTCCTGCGGGCGGCCGGTTAATTCCTCCCTGACGCATTGATGGGTCATCTCGCTAGAGCCGAGATTATGCGTGAACGCACGCGTTCACAGCGACGCGCAGCTGAGAAGTTGATCTACAGCCTGCCAGCAGCAATGATTCGCTGGCAGGCTGTAGATGCAATTTTTTTTTACCTCAAAAAGGTATATTAGATGCTGTTTTGTTAACAGCCTTATAATATACCTGCTACCTGGTCCTCTGGTGGTCCCTTTTGCTTGGATCGACCACCAGAGGACACAGGCAGATCTGTAAGTAGCACCAATCACCACACTACACTACACCCCCCCTGTCACTTATTAACCCCTGATCACCCCATATAGACTTCCTGATCACCCCCCTGTCATTGATCACCCCCCTGTAAGGCTCAATTCAGACATCTGTATGTGTTTTGCGGATCCGCGGATCCGCAAAACACGGACACCGGCAATGTGCTTTCCGCATTTTGCGGATCCGCACATTGCCAGAACTATATAGAAAATGCCTTTTCTTGTCAGCACTTGCGGACAAGAATAGGACATGTTCTATAGGCTCTACAAAAAAAAGCAGTGTTCGCATACTTGCGTTCAGTCCGCCCCACCGCAGTGACAGAATATTTTTTTTTCTGATCACTGCAAAAACACCGTAAAATCGCCGCGGCGCTATAAAGATCACTTTTGAGGGGCATGGCGAGTTCATAGAAGATGCATTTTTTGGGCACAAGTTAGCGGAAATTGATTTTTTCCCCTCCCCCACGACAGCACCACTGAGAGATGGCTCCGCCTCCATGGACAGGAAACCTGTAGCATAAAAAAGGTGGAGCCACTCTCCCACCTCAGTGAGGTTTCCTGTCCCTGGAGCAGGAGACGTGTAGCTGTTTTTTTCTTGTAGGGACCCATGGCTTGGAAATCCTAGGAAAGCCTAGAGAGCCATGGGTCACGCCAGCCTTACCAGGCATGTTACCTGAGGGACGGTGGTTGGTCCGGGCCGGCTGCTAGTCCTAGGGCTGAGGACACCGGTCCCTCAAAGGAGAGGCCCGTGTGTTGCCGCCATGCAGGGCGGCAGAGGGAAACGCGCCAGAGGGCGGCTGTCCCAGACGCGCACCCGGTGAGGACTGCGGGCGGATGCTGGCGCAGTGGAGCGCATCGAAGCGCCAAACCGGAAGTCGCAGGAATGACGTCGGTTAAGACGTGCGTTCCACTGACGACTTCCGGTCCGCTGCCGGAAATAAAGGTATATTGTGCGTTTCAGCACCCGGAACACAGTTGGAGGAGAACACGGAAGGTGGCTGTGCTTCTCATCTGGGTCTCTGTGCGGCCAGTTTTTTCCCACATTCCTTTTTTCCAGGGGATCAAAGGGTGAGAGAAGGTCGCTTCGTCTAGGCACGGCGCTCCCAGGGAACTTGTGGAAGACTCAGAGGAGAGGTGCTGTTCCCTGCGGTATATTGATTATTATCCTCTATGCCTCCAGGAATATCATGGAGGAAGAGAAAAGACCAGAAGAAACGGAATCTGAAAAGCAGCCGGTATACAAGATGCTTCAAGGGGGTAAGACACGGAGTTTTTATGAAATCACTAATGTATCCCTTCGTAGCTATCATTGGTTTTTTAGATGGCAGCTAAGAAAGCCACATCAAAAAACAAGAATAAGGAGTGTGCATTGTGTAGATGCCCCTTGTCCACTTCCTATAACAAAAAGTTATGTCAGGATTGTATTGAGAAGACCCTGGCGGACGAATCCCCTAATTTTATGAAGGACATTAGAGAACTAATTAAAGCGGAGGTTAAGGAGTCCCTTAAAACTTCAAAAAAATCTAAAAAATCTGTAGACAGAACGGATTCAGAACCAGAGTCTATTAGCGAGGACGATAGGGACGATAGGTCAGAAGATTCATCCTTCGCGGAGGAAGAACAGGAGAAAAAATTCTTGTTCCCTGTGTCCGACACGGAAAAATTACTAAAAACAATTAGAGCTACGTTAGAGCTGGAGGACATCAGGGAAGATAGGTCTGTGGCGGACGCAGTCTTTGAGGGACTGCGTGAAAAGAAGAGAAGATGTTTTCCCTTACATAAGAGCGTATCGGCTTTGATAGAAAGGGAATGGAAGAAGCCTGACAAAAAGCCTTCGTTAGTAGAAATTTTAAGAGAAAGTACCCCTTTGAGGAAGAGGCTACAACTTCGTGGGATAAGGCACCAAAATTGGATGTGGACATTTCTAAGGTTTCCAAGAGATCTTCATTACCATTCGACGATATGGGATTTCTGAAGGACCCACTAGACAAAAAGATTGACTCTTGCCTTAAGAATACTTGGGAAGCATCTACTGCCTCCTTTAGGCCTAATATAGAAGCAACCGTTACGGCTAGATCCTTAGCCTTATGGCTAGAGAGGTTATAAGGTCAGTTGAGGGATAAGTGCCCTAGAGATCAGATCTTAAATTCTTTACCAACCCTGCAGAAAGCCGTGGATTGTCTGTCAGATGCTTCAGTGGAGGCAGTTCGACTAGCAGCCAGATCTGCTTCCACCTCCAATTCCGCCCGTAGAGCTCTTTGGCTTAAGAACTGGAAGGGAGGCGACGTGGCCTCTAAACAACGATTGTGTAGCATCCCCTGTCAGGGATAGTTCTTGTTTGGACCAGATTAGATGCCCTGTTAGAGAAGGCAGCAGATAGGAAAAAGAGAATGCCCCAGGAATCCTCCTTTTCGCAATTTAGACCTTACAGACGTCCCTTTCAGAATGTCCCCAGGTCTCAGGGAAGGAGACAGCGGGGAGATAGAGATCAGTTTCCCAGGGGGGTCAGGAGGTAGAGGTTTCATGTTTGGAAGTTCCTCCTCCTCTCAAAAGGACGAACTGTCTAAAAAATGACGCCAGACTACAGGTAGGAGGGAGACTAAGGTTCTTCCCCTCTGCCTGGAGAGAGATCGCAGGGAAATGGGTAACCGATATTGTAACAGAGGGCTTAAGGCTGCAGTTCAGGAGTCATTGTCCTCAGAGGTTCGTGGTAACAAAAGAATCCAAAAAGTTGTCAAAGGAGGTAGATCAGCTGTTAGAAAAAAGGGTGTTAGTACCAGTACCAAGGGCAGAACAGGGAAAGGGCTTCTACTCTACTCTGTTCTTGGTCAAAAAACCGGACGGATCCTACCGAACAATTATAAATTCGAAACATTTGAACAAATATCTACCATAAAAGACCATAAAATCTGTGACTCATTTAGTTTTTCAGGGTTGTTTCATGGCGGTGGTGGATTTAAAAGATGCATATCTACATATCCCGATGCATCCCCTTTTTCAAAAATTTCTAAGGGTAGCGGTTGCAGAGAGCAATGGAACCAGACACCTTCAGTTTCAGGGTATGCCCTTCGGCCTATCTACAGCTCAGAGAACCTTTACCAAGGTGATGGCGGAGGTAGCGTCCTTTATTCGAAAGGAGGATATCTTGTTCCTACCCTATCTGGACGACTTCTTGATTATTGCAAAGACGCGGGAAACATGTCAAAATTCGGTCCAAACAGTAATTCGGATCCTGGAGCATCTGGGTTGGATGATCAATTTGAAGAAATCCAAGTTGGAACCCAACACATGCCAGATATTTTTGGGACTTCAGTTGGACTCTGTGCGACAAGGGACTTTTCTTCCAGCAGAGAAGATAGTAAAGATCCAGAACGAAGTCCGGAGAGCCCAGGAAATTCCGAGGATGTCAGTCCGAAAGGCAATGTCCCTGCTAGGATTAATGACTGCCTGCATTCCAGCAGTCCGTTGGGCTCAATTTCATTCGAGAATATTACAGGGGGAAATTTTAAATTTGACAAAACAAAGGGAGATAACCTTGGACTCTCAGATATATCTCAGCCAAAAGACTCTGATCTCCCTCAATTGGTGGTTGGAGGTAGAAAACCTAGACCAGGGTATCCCGTGGAATTACCCCGATACAGTAGTGATTACAACAGACGCCAGTCCTTGGGGATGGGGTGCACACTTCCGGGGTCAGTTGAGGCAGGGAGTCTGGTCCCCGTTGCAGAGAGAGTTCTCTTCCAACAGAAAGGAATTGGGAGCAGTATTGTTGGCTTTAGGGACAGCCCTTCCAGAACTCCAGCACCAGCATGTCAGGATCATGTCAGACAACAGAACGGTGGTGTCGTACCTAAACCGCCAGGGAGGTACCAAATCCCCATCTTTAATGAGGGAGGCAGAGATGATATTCTCGGAGATAGAGATGCAATTATCCTACATATCCGCTCTACACATAAGAGGAAGGGAAAATGTCCAGGCCGACTTCCTAAGCCGTCATCGTTTGAAACAGGGGGAGTGGTCCCTAGACCCGTCTATATTTGCAAAAATTGTGGATCTATGGGGTGTACCGGAAATAGATCTATTTGCCACCAGGGAGAACAGGCAGGTAGGAAAGTTTTGCTCCCTCAATCCCTTCGAATCCCCATATGGGGTGGATGCCTTCCTCCTGGAATGGAAGTTCCATCTGGGATATGCCTTTCCTCCTCTTCAGCTCCTGTCCAGAGTTCTCAGAAAGATAAGGGAAGAAAGGTCGGACATGATGGTAATCGCACCCTTTTGGCCAAGGAGAGCATGGTTCTCTCTTCTCAGGTCCATGTCGATATCAGAGCCGTGGGTTCTTCCCGAGATTCCAAATCTCCTGAGGCAGGGTCCGGTAATGCACCCAGAAATAGGATCCTTAAATCTTACGGCATGGAGATTGAGAGGGTGCACTTAATTAAGAAAGGCTTCTCAGAAGCACTGACTTCCACCATTCTTAGTAGCAGAAAGAAGGTGACTAACAATATTTATGCAAGAATATGGAAGAAATTCCTTTCCTTTTCAGGTCTGGACACCGATGTTTGGCCAGAGAGAATTTCCACCAGACAGGTCTTAGAATTTTTACAAAGAGGCTTGTCCTTGGGATTGGCCAAAAGCCCTCTGAAAGTTCAGGTTTCGGCCCTCTCAGGTTTAAGTGGTAGAAGCTTGGCCATAGATCCCTGGATAGTCAGGTTCTTCAAGGCAGTTGATAGGGTTGCACCTGTTAGGGGTCCCAGATTTCCCCCCTGGGACTTGAGCCTAGTCTAAAAAGCTTTGACCAGTCTCCCCTTTGAGCCAATTGAGGAGTGCTCTATTAAAAATCTTACATTAAAGTTGGTTATGTTGATAGCCTTAACTTCAGCATGGAGAGTTAGCGAGCTTCAGGCACTTTCTATTAACTCCCCATTTATGACCATACGTGAGGATAGAGTAATTCTTAGACCAGATCCAAAATTCATTCCTAAGGTACCTTCTAAAACTAACAGGTTGCAGGAGATAGTCTTGCCAGTCTTTTTTTCCAGATCCAAAATCTGAGGATGAAGATAGATGGCACTTATTGGACGTAAGAAGGTGCCTGATCCAGTACCTAGAGAGATCAAAGGATTGGAGAAGATCCTCATCCTTGTTAGTATTATACGCTGGGGCTCGAAAAGGTAATGCTGCCTCCAAAAGTACCATCGCTAGGTGGATACGAGAGCTTATTTCCTTAGCCTACTCTTGTTCTGGTCTTTCTCCTCCACTGTCCTTGAAGGCTCACTCTACTAGGGCGATGTCTACCTCCTGGGCAGAAAGGTCTAACGTTTCTATTGACCAGATCTGCAGGGCGGCCACGTGGGCTTCTCCCTCTACCTTCTATAGGCACTATAGACTTCATCTCGACTCTGTTTTTGACCTCCTTTTTGGTACTAAGGTGTTAGAGGTGGTCACCCTCCCTTGAATTCTACGTAATCTCTCTCAGTGGTGCTGTCGTGGGGGAGGGGAAAAATGATGATTACACTTACCGGTAATCGGATTTTCCTGACCCCACGACAGCACCCGTCTAATTCCCTCCCTAAGGTGGTGGTTGGTGCTAAAATTCACGTGGTGTGATGCAAAAAAAAAAAGATGGATATATTGTGTTAACCAAAAGGGGAGTCCCTCTCATGCTCTGTAAACCCACTGAGGTGGGAGAGTGGCTCCACCTTTTTTATGCTACAGGTTTCCTGTCCATGGAGGCGGAGCCATCTCTCAGTGGTGCTGTCGTGGGGTCAGGAAAATGACGATTACCGGTAAGTGTAATCATCATTTTTTTGTTTTTTCTTACAAAGTCTCATATTCCACTAACTTGTGACAAAAAATTAAATCTTACATGAACTCACCATACCCCTCACGGAATACAAATGCGTAAAAATGCCCTGTGAAATCCTAAAGGTACTCATTGGAATTTGGGCCCCTTTGCGCATCTTGGCCGCAAAAAAGTGTCACACATGTGGTATTGCCGTACTCAGGAGAAGTAGGGCAATGTGTTTTGGGGTGTATTTTTACATATACCCATGCTGGGTGAGAGAAATATCTCTGTAAATTGACAACTTTGTATAAAAAAATGTAAAAAGTTGTCATTTACAGAGATATTTCTCACACAAAGTATGGGTATATGTAAAAATACACCCCAAAACACATTGCCCTACTTCTCCTGAGTACGACCCTACCACATGTGTGACACTTTTTTGCAGCCTAGGTGCGCAAAGGGGCCCAAATTCCAATGAGTACCTTTTAGGAGGGCATTTTTAGACATTTGGATTCCAGGCTTCTTCTCACGCTTTAGGGCCCCTAAAATGCCAGGGCAGTATAAATACCCCACATGTGACCCCATTTTGGAAAGAAGACACCCCAAGGTATTCCGTGAGGGGCATGTTGAGTTCATGTAAAATGTTATTTTTTGTCACAAGTTAGTGGAATATGAGACTTTGTAAGAAAAAAAATAATAATTTCCGCTAACTTGTGCCAAAAAATAACTTCTATGAACTCGCCATGCCCCACACAGAATACCTTGGGGTGTCTTCTTTCCAAAATGGGGTCACTTGTGGGGTATTTATACTGCCCTGGCATTTTAGGAGCCCTAAAGTGTGAGAAGTAGTTTGGAATCCAAATGCCTAAAAATGCCCTCCTAAAAGGTACTCATTGGAATTTGGCCCCTTTGCGCACCTAGGCTGCATAAAAGTGTCACACATGTGGTATCGCCGTACTCAGGAGAAGTAGGGCAATGTGGTTTTGGGGGTATTTTACATATACTCCTGCTGGATGGGAGAAATATATCTGTAAATTGACAACTTTGTATAAAAAAATGTAAAAAGTTGTCATTTACAGAGATATTTCTCACACACAGTATGGGTATATGTAAAAATACACCCCAAAACACATTGCCCTACTTCTCCTGAGTACGGCGATACCACATGAGTGACACTTTTTTGCAGCCTAGGTGTGCAAAGGAGCCCAAATTCCAATGAGTACCTTTAGGATTTCACAGGGCATTTTTACGCATTTGGATTCCAAACTACTTCTCACGCTTTAGGGCCCCTAAAATGCAAGGGCAGTATAAATACCCCACAAGTGACCCCATTTTGGAAAGAAGACACCCCAAGATATTCCATGGGGGGTATGGTGAGTTCATGTAAAATGTTATTTTTTGTCACAAGTTAGTGGAATTTGAGACTTTGTAAGAAAAAAAAATATTCAATTTACGCTAACTTGTGACAAAAAATAAAAACTTCTATGAACTCACTATGCCCATTAGCGAATACCTTGGGGTGTCTACTTTCCAAAATGGGGTCATTTGTGGGGTGTTTCTACTGTCTGGGCATTGTAGAACCTCAGGAAACATGACAGGTGCTCAGAAAGTCAAAGTGCGTAAATTAATTTATTTGCACCATAGTTTGTAAACGCTATAACTTTTACCCAAACCAATAAATATACACTTATTGCATTTTTTTTTATCAAAGACATGTAGAACAATAAATTTAGAGAAAAATGTATATAGAAATGTAGTTTTATTTGAAAAATGTTACAACAGAAAGTGAAAAATGTCATTTTTTGCTAAAATTTCGGTCATTTTCGATTAATATAAAAAAAAAATGTAAAAATGTCAGCAGCAATGAAATACCACCAAATGAAAGCTCTATTAGTAAGAAGAAAAGAAGGTAAAATTAATTTGGGTGGTAAGTTGCATGATCGAGCAATAAACCGTGAAAGTAGTGTAGTGCAGAATTGTAAAAAGTGATCTGGTCATTAAGGGTGTTTAAGCTAGGGGAGCTAAGGTGGTTAATACCACAACAATCTGTAGTTAGATTACCACCCTTAGCCATAGCCATGCTATGACTAAGGGTGGTTGTCCACAAGAAACGCATAAATGACAACCACCCTTAGCCATGCTAGGACTAAGGGTGGTTGTCCACCAGAAAATCGTAAGCAAAATTCATGACATTTTTGTATATGTTTCAAGACTAAATAAAGTACAATGGATTTTATCTGAGTGCTGAATAACTTTTTTAGGCACATGAAACCCCAGAAATTGGATGAAGACATGTGAGATGATTTTGTGATGCCTCCTGCTTGTTCATGTGCCAATTATTGCCACTTGGCGCAAAGAGGGACAGAAACCTTAAACAGTTTTATCACTCTGGCAGATCACTACGTGACTAGATCAAGATATCAGCAGTGTTCAAAGTTTCATGTCCTGGTGATTGGGAGAACAATAAGCAACTGGAATGAGAGCAAGAGGTGCAGAGAGGCTAACCTCTGCATGGACAAATCATCTGATTAGATGAATAGTGCATAGTGATCCATTCTGTCCTGCAATTAAAATTGGACATGACATCCCAAACCTAGGGTTCCAAACAGTATCTACACAAATCATTAGAAGGCGTTGAGCTACATGTCCAGCTACATTTGTTCCATTGACCTTATGCCACCACTTTCAAAGCCTATCATAGTGCACAGCAAGACAGCAATGGAGGCAGGAGTGGAGGTATATCCTATTTAGTGATGAG
This sequence comes from Bufo gargarizans, assembly GCF_014858855.1. Classification (NCBI taxonomy): domain Eukaryota; kingdom Metazoa; phylum Chordata; class Amphibia; order Anura; family Bufonidae; genus Bufo; species Bufo gargarizans. The sequence goes on along the minus strand of NC_058083.1, from coordinate 391,649,006 downwards.
TCCAGCTTTTGTCTCAGATGCAATGATAGTCGGAGAATGGTGAGACCACATGGACAATACCATGAAGAGGCCTTCACAAGGAAATGTCACATTAGTCCTACTCCCGGGTTATGGTATGGGGTGGCATAATGTATGGTTGTCAGACCCCTCTAGTCCTCATTTCTGTTACACTATCAGCTTGGAATTACATTGATTTGATTAGGAAACCAGTGGTATGGTCATTGCTTCAAAGTGTCCCAGCAGCAATTTTTCAACAGGACGTCAGGCTGCATGTTGCTCTTGCTACTGTGTGTAGTCTAAATATGCTACCATGGCCTGCAGAATCTTTAGACTTGTCTCCTATTGAGCATATTTGGGATGTCATTTGTCAGCAATTGTAGAGAGAGCTACCAGCAGCAGATCTTGATGATTTGCATGCCCAAGTGCATTCAGTGTGGTAGAACATTCCTTAGACAATCATTAATAACCTCATTGATAACATGACAAGGTGTGTTAAGGTCCCTTTACATGGGACAATGTTAAAGAAGATTGTTGGGAAGGAAGCGTTCCTTCCTGACAATCTGCTAATTGCTGGTGGAGGAGAGGACTCCATTTATATGCTGTGATCTCCTCCAGAGATGGGTAGTAGTGATCCCTAATGCCATCGTTCTTCCCAATAACTACTCATTGTTTCACGGCAGGAGATCTTGTTTATATAGCACCATCTGCTGTCGTAAAATGATGATTTTTGTGTTTGCACAAACCATCCAATTACCCAATGAACGAGCATGACTATGAATGCTCGTTTGCGATAACCAATGCAATTCTTAGCCCATGTAAAGGGCCCTTAATTGTGTGTATTTCTGAATGTGGTGCTTGATACTGGAAAAATTTAGATATTTTGAATATTTAGTTTCTATTTTTTTTATCATTTGCATATCATTAACATATCTACCAAACCTATGATTTCTATTTCACCTGTTATTTCACTGCTGAGGACAGCATGTAAATATGAAGTGTAAAGCAAGCAATGGCTTTCACCTATTTGCATTCTTAGAATTATTACAATTTAATTTGCTACGTAGCTATTTTTAGTAATACGATACCATAAAGCTATACAATGAATTCCTAAATGATATGCACTTTGGATTACTTAAAAACTGTTGAAACTCTCCAGTATCTGAAATTTATCAAAGTGTCTGCAATTTGTACTGCTAAATAAATCAAATTCACAAGATAAAATGGAATTTGTAACATTCTCCCACTAGAGAATATGTGTCATGACTTAATGAATCTAGGTGCTAATGCTAATATAAATGACAAGCACGGAATTCCTACTTCCTGTTTTGTAATTTTGCAAGTAACTTGAAAAATAGAAGATGCTGAAACTTTCTCGTAATGCTGTTAGCTGTTCTGGAAATTACACCTGGTTTGTCAGAGCAGTGAGCATAATAATAACTTGTAAGTGCATATTTAAACGGTGCTGAAATTACTGGCGTACTGAGCACAACATGACTCCTTTGATGGAGTAATTGTCTCACTGTGGGAAGCTGATGTTGCTCAAATTTTCTGGCATCTTGACTATAAATTAATCCTTATATTGGTTAATGTAAGGCATGGGAGCACCACCAAGGATACAGGGCTGCCACTAAACAGTTAATGATTGTCAACTAGTGCATGAACGGAACTCCAAAGAAATGAGTTAGAAAGTAGCAGAATGATCCTGTACCCGATTCTGTCAGCAGCCATACTTTCACATAAGAAATAAATTAGATTAAAGCTTATTTTTTCCAAGTCTTCAGTTTTCAAGTATGTTATAGTTATCAAAAGATTTATAAAACAAAGAGATTTGAGAAAAAAAATCTAATTTATGCAAAAAAAGTGTTCTTGATCAAGACCACTGAAAAGGTGCTAATTAATATATGATCCCAGAAACTGGTAGGGATACATAACACTGGTGCCCAGGAGGCATTTATGAGATAAACATGTATTTTGGTGGATTGACTTGCAGTATATGGATTTATTATGGAAGGCCTGTCAAGGGGTTTTCTAGCTAAAGTAACAGTGGACACATTTACATAAAAGTTGTGTTTCTGCATCTATAAATTAGGTGAATATGGGTAGGTGAGGGTGGCTATTGCTTTTTGTCAGCTGCTTTCACCACCCTGAATATGGGCCATGTATGTATGAACGCGGCATCTGAGGGGTACAATGAGTGGAACTGTGCAATCACAGCTCCCTCTCATTGTATCCACTACTTACACAGAAATGTGCTTCGTGACCAAGTAATTCATTACAAAGCAAGTTTTTTTGTAAAATTCGGTGAAGCAGCCGAATAGAATTTTTGAATAATCCACTCATCTCTAATAACCACTTTAAATCTGGAACAAACCACAAATCAATCAAATCAAGCATAATCATAATGACCTGTAAGTCTCCCTTAAATGAAATTCACAATTTTTCTTCTTATATCGAATGAACCAGAGTTAAGAAATTGTCCAGGAGCACAAAAAAATAAATGGGAAATATGAAGGCTATGTCCTAGCAGCCATAATTGACAAATTAAAGTAAGTCTCTGTCTTTCCTTTTAGCAACATAGGGTTTTGTCAGCAAAAGATGGATGAGTTATTCCTCAGGGTCTACTTTTTTGGCTTTGGCATGACATATCCTATTACCTTCATAAATTCTTATCGTCTCCATCAAGTTTTGGAAACTGCTCAGAAAAAAAATAAGATAAAAACCTGAAACAGACATTTTTCAAAGTGGCATTTATTTCAAAAGATAATCTTGATAAATGACATATTGGTCTTGGAGTGTTTCATGTACTGTTCAATTATTTTGATTTAAATTATGCAGTTTTTAATTCAGGCCAGAAAATATGAGCAACATCAGCTTCCCACAGTCTTTCATACAGTTAGGGTTCATTCACACGACTGTATATTTTTTCAGTTTCAGTTCCGTTTGCGGAACCATTCATTTCAATGGGTTGCAAAAAAAACTGAATGTACTCAGTGGGCATTCCGTTTCCATATGCCTGTATTTTCGTTCTGCAAGATTTTGAGTCTTGTCCTAATATTGTCCGCAAATCACGTTCTGTGGCTCCATTCAAGTCAACGGTTCCAAAAAAAGCGGAATGCATATTGAACGCCTCCGTGGGTCATTTTTTGCGGATCTGTGATTTTCTAACTATAGGACAAACCCACTTTTGCCATGTGCTTTGTGTTTATCAACATTGCCTTGCCAATGTTCAGGCCTGAAAAACTCCAGCAAAAAGAGCTTAGTGAATTTCCTCCAAAAGATGGATATAGAGAAACTCATCTGAGTGATCCAGGAACACCCAGAAATATGGAACACCAGAAGTGATTGCGACCATAACCGGTTAACAAAGGAGCGGGCCTGGGATGAGGTGGCACATACGATGCTGCCACGACAATGGGAGAAGGTGAACTTCAAGAAACGGACAGATTTAGGTTAGACCTCCCATGACTAATATCTTAGTGTGTTAATTTTTAAAAAATTGTGTATAGTAGAATCTCGCTAAGTTGCCCCTAGAAAACAATCCAAATACAAACTTATTTTTGGTCAGCTAATTTTGAACTTGAAAGGTTTTTAATCTGATTGTTTGCTGTGGTCAAGTAAGCCAGTTCTGATGTACAACATTTGAATTTATTACCACATACGTTTTAGTTCATGTCTTTTTGCACATTGTGCATTTGCATATCTATAGTGGAATAGGGCACGGAGGCAGCTGGGGGCCAACTAAGTAGCCCCCAACCCCAAAGACAACGGACATGTTGGAGAAGAGGGGCTAGAGTCACTTCTGTCTCTGGCTCAGATAGTAGATCAAGTGTAGATACTGAAATTTTGCAGTATCTGAGCCAGAGGAGGAATGAAAGTCCAGAGGAGAGTATGTTGCGGGGCCTAGATCTCCTTATCCAAAATTGGCCTGTTCAAAAAATGCGCCTCTATGATAGCGCTATGGCCTCTGTAGCTGCAATAATGGAGTCCCCCCTAGACCAAGTGGAACTAAATTGGTTCCTCGACCACATGAAGCAGCGGGCGGTTGCGATGACAATGGATCCCCAGCCAGGGCCAAGTTTTCACCCACAACATCTCAGCCCAGCCCCTTCTTCATAGCCCTTATATTATTAGGAACGGGAGCATATATTGCCACATCATTATTCCAGGCTACCACAATAATACCACCCACAATGTCCTGTGGGTGGGCAACCAGGCCCTATGCCTGGTCCTTTCACCAGGGAATTGTTTTATTTTAATTGTTATGTTAAGACTTTTTTATTTGAGTGCTGAAAATGAAGCTATATTTTATTTATATTTGTGGAACATAAAAAAAAAATGATACCTTAAAACATGGTTTGAATGTATTTTATTGATGTTCATATTTATCAAGTAGATATTACTTGAATTAAAATTTCATTCTTCAAACATAGTTAGAAGAATGAAATTAGGTTTTCAACAATTAATTAGATGTTAGGCCATGTATTGAAAGCAGAAGTGGATTGTCCAATCAGATTTGTATGTTACCTCATTCAAATCTCAGGCCCATACACTTATTGTACCTTGGACAGTGCCTTCAAGTGTCAGTTTGTAGTGAGTCTTTCCAGGATGACCAACCGGCTTCAGCACCACATTTGCTGTCAAAATACAACTCTAAACAGATCTTGCTGGAGAATAATAGCTTTAGCCTGTCTGGCCATGATGGGATTTGTACTTTGACAACAGCTTGAGAGCCACTGTTTACGCATCCCTTGAGTATTGCTTAGTACAAATCTACTACATTTGGCTACATGTACACATAACACACATCACAATACATGTTAATGTGGTTTATATTTAATCCAAAAAAAGGTATTTGAGGATTACAGTAGGCCAAAAGATGTCGACTTAAACATTATCTATACTCGTACACATTTAAAGTGCACTGGAAATCAAGATCACTTTTGCAAATATATTTTGTCCTGCTATCAATCCCAGCCCGCAAGCTCATGTCAAGGGTCCTCTTTGTCTTGCGAGTCCCTAAACTATCTTCGAAAAATAAAATGAAAAGCTGTCTACAAATTTAAATTATAACAAACCTAGGCCTAGTCCAGATGTAATTATTGTCTGCCCTGAACTGCATCGATCTGCCATGGTAATGCACCCTCAGGTCTAGAGACGTACTCAGCATAGAGGTCTCGAACTGCAAATCCTGCAGTTCTAGGCCAGCTATGACGAATCAGGTCCAATATGCCAGATGAGACATATGTTCCTGATTCCTCCAAACTAGCATCTAAGGGAGCATCTTCAATTCTGACGAAGTTGTGCATGATCACACATGCTTGAAAGGAATACTCTCCACTTGTTGGAAAGTATTCCAAACGCACACTCTACAAACTACAAATTGGTGTGGTATTAAAAAGCAGGAAGTGCTCAACCCCATATGCAGTGGTGCATCTATACTGGGGGGGCAGATCCTGCACTTGTGGCCCGTTGCTAATGGCAATCCCCAGCAAAAATGCATACAATGGAGGATGCCTGCAGCGGACCACAAGTACCACAATGGACATCCTACACAGGATAGCAATTGTGTGGATGTGATAAACAGTCAAAATAACATAACAAAAACAGAGACAGGTGCACTATGCGGTCTTACTAACCCTCATACTGATGTAAAATTGAGAATTAGCCAACATATCCTGCTTGGAGGACATGTCTGAGCCCGAGCACCACGCCAAGGTTTCTCAAGTAGCTCGGGAACCTAACGCTAAACCTACCTGGGCCGTATGGGCAATACCAGGAGCCAGTGGGCGAATTACAGGTGCGCAAGGTCCGACTCAAAGCAATCTCCCAGTAACCTCCAGCATGTGACCATGCATACAATGGGAGGAGGCAGAGAGCTCTGAGCCCCACCCAAGACTGGCTGATATAGCCCGGGCCTCACATGTGCACCAGAATGCTGCCTGTGGATGGAAATAAAGGCACATTCAGACTAGGAGTTTCTACACCTCCAAAACTCCTAGCAATACTCAGGTAGGGGCTAATTTTTTGTGGGATAAGGTGATGGTTAGATTGGTGCTATTTTGGTGGGCAAAGCCTTTTTGATCGCTTGCTGTTGTACTTTTTGTGATGTAAGGTGACAAAAAAATTGTTTATTTAGCACAGTTTTTCAACTTTTTTTACTTTATTTTTTGTCCCACTTTGGGTCTTCAACTTTTGGGGGTCTAATCCCTTTTACAATGCATTCCAATACCTATGTATTGGAATGTATTGGCTGTATGAGTAATACAGTCTGTATTTCTCATACAGCTTCCGGCCTGTGAGATCCAGGGGGCTGGATCTCACAGGCGCGTCACCAGAAGGCAGCGCAGATGCCTAAGGAAGGCATCGCGCTGCCTTCCATGCCATTGGGTCCCCCCTACAGCCGCAGGGGGACCCGATGGCACCGCCACCTGCTGCCCGCCGGATAAGGTAAAACTGAAAACCGCAGGACTGAGCTGTTGCTGCTGTTCAGAGCAGGCCAGAGGACTCTGTGCCACTGGCTTGTGTCACAAAAGCCACAACTGCCTCAGCATCCTGAGATGAAATTGGGTGGCTGCCACTACCCAAAAAATCCAGGATGAGGCAGATGCCCCTGCCAGCCTGCGCCACGCCCCTCCGTGGGTAGAAGAGCAGTCCTGTGCTGGCAGCAGTCCAGCACTGGAACCAACTCCCCTACCGTGACCAGGGCTGCCGGCACACCCACGGCTGCTCATGATCGCTAAAACACTATACTGAAGCCATACAGACAGTTTTTGCGGACTCACAGAACGGAAACACAACGGAACGCAAAAACGGAACAACGTATCCGTGAAACACGGATCGCAAAACACATGTGTGAACAAACCCTTAATTGCAAGTTTGTCATACAGCTTTCCTATGCATTGTAACAATCAAGAAATTGTGCCCTTTTCATGTAATATTATATTACAAATACATCCATAGATTAAATAGAACACAGAATCATTAACACAATTCACACAAGATCATTGACATAGTTTTAAAGAGACATCTTTAGCATGAATTTGCAAAATACATTAAAGGGGTTATCTGATTTCTTAAACATCCCCCCCCCCATGTGCCGGGCACCTCACAGGTAATATTCTTACCTTGCTCCCCGCTCCTGGTCCCCGCACCGCGACTTCTTATTTTCCCTGCACACGGATGAAAACATCCGGTGTCGTGGGGGAAGGAAGGTGCAGAAGATGTCCACTCGTCACAGTCACAGTCCTGGGGATAAATAGATGATGGGAGAGATCACTGTACTGACCCCTGATATATTTATACACACTGTAGTTATTAGATCTCCCCTCAGTCGTCTTTTCTCTAAAGTGAATAACACTAATTTTGATAATCTTTCTGTGTACTGTAGTCAACCCATTACAGTTATTACTTTAATTGCCCTCCTCTGAACCATCTTCAGCTCTGCTTTGTCTGTCTTGTTCACAGGAGCCCAGAACTGTACACAGTACTCCATGTCTGGTCTGACTAGTGATTTGTAAAGTGGCAGGACTATGTTCTCATCACGGGCATCTATGCCCCTTTTGATGCAACCCATTATCTTATTGGCCTTGGCAGCAGTTGCCTACCACTGGTTTCTACAGCTTAGTTTGCTGTTCACTAAAATTCCTAGGTCCTTTTCCATGTCAGTTTTACCCAGTGTTTTACCATTTAGTATGTACTGGTGACTTGCATTATTCCTTCCCATGTGCATAACATTACATTTGTCAGTGTTAAACCTCATCTGCCACTTCTCTGCCCAAGCTGCCTCCAATCTATCCAGATCCATCTGTAGCAGTATACTGTCCTCTTCTGTGTTAATTACTTTACATAGTTTAGTGTCATCTGCAAAAAGTGCTATTTTACTGTGCCTGTTACCCACATACAGACATTTTCCCCCAGTCCAAGCATTCTCATTTTATATACTAACCTTATAGACTACATGCATTGATTTGCTGCTGTCAAGTCTAGAACTTGTCTCCTTATAGAAACTGATTAAATTAGTTTGACATGACGATCCCTCATGAAGCCATGCTAATATGGCGTTATTTGCTTATTTTCATTGAGGTACTTCAAGATAGCATCTCTTAGAAAACCTTCAAACAGTTAACCCATAACAGATGTTAAACTTACTGGCCTATAGTTTCTGGGCTATGTTTTTGGACCCTTTTTGAATATTGGCACTACATTTGCTATGCGCCAATCCTGTGGAACACTCCCTGTCAGTATAGAGTCTATAAATATTAGAAATAAGGGTCTGGCTATGACATTACTTAATTTTCTTAGGATACAGGGGTGTATGCAATCTGGTTCCGGCGTTTTGTCCACTTACATCTTTTTAAGACGTCACTGTACTTCTTCCTGGGTCAGACAGGGAACTTTTAATGGGGAATTTACTTTTACATTCTGTATTTCATCTGACAGTTTATTTTCTTCAGTAAAGGTGGATAAAAAAAATATTTAATAGCTTTGCTTTCTCTTCCTCACTCTCGGCAACTCTCCCCTCATTACTCTGTAAAGGGCCAACACCTTCAGATTTATTCTTTTTACCATTTATATAACTGAAGAACATTTTAGGGTTAGTTTTACTCTCCTTGGCAATTTATCTCTCGGTCTCTAGTTTGGCTGCTTTTATTTGTCTTTTACATATTCATTTTTTTTCCTTACAGTTTTTCAATGTGTCACTGAATCACTCTTTTCAGTGGTTCTGTTCATGGTGCTCACCTCTTCTGTCTTCACAAGCGCCACTGTGTAACTGGCACTGTTGTGGGAAAAACTTTTATTTCATCTTGAGAAGAGGCATCTAAGGAGGTCAAGATTGGCCTATATAAATATATAACTGGACCATACAAAAAATTATGAAAAGGTGTTCCATGTAAAATCGCCTCAAAAGACAAGGTGGCACTGCCCAGAGGCATCAAGGCTTCTTTGCTGTAAGAACTGTAAGTCTGTGGAATAGTCTAGTTCAGGCCCTGATCACATCAGGAACAGTGGCTAGTTTTTAGATGAAGGTTCAGATGAATTCTTAAAAGTAAGTAACGTAAATGCATTTGAAAATAAGTAGAAATCTGTGTCTCACTCCCCTTTTCTAAAATTCACATCCTCACCTCCCTTGATTGAACTTGCTAGACTTATGTCTAATTTTAACCGTATCAACTATGTAACTATAAAGCTCAGATAGCTGCTGCTTTATGAACTCTTCATACACAAGCACTGTTAGGCCTGGGCCTTCTGCCATGCCTCCCGCTGTCTCACCTGTCATGTCCCCAGCATCTCCTGCTTTGCTGGTCGCTGCTGTCTCTGCCAGATGTAGCAGGCGCGTGTGTGAAGAATACCGCACCTCGCGGCCTGGCCTGACGTCAACTACGTCGAGCTCACGAGATACAGTTTCGTCAATGGTTTCCAAGACTTGACGTTACACCCTCTCTGGAAACACAGAAAGTCAGCTTGATACAGTGTATACAGACACCTCCTGTCCATACGGGCACAAAGAGACTGGGGTTGAGAGAAGATTGTCCACGCAGCCTCCAGTGTAACTCCACACTCGCTCACAGCCCTGACAAGCTGAGAGAGCCTTTTTACTGCCCCAGTGAATCAGAGCTTTCTCAGCCCGGTATATTGCCACCAGTTCCTCATTTGATATAAGCCCGATCCGCTAACGGGAATATATAGGGTGAGAAACCAACCTGCAGTAGCGTATAACTATGCCGAAACACACACATGGGAATTTGCGGACCGAGATACAAGAACTGCACAAGATTAAATTATATATTTAATTGCCTTAAGGGCGCACTAGACAATACATGACACAGAGAATATTTACAGTGGTCGGATGTGCAAATACAGGTGGTATGATACAACAGAATTAGACAGAGCAAGGGTCAGTTACCAGATGGATGAGTAGTCCTTTGGGTTACAATGAGTTCTGTAATGCTGTAATGCTTGGCTGCAATCACATGGGAGCAGTGATGTCAGAAGTTTGTCCACGGGCCCTCCATGCACATTACTGTGGCCTGCATGGGCCTTTTCACCTGTAGTTGGTCACGCCCTTCCCTTTGGGGGGAGTCCACCCTCCCTTCCTTGTCCTGGTAGCCAAAGACCCACAACATCCATTATGGCCTATAGCTCCAGACCCGAAGGTCACAGAAAGATGGTTCTGGGACCAACGGGCCCGCCTGGGTTCCGGCTACAGGTGGAGACCAAACATGGCGCCGTTATTAAGTTCCTGCTGTGAGATCTCTGTATCTCCCATTCCTGCACCCGACCCCCAAACTACGACCAGGGGCATGTCCGTCTTGGCCCCAGGGTCGCAGATATATAACTGGTTTATGCCTGTGATGGACGGGCAATTCATAATTCCTTATGAATCCCCATTTCTATGATGTCTGATGGATTTGAGTGATCTGGGTAATAGCTACAGTTTTTTTTCCCCTGTAGGGTGAGTTGGCCTCCGTGCTGTCTGAGTGAGGTGTGAATTGTACGCATGTGGCCTGCTTGAAGCTAGGATTGTACGCATGTGGCCTGCTTGAAGCTAGGACCCCTGCAGAGTTCACTCCCTCTGCTATCTCATAGCAAATAGCTGGAATTAGATCATGGCTGGCATTAGATCATAATTCCACATTCCTCACACCTCCCCCCTTTACAAGGTGCTAGGGAGTAGCACATTCCTGTGTTCCCCGTGCACCCATCTGCACCCTCTCCTTGCCAAGATAACCCATTGACGCTCCCGTGGTCACGGCCCTTCCTGTGGTGAATGGTAAAGTGATACTGCTGGAGAGTGAGGCTCCAGCGTAGCAACCTCCCAATCATTCCTGACACTGTGTTTACCCAGCTGAGGGGGTTGTGGTCCGTCTCCACATTGAAGTTGCACCTGTATTAGTACGGCTGCAAATGTTGCAGTGCCCAGACAATTGCCAGGCACTCCTTCTTCATTGTGGAGTAAGCCACCTCCCTCAGCAGGAGCTTCCAACTCAGATACAAAACGGGGTATTCCTGGCCTATAGTGTCGACCTGGCTGAGCATGGCACTGAGGCCAAAATCACTGGCATCGGTCTGTACTATGAACGGCTGCGTGAACTCAGCTGCTTGTAGTACAGGGAAGCTCAAGAGGCCGTCTCGCAGTCGTTTGTCCAATCCACTGCGGAGGGCAGCTTCTTCTTGGTGAGGTCCATCAAGGGTTTCGCCAGGCTACTATAGTGGGGGACCAACCTCCTATAGTACCCGGCGGTGCCCGGAAAGGGCACCTGTTTCTTGGTCCTGGGGGTGGGCCAGGATGTGATGGCATCCAATTTCCCAGGCTCTGGCTTCATGGCTTCCCCACCTACCCGATACCCCAGGTAGTGGACCTCGCTCATGCCCAGCTGGCACTTTTCTGGCTTTACGTTCAAGCCTGCATGGCGGATCCGCACGAGCACCTGGGTCAGGTGCTTTAGGTGATCCTCCCATGTGGGACTGAAGATGTCAATTTTATCCAGGTACGCGGCCGTGTACCCTTCAAATCCCTTAAGCAGCGGGTTGACCATCCGCTGAAAGATGGCAGGGGCATTCTTCATGCCGAACGGCATCACAGTGGACTGGAGGGGGTGATAAAGGCAGAGCGTTCCCACGCCTCACGGGTTAGGGGATTCTGCTAATATCCCAGGCTCACATCCTTGATGGTGAGGTACTTGGCCCCGGCCAACTGATTGAGCAGGTCATCGATGCGTGGCATTGGGTACCCATCGATGACCGTGACAGCGTTGAGTCCCCTGTAGTCCACGCAGAACCAAGTGGTCCAGTCTTTCTTTGGGACAAGGATCACAGGCGAGACCCAAGCGCTGTTGGATGCCTGGATGACCCTCCTGCTTGCTGCACCTCCAAGGAAACCCGATATGCTGAACATCGGATTGGGGGGGGTGATTCCCGGTGACACGTGATGGACGACCAACTTTGTCTTTCCGCTGAAAGCTTCTGGAAGGGGTGAAGGGTGGCCCACACCCTGGGACTGTTGGCTCTTCAAGAGCTGTTGGCCCACCACCACATCCTCAATGGACCCACCCGCCTTAACCTGGGCGAGCATGTCCAGAAGGGTCTCCTTCTCCCCTTCTTCTGGAAGGTTGTATACAGGGACGCACATGCTTCCCTCTCATGATGTGCTTTCATCATGTTCACGTGGAAGCCCAACATTACGGCGTTGAGTCACTGGTGCACAAGATACGGTCCTTCCCAGGCCACCTGAAGCTTGTCCTGAGGTACAGGGACCAGTACCCATACCTTTTGACCCACCTGGTAAGTCCTCTCACAAGCATTCTGGTTATACCATCGCTTCTGGTCGGTCTGGGCTCGCTCCATATTATCATGCACCAGCTGCGACAAGGCCTGCATCTTGTCCTGGAAGAGCATGACATACTCGACGACCGACACTCCAGGGGTGGCTACATCTCCCTCCCAGGCCTCTTTCATCAGAGCCAGATGCCCTCGCACATAAAGTTCGTACAGGAGCTTGAAGGGGGAGAACCCCGTGGAGGCCTGTGGGACCTCCTGGTAGGCGAACAGCAGGTGTGGGAGGTACTGCTCCCAGTCATGCCCGTGGGAGTCGACCAACATCTTAAGCATCTGCTTTAAGGTGCCATTAAACCATTCGCACAGGCCGTTGGTCTGTGGGTGGTACGGGCTGGTCACCAGATGTTGCACCTGCGTCTGCCTACAGAGGGACTCCATCAATTGCGACATGAACTGGGTCCCTCGGTCGGTCCTGGGGAGAGCCCACTCTGGAGAAAATCTCTAGCAAGGCGGTGGCCACCTTGTCGGCCCGAATGGATGACAAAGCTACCACTTCCGGGTACTGGGTGTCATAATCTACTACCATCAATATGAAGCGTTTCTCAGAGCCTCTGGGAATGGACATCGGTCCAATCAGATCCACTGCCACCCTCCTGAAAGGCTCTTAAGTTATGGGCAGCATTACTAGTGGGGTTTTGGGGCGCTGTCTGCCTTCCCCACCCGCTGAAAGGTGTCATATGAACGGCAATAGGCTACCACATCAGCCCCCATCTTTGGCTAGTAGAAATGCTGGGCTAATCTGGCCTTTGTCTTGGTGACCCCTAGGTGTCCAGCCAATGTAATCTCATGCACAACCCGCAACAACTCCGTCCTGAACGGATAGGGTACCACAAGCTGTCGGTCCCTAGGCCTCGCCTCCGTTGAGCCCTGCTGGACTGCCACCTGGTACAACCATCCTAGGTCCCAGACCTATGTCCCAGACCTTGAGAGCACTTAGGTTGGCATCAGCTACTAACGCTGCCTGAAACCCTTGACTGGACGTGGCCAGAATAGAGGAGACTGCCACGTCCTCTGTCAGGTCCCCGGGACCTGTATCCTGGCCTCTTTCTGACTCGGCAGCCACTTGGTCGGAAGGGGGAAAACCATCAGACCCCTGAGGGGCCCCTAGACCCCGTGCTCCCATTGCGTGTGACAACAGCTATGGCTGCTACCACTGCTGGTAGTGCTTGCTTCCCCTCGGCTTCCTACAAACAAGTCACCAGTCCAGATGGACTAACTTGGCCCTCTGACACCCCGGTTGTATAGAAACCCTGCACTTAGGCTTTACCTGGGAGCACTACTTCTCCTGGGACAGCCCTCATTTGCATCCTCCTCCTCCACAGCTGTCTTCCCCCTGCTTGTCCCCTCAGTAACCACACCTGAGGACAACAGGTTCCAGCATGCTTGCTGGCCACACCCTGGGATCTCAGCACAGCTGGCGTGAATGATCCCCTCCCCACTGAGGTAAGAGGCACACATTACATCCCCCACACCCACATCACCTTCAACAGGCATGTTAGGTACATTATCAGTACCAACAGGGGTGGACATGGCATCACATTCTGGGGGATCAGACCTTGAGGTGTCAGAGGCCATGTACTTAGACACAAGCCGCCCCAAGTCTGTCCCCAGCAAAACACTGGCAGGGATATTTAAGATTACCCCCACCTCCCTTACTCCTCGACCGGCACCCCAGTCCAAATAGACCTTGGCATTGGGCAGTTTCTACTCTCCCTATCCCGGAGACAGTAAGGGATCTCCCGGGCAGTAAATCGTGTGGTTCCACCAGTTCAGGCCATACCAGAGTCATCTGAGCGCCGGTGTCTCTACGTTCCATGGCCACGGCCTGGCCCATGATGACTGGTTGAAAATTGTCAATGGACCTCCCACCACCCCCACCCACACACAACACAGTGGACGGTTTCTGGGCTGAGAACTGGGACAGGTTCCTTTGGGCGCTGGTGACACAAGGCCTTGAAGTGCCCTGGCTGCTTGCACAGGTGGCAAACTCAGGGTTCCCCCACCGATGTGGAAAGCGAAGCAGGGGCCGGTGCCCACTTGGGTTTAGGGGCAGGGCAACAGGTGCAGCGTGCATCTTACCCCCTCTCCAGAAGACAGGTTTCCGGGCCTCTGAAGTCCTGTTGTTGGTGTGCTCATCAGCCAGTGTTGCTGTTGCGGAGACCCCCTTTGGCTTCCAGTCATGGAGGTACTGCTGGAGGTCCTCCGGGCAATTCCACGAAAACTGCTCTGTGGTGATGAGCTCCTTCAGCTGCTGGACGGTGGTGAGCTCCATTGGTCGACCGCTTTTAGCAAGGCCCGCATGTGATCGGCCCAGCTCTGGTTAGGACCCCGCTGCAAACTCCAGAGTTTCTTCTGGTACATCTCAGGTGTCAAGTTATACTGCCAGACCAGAGCCTGTTTGATGTATTCATAGCGCAGGATGGTCTCACTGGGCAGGTACCCAAAGATTTCCAGGGCTTTTCCCCTGAGATGTGGCATTAGGAATCGGACCCACTGGTTCTCTGGCAGCTGGTATTGATGGCAGGCCATCTCTAACCCCAACAAGAAGGTGTCCAAGTACCCATCTTTGTCCAGCACAGAGAATTCCTCCGCCTGTAGTTTTGGAATCCGGATCTCTGGAGACTCACATCGGGCTGGGGATGGCAGCTGGAGTTGGAACTGGAGCATGTGCAGCTGGTGCTCGCGATCAACCTGCTCGTGACGTTCTGCAGCCTCAGCTTGCTTGCGACATCCTGCAGCTGCCATGAGGATTTCGTGGGCAGCCTGGTCTCTAGCCTGGAGGCGGTCCAAGGCAGCTTGTAGGAGAGCAGCCGAGCCTGCCTTGTTGGGGGGGTGGGCAGGTGGAGAGCGCCCCACCGTGGTCCTGAACGCTGGCAATGGGCTCTTTGGGGAGCTTTGACTGTGCTCCCCCTCACCTTGAAGAAAGTTGCCTTCTACCTTCTTTTGGCCCCTCATCTAGACTGCGTCCTCCCCGCCACCATTCATATCATCGGCCATCTGCTTAGCTTTGCTCCTTATGATACTGCCCATCATTGCCACCGATGATCACTGGCACAGACTGCAACCTGATGCACACACACACCTTGTTGTATTTGCACTCAGACTGTCGGCGAAAGCTACTGCTGATGGTCTTTAGTGTCTGGGAGTATGAGTCCCATACTCACACACACTAGTACAGGGATCAGCAACCTTTGGCACTCCAGCTGTGGTGAAACTACAACTCTCAGCATGCACACTTGCTTAGCTGTTTCCATAATTCTTATAGAAGTGAATGGAGTATGCTGGGAGTCGTAGTTTCACTACATCTGGAGTGCAGAAGGTTGCTGACCACTGCAATAGTATCTCGATCCCACCTTGCTGCCACCAATATGTGTGTGACGAATACCGGCCCCGCCTGACGTCAACTAGGTCGAGCTCACGAGATACGGTTTAATCAATGGTTTCCAAGACGTGACGTTACGCCCTCCTTGGGAGCATGTAAGGTCAGCTTGATACAGTTTACACAGACGCCTCCTGTCCACACGGGCACAGAGAGAAAGGAGTTAAGAGAGGTTTAGAGATGGTGGTCCATGCGTCCTCCAGCGTAATTCAACACTCGCACATAATCCTGACAAGCTGAGAGAGCCTTTTCACTGCCCCAGAAAAACAGAGCTTTCTGAGCCCGCTAGACTGCCACCAGTTCCTCATTTAATATAATCCCGGTCCGCTAAAGGGATTATATAGGTGAGAAACCAACCTGCAGTAGCATATAACTATGTCGAAACAGGGACGTGGGAATTTGTGGACCGAGATACAAGAATAGCACAAGATTAAATTATATATTTATTGTCTTAAGGATGCACTAGACAATACACAATACACACAGAGAATATATACAGTGGTCCGATGTGCAAATACAGGTGGTATGATACAACAGAATTAGACAGATCAAGGGTCATTTACTAGATGGATGAGTAGTCCTTTGAGTTGCGATGAGTTCTGGGGTGCTGTAATGCTTGGCTGTAGTCACATGGGGGCAGTGATGTCAGCAGTTTGTCCATGGTCCCTCCAAAAACATTACATGATGTGACTGCCTTCAGAAATAGACCCTGGGGGGTCACACCCGTCTCTCCTTCTGGGAGAGAGGGGAACTTCAGATGAGAAAAAAAATTACAACTATTAGACAAAGAAGATTATAGCACTATATTAGCTAAATTGCTCTATATTAGTTTTTTTTTAATATTCGCTATATTGTTATATATTGTTGTTTTTGAATATTACGAATATTAAAAAAAACTAATATATTTGTTTTCTAGAATATTCGTCTTTTTTTTTAAATCTGTACAGTTGTTCCACTTTGGCATACTCCTCCCCGACAAGCGTCCCCGTCACCATGGGAACGCCTGGGGGTTAGAATATACCATTGGATCTGAGTTTTCATGATCTCATTGATTATCATTGTGAAAATTTGCATCACAAAAATTATTATTATGAAAAGTCGTATTACGAAAATTCGCAATCAACACTACTCCTAACGAATATTCGAATTCGTGAATATTCGATGAATATTCTATGACATATTCGCGAAATATCGCAAATTCGAATATGACCCCTGCCGCTCATCACTAGTCATTTATGCTTCCAGGGGCATTTAGTCTGTGCAAGTCATTAGAGTTCCTCTACATCAAACTCATCAAACAATGTCTTTGTGAAACTCAACTTTGTGAACAGGATCACCCCTAAACTGCTGTCACAATGTTGGAAGCAGGGGCGGACATACTGCCCAGTAGCTTGGACTGGCCCACTGGGGAGTTGATAAAATCCTATGGGTCCCAAACTAACAAGTTAGCTTTCTCAGTTGTTGGTAAGCTCCGCCTCTTGTGTGATCACACACATTAAGAAAAGTGACTGACTGCAGTGGGCCCCCCCTAGCTGAACTTCAGAGGGACTGAGAGATAATGTGCTGCTCAAGAGCTGAATACCAGCGCTGATTCATAGGAGGGATGACAGGTTTTAGTGTAATCAGCAGTCCTGGTCAGTAAGTCTGTGTCTGATTTTTACAAAATCGCGGCAAAAACACACCACAATTTGCTGCGATTTTCTCAAAAATAGCACCTTGTGGACTCAGCCTTACTGACCAGGAGTGCTGATTGGTCTAAAAACTGTCACTCAAAGTCGTTGACAGCCTCTCCTCCCATGAGGGGGGAGGTGCCTGGCTGAGAGGGAGGAGCCTGGCATAGAAAATAAGCAGAAGCTGCAGCCAAAAGAACCAGCATAACAGAGGTGAGGAAGGGATCTATATGTAATGTAGTGTAAAAGAGTGTCTACATGCATGACAGTGTGTATATGTGAGAGTACCTGCATGTGTATAAGTGTGTGTATGTGGGAGTGCCTGCATGCATGACAGTCTGTGTATGTGACAGTACCGTCATGTGTATAAGTCTGTGTATGTGAGAGTGCCTGCATGTGTATAAGTCTGTGTATGTGAGAGTGCCTGCATGTGTATAAGTGCATGTACGTAAGAGTGCCTGCATGTGTATAAGTGCGTGTATGTAAGAGCGCCTGCATGTGTACAAGTGTGTCTGTGAGAGCGCCTGCATGTGTACAAGTGTGTCTGTGAGAACGCCTGCATGTGTACAAGTATGTGTATGTGAGAGCACCTGCTTGTGTATAAATGTGTGTATGTAAGAGTGCCTGTGAGGATGTGAGGATGTGTGAAAAAGAGCAGCTGCACGTATTAAATTCCAGTATGTGTGTTAGGGCCCATTGAAATGGCTGTATGTATGGGTCCGCATCCATTCCAGCATGATTCCGCATCCATACTTCTGTGGCCCCACAAAAAAAGAGAGAACATGTCCTTTTCTTGTCTGCAATTGCGGATAAGAATAGGCATTTTCTATCATAGGATGCACACGGCCAGTCTCCGTGTTTCGAAGATCCACAATTTGTGAACCACAAAACACATACGTATAAATGGGCCCTTAGGCTAGCACCACAAGGTGGCTGCAATACACATTGTACAGCCAAAGACTGCAGCTACGCTACATCGCAAATAGCAAATGGGGCTGTGAACCGACAGTCACAAAATATCCGTGATGAATTTCTTGCAACTTTCTCATTGTGATTGTAAGAAACTTGAAGGTCACAGTGCGGCCCCATTCATTTTAACTCAATGCTTCACAGCGTTGTGCTGCTGGGAACCTTGGTTGCATAACACATTGTTGGCCTTAAAGGGGTTACTATATCTATTTTTTCTTTTCATTTCCCCCTTTCTCAATGGTACTGAATTTATTAAATGTTGCTTCGTGGGCCAGCACTGATCTCTTGGTCCTTATATGCTCCTTGGTCTTTCAGGATTATGCACGTATTGTATATGTCTGTATGTGTGGTTTGGGGAGGGGGTGGCGGTTCCAGGCATATTCTGTGAGCAGGGACCCTCTGCTTTCTCTGTCTGCCCCTGGTTGGAAGTATACAATTGTCTAAATATATTTATACAATGTATCATCAACATTACTATTAACATCAAGTACTTGGCCTAGCCTAAATTCTGAAAAACAGCCCAATACCATTATCTCTCCTCCACCAACTTAGGCATTATGCATTAGTGTAGGTAGCATCCTCTGGGCATTTGACAAGCCCAGGTTCATCTATCAGGCTGTCAGATAGTGACATATCATTCATCACTCCAGAAGACATGCTCTAGAGTTCAGTGGCAAAGTGCTTTACAGAAGTCTAATGTTTGCTTGGTATTTTGCATGGTGATCTGAGGTTTGTGTTCAGCGACTAGACAACAGTAACCCATTTCATAATGCACCTTACATACAGTTCTGGGGCTAATGTCACTTCAAAAGGCAGTCTGAAATTGTTTAGTGAGTCAAGCAATTTTTACGCCCCACCTCCTCCATCACTTTGTGAATGTGCATTGATTACAGCTGGTTGCATGGTTGTTCACAATAATAGCACTTGCAGTTATTTAGGGCAGATCTAGCAGATCAGAAATTTCACAGATGACTTGTGGCAAAAGTGGCATACTATAACATTGCCATTTTTAAAGTCACCGAAGCTGCACAATGCTGATTTTAGCAAAATGACTTGGGTGAATTCAAGTAAGTGACCCATTGTTTTGCTGAGGCTCTCACTCACCAGTTTTTGCTGCCCTCAGATAGGGCAGCATAAAACTGATGACAGATTTCCTTTAACAACTAAACAAAGAGATGCGTGATGTATTTTTATCTTGTTTGAGACCATTAACTTTAAATGAATTGTGCTATGTACTCCGACATGCAAGCAATTATATCACATTGAACAAACTCATGTCCTCAACCTCCTCAGGATTCGTTGAGACTGCTAATGAGTTTCTTTAGAGCAGAAATATAATTATTCTCTGCAGCACAAAATCATGGACAGTTCGTATTTGTCTTCAAAAGTTAATCAGTGTGAAAATATACTCATTCAGTTTCATGAATTCTGCTTGAAATTCTGCTTGACCTGTTTCAGCTTCCTTTTTATTAACCTGAAAACAGACGGCACAAGATTTTTTTCCCCTGGTATATTGGCTATTTGCAGCATGCACACAACATTACTGTAAAATATGGTACTGTTACATGGGGTTATCTGATGTGAAAAAATCAACAACAAATGTTTAAAAAACAAACAAAAAACAACTACGTGAGGGGTTTTCATAGAGGTGTTTTGCCTTTCTCTGGATAACCACCATAGGTTTATAGATTTGACTTGATGGATGTGTCTTTTTGCAGCATTATCAACTTTGTTGACCTTTTAATATGTAGTAAATAAAGAGAAATGTAATAACTGATACCAGTTATTTGGTGAAATTTGGATTATCTTGAATTGCTTTGATTTCCATCAAGTATACTACTATTAACTTTCAAAACCTACATCAAAGAACAACTTTACGTACTGTAGTATTTTTCTTAATCTGTCATCTTCCTTTTGCTATCTCATTTAGTAATACTATATAGACCCTGAGAAATCATCTCCAAACATGTTCTTTGTGTAGGGAATTGAAGTGACCCCTGTAGTCTTAAAACGTGATTATATTAACGTTTACATCTTCATTGCTGACTAAAAAATTCAATAGATACAGTTGAATATCTTCATGACATATTATTCTATATTTGTTGCCAGGAACGGCTCCAGGTTCATGTATGCCCTTGGGCGATAAAGTCTCAGTGGACCCCCTTACACAGTGATAACTCTCTGAGTACAGAAAATGTAGTAGTGTTACCTGCAGTCCTATGTAAAACCACAGATAACACTAATGCTTATAATGTGGTAGTGTTACCTGCAGTCCTATGTAAAACCACAGATAACACTAGTGCTTATAATGTGGTATTGTTACCTGCACTCCTATGAAAAACCACAGATAACACTAGTGTAGATCATGTGGTAGCGTTACCTACGTCCTTAGTGTGCCTCCCTGTGTCTCTCCCACACAGAGGCTGCCTCCTCTTCTATCTTCTTGCCCTGCACAAAACGTCCTGATGCAGCAGCGTCAAGGCATAGGAACACTGTGGGCATGGTGATGGTTACACACCTGATGATTACCGCCCAGTCTGGGCTTTTGACGTCTCTACATGTGGTTTAATCGGCTTCCCTCCCTATATATATCATGCATATGCACATACGAAGGTACCTGTTGATGAAGGCATGTAGCCGAAACGCGTCCTGGTTGTTGGGACATAAGATGTTGATGAAGCAGACATATTTATAAGACACGGCTGCATGGGATTTTTACATATAACACACACAGGGACAGACACACACACAGGGGCACACAGGGGCACACACACACACACACACACACACAGGGACAGACACAAACAGCTAGGCCTCACCACATCCTAGCCTTGATATTCTCTGTACAGGAATACAGTTCTCTGCTCCTCCGGCTTCCCCACTGGTCACATGGGCGGATGACATCAGGAAGGTCCTTTAGCCTGGTAGGAAACTCCATCTACCCTGTTGTTAGTCCTGGGGCTGCCCACCCTACTAGTGCGCATTGCTGGGGTAAGCTGCCCTAGAATTCAGAACAGCCAGTTTAATGAAGACAAGGACACAGCTGCAGTAGTGAGCGGGCACAGTTGGACCCCCAAGGAGCAGTGAGCCCCGGCACTTGCCCGGGTGTGCCGGGTGCTGACGCCGCGCCTGTTTGTTGCCAATGGAAAATGCAAAATGTTTTGTAGCCAGTAAGGATTAAATATCTACAATAACAACAAAAACCATTTTAAGTTTGTAAACTTATTCTGCTGCTATTTATATAAAACTTTTGTTTGTTTCTTTACTGTGTGTTATATAATATACTGTGAAAGAACATTGTTTTCTGTTTCTCAGGTGGCTCGTGTGAGCCATTCGGTATACTGTCTATTAGTAAACCCGAAGAACATTTAAATCACCTTACTGGCTATATCCTTTGGGTCTTGAACTTGTATTGGTTTTGACTCATGAACACTTTAAATGTGACTTTACTGCTTATAAAGTGGAAAACAACAAAAGTTTTCTAGTAACAGAATAAATCCACTTCAACTTGTAATTATTTTTTCCTTTATGTATAACTTTTTCTTGAAAGCTTTCTTTAGGTTATTTTTTATAATATTTGTAGGTGCATTTCCCGTTCAATGAAATTTGTGTCTGCTCTAACACAGCCCAATACATTTTCTATGTCTTCACAATATATCTATCTACTGAGCCTCTGATTGGGGATAATTGACGTACAGTAGCATGAACATCACTTCCAAAAATAATGAGTTAAAAAGTTCCTTAATAATCAATCCATTTTTATTAATTTACCATGCTTAAAATATACAGATAACTAATTGATATTATGGAATACAAAAAATTCATGCCACTTTGCAATACCTAATAATAAGGCAATCAGTATACCACAATAATTGATCTAACCCATATCTAGTCTGTTGAACAACATTGAGAATAAGGTCACCAATTGATACCTCTTCACCGTGCTATATGCAGTAGCTTTCTACACCTGACATCCTACAATGACATTCCATCTTCTAAAAAGAGGGACCGGGATGAGGAAATGGCTACAAAGTTCTATAATAAAAACATACCAAAGTGCTGCTGGGCATGTGGCAGGGATCCTCAATGTGCGTTTTGTGGTCTAAGCTTTGTCAGAAGGAGTGGTTTTAATGGGGATTGTGTTATTTTAAAAGGAGCCTAAGCCAATCATATGTTGGAGCTTCGGACACATGACTAATTAGCAAAAAATCACCATTCAGCGGCACATGACTAGACCTCCCCAGCCGGGGATAAGTCACTTCCACCCTTCACCCGAGACTCACGCCGGAGAGGGCAATCATGTGTCATATAATGCGGATTGACATTGCCGGCGCTCTGTCTCTATGGAGAATGAAGGAAGCGTCCAAGCTTAGAGATCATCATGTGCACTGGTGAATTTCAAATCTGTGTACTAGAAGGGAATATTTACCTTATAAATGTATTGATTGTATATACAGTATATCTTATCTCCCATAAACTTTTGATCTAATTAATAGTGACTAATCCCTGTGACATATAAAATAATAAATTATATATATATATATATATATATATATATATATATATATCTATATACACAGTTGCAAGAAAAAGTATGTGAACCCTTTGGAATGATATGGATTTCTGCACAAATTGGTCATAAAATGTGATCTGATCTTCATCTAAGTCACAACAATAGACAATCACAGTCTACTTAAACTAATAACACAAAGAATTAAAAGTTGCCATGTTTTTATTGAACACACCATGTAAACAATCACAGTGTAGGTGGAAAAAGCATGTGAATTCCTAGTCTGATGACATCTCCAAGAGCTAATTGGAGTGAGGTGTCAGCCAACTGAAATCCAATCAATGAGATGAGATTGGAGGTGTTGGTTACAGCTGCCCTGCCCGATAAAAAACACACACCAGTTCTGGGTTTGCTTTTCACAAGAAGCATTGCCTGATGTGAATGATAGCTCACACAAAAGAGCTCTCAGAAGACCTACGATTAAGAATTGTTGACTTGCATAAAGCTGTTTACCAGTCCACGGTAAGACAAATCGTCTATAAATGGAGAAAGTTCAGCACTGCTGCTACTCTTCCTAGAAGTGGCTGTCTTGTAAAGATAACTGCAAGAGCACAGCGCAGACTGCTCAATGAGGTGAAAAAGAATCCTAGAGTGTCAGCTAAAGACTTACAAAAGTCTCTGGCATATGCTAACATCCCTGTTAGCGAATCTACGATATGTAAAACATTGAACAAGAATGGATTTCATGGGAGGATACCACAGAGGAAGCCACTGCTGTCCAAAAAAATCATTGCTGTACTTTTACAGTTTGCACAAGAGGACCTGAATGTTCCACAGCAGTACTGGCAAATATTCTGTGGACAGATGAAACCAAAGTTGAGTTGTTTGGAAGAAACATACAACACTATGTGTGGAGAAAAAGAGGCATAGCACACCAACATCAAAACCTCATCCCAACTGTGAAGTATGGTGGTGGGGTCATCATGGTTTGGGGCTGCTTTGCTGCGTCGAAGGAAAAATGAATTCCCAAGTTTATCAAGACATTTTGCAGGAGAATTTAAGGCCATCTGTACACCAGCTGAAACTCAACAGAAGATGGGTGTTGCAACAGGACAACGACCCAAAGCATAGAAGTAAATCAACAACAGAATGGCTTAAACAGAAGAAAATGCGCCTTCTGGAGTGGCCCAGTCAGAGTCATGACCTCACCCCGATTGAGATGCTGTGGCATGACCTCAAGAAAGCGATTCACACCAGACATCCCAAGAATATTGCTGAAATGAAACAGTTCTGTAAAGAGGAATGGTTAAGAATTACTCCTGACCGTTGTGCACGTCTGATCTGCAACTACAGGAAACGTTTGGTTGAAGTTATTGCTGCCAAAGGAAGTTCAACCAGTTATTAAATCCAAGGGTTCACATATTTATTCCACCTGCACTGTGAATGTTTACATGGTGTGTTCAATAAAAACATAGTAACATTTAATTCTCTGTGTGTTATTAGTTTAAGCAGACTGTGATTGTCTATTGTTGTGACTTAGATGAAGATCAGATCACATTTTATGACCAATTTGTGCAGAAATCCATATCTTTCCAAAGGGTTCACATACTTTTTCTTGCAACTGTATACAGTGGATATAAAAAGTCTACACACTCCTGTTAAAATATCAGGTTTCTGTGCTGTAAAAGAATGAGACAAAGATAAATAATTTCAGAACTTTTTCCACCTTTAATGAACCTATAAACTGTACCACTCAATTGAAAAGCAAACTGAAATGTTTTAGGTGGAGGGAAGAAAACAAAAAAAACTAAAATTATGCGGTTGCATAAGTATAACTCGGGATGTAGCTGTGTTTAGCATTAAGCAATCACATTCAAAATAATTTTAAATAGAAGTCACCATACATCTGCCATCATTTAAAGTGCCTCTGATGAACCCCAAATAAAGTTCAACTGTTCTAGTTGGACTTTCCTGAAATTTTCTTAGTCGCATCCCACAGCAAAAGCCATGGTCCACAGAGAGCTTCCAAAGCATCAGCGGGATCTCATTGTTAAAAGGTATCAGTCAGGAGAAGGCTACAAAAGAATTTCCAAGACATTAGATATACCATGGAACACAGTGAAGACAGTCTTCATCAAGTGGAGAAAATATGGCACAACAGTGACATTACCAAGAACTGGACGTCCATCCAAAATTAATGAAAAGACGAGAAGAAAACTGGTCTGGGAGGCTACCAAGAGGCCTACAGCAACATTAAATGAGTTGCAGGAATATCTGGCAAGTACTGACTGTGTGGTACATGTGACAACAATCTCCCTTATTCTTCATATGTCTGGGCTATGGGGAAGAGTGGCAAGACGAAAGCCTTTTCTTATGAAGAAAAACATCCAAGCCAGGCTACATTTTGCAAAAACACATTTGAAGTCTGCCAAAACCATGTGGGAAAAGGTGTTATGGTCTGATGAAACCAAGATTAAACTTTTTGGCCATAATTCCATAATATATGTTTGGCGCAAAAACAACACTGCACATCACCAAAAGAACACCATACCCACAGTGAACCATGGTGGTGGCAGCATCATGCTTTGGGGCTGTTTTTCTTTAGCTGGAAAATGGGGCCTTAGTTAAGCTAGAGGGAATTAAGAACAGTTCCAAATACTAGTCAATATTGGCACAAAACCTTCAGGCTTCTGCTAGAATGCTGAACATGAAGAGGAACTTTATCTTTCAGAATGACAACAACTCAAAGCATACGTCCAAATCAACAAAGAAATGGCCTCACCAGAAGAAGATTAAAGTTTTGGAATGGCCCAGCCAGAGCCCAGACCTGAATCTGATTGAAAATATGTGGGGTGATCTGAAGAGGACTATGCACAGGAGATGCCCTCGCAATCTGACAGATTTGCAGTGTTTTTGCAAAGAAGAGTGGGCAAATCTTGCCAAGTCAAAATGTGCCATGCTGATAGACTCATGCCCAAAAAGACTGAGTGCTGTAATAAAATCAAAAGGTGCTTCAACAAAGCATTCGTTTAAGGGTGTGCAAACTTATGAAACCATATTGTTTTATTTTTATATTTTTTCTTCCCTCTACTTAAAATATTTCAGTTTGTTTTTAAATTGATTTGTACAATTTATAGGTCACATTAAAGATGCAAAATGTTCTGAAATTATTTATCTTTGTCTCATTTATTTACATCACAGAAACCTGACATTTTAACAGGGGTGTGTAGAATTTTTATATCCACTGTATATATATATATATTTCAAAAGGATGAGGCAGCACTCCAGGCGCAAAGTAAAAAAAAAGTGGTGGATCTTTTTATTCCCCTCTGCAACGTTTCAACCGCTCAATGCGGTCTTTATCAAGCATACAACATGGTGTCATACAGGGGTGTAAAGAACACAGAATACATAGCAATTAATCAAGTGATAGTTATTCAATCAGAGAAATATATAAATATAAAAAACTGTGTAGAAATACAAACAATATCTCCATTGTATGAATAGCATATCAATAGTGGTATACATAGTGTAAATCAATAATAACCATAATCCTCACAAATTGTGTAAATAAGACTCATTATAACAGTGTAACACCACCTGTGTACACGTGGTAACAATAATCATAATTAGTAAAATTAAAAACTCACTGAGCGGTGACAGGATTACGGCGCCGTCCGGGTCCTCAAAATCAGACTGCGCATGCCCGGAGACCTAGCATCACCGCCCAAGCAGACGGAGCCAAGAGACGTCACACAGGTCACGTGAACGGTCACCCGATCGCCCACATGACCAATGACACCAGTTTTTTTCTGCAGTTATGAGGGACTGCCATGGGTCTAATGTGGTGCCCACCTACGCCAATGTCTTCATGGTGGCCCTCGAGGAGGACCTTGTCTATGTATCCCACCACTTCAGCCATGTACTGGGGTGGTGGCGGTACATAGACAATGTCTTCCTAGTCTGGCATGGTGACTCCACTTCTTTAGAGTCATTTCATCATTTTCTGAATAACTTGGATCCCGATATTGCATTTACCCTGCAACACTCTGACACTCATGTTCAATTCCTCGACACCACTGTGACTATTGTAGGTGACAAATTATCCACTGATATTTTTATTAAGCCTACTGATTGTAATACTTTGTTGCATTACAATAGTTGTCACCCTAGGTCCATCATTGATTCACTGCCTTACAGTCAACTCCTTAGGGTCAAAAGGGTAGTACAGGATTCAGAAATGTTACCGACTTGGTATGCTCAGATGGTGCACGAGTTCAGAGAGCGTGGTTACCCTACTCGGGTTATCAATAAACACCTTACTAAAGTGAGACGGCCACAACAGGTGTCATCATATACTACACATAGTAAAGTGGAAAAAATTCCATTTATATCCACATACTCTGAACAGAGTGGGAGAGTTGCCCAAATTGTCCGCAAACATTGGTCTATATTAAAAAGTAATCTGCCCAACATTACAGCGTTCACTGTGCCTCCCCTGCTTTCCTGTAGGCGCCCTACCAACTTCCGTGACAAATTGGCTGATACTCCAGCCAAAGCTTTGGTACAAACAAATATTGGTCCACGGAGGAGAGGTTGCTATCCCTCCCTTAATTGTGTGAACTGTTCATACATGATTAAGGGGGATAGATTAACTCACCCAGTTACAGGAAGCCATTATGAGATTGGTCAATTTTTAACATGTGATTAGGGATGAGAGAACCCGAACTGTGTTGGGGTGTTCATGACACGGACCCGAACATTTTCGTAAAAGTCCGGGTTCGGGTTCGGTGTTCGGCACTTTCTTGGCGCTTTTTGAAAGTCTGCAAAGCAGCCAATCAACAAGCGTCATACTACTTGCCCCAAGAGGCCATCACAGTCATGCCTACTATTGGCATGGCTGTGATTGGCCAGTGCAGCATGTGACCCAGCCTCTATTTAAGCTAGAGTCACGTAGTGCCGCACGTCACTCTGCTCTGATCAGTGTAGGGATAGGATGCAGCTGCTGCTGTTAGGGTGAGATTAGGCAGGGATTTACTCTTCCAAAACACTTAATGAAGTGATCGATCTACAGCTGTGAATCATTCAACCTCTGCTATTTAAATGCTCACTGTTTTTAGGCTGCCCAGAGCGTTTTTCTGTCACTTTTTTCTGGGGTGATCGGCGGCCATTTTGTGTCTTGTAGTGCGCCAGCACAAGCTGCCACCAAGTACATTTAACCAATAGTGTTGTTGTTTTTTGCTATATCCTATATCAGGGGCTTGGCTGTGCTTACTATTTTATTGAGAGGTGAAATACAATTGCCAAAATAGCAGTACCCTAAATCTGGTGTTACAGCTGTGGCTAGCCAATTGTAATACTGTCTGCTGTCTGGCAAAGGATATATTTTTTTCTGGGTTGAAATACAATTCCCAAATTAGCAATTCCCTAAATCAGTGGTTTCCGGCTGTAGCAGGCCAAGTTTAAACTATCCATAAAAGGGTATATTAGATTGAAGGTGCTGATAGGGTCATCCTCAATAACTTCACATGCTACCGTGCATTTCCAAGTCTAATTCTTTCTGAAAAAGGGATACCTGTCATCCAGGGCCTAAATACTAGGCCTACAATTTATATTAAGCTAAATCTGTGGTTATTGCTGTGGCTGGTCAAGTTATTTGGTGTCCGCCAAAGCACAGTTTTTTTTCTGGGTTGAAATACAATTCCCAACTTAGCAATTCCCTAAATCAGTGGTTTCTGCTGTATCAGGCCAAGTTTAAATCTATCCATAAAAGGGTATATTACATTGAAGGTGCTGATAGGGTCATCCTCAATAACTTCACACGCTACCGTGCATCTCCAAGTCTAATTCTGTCGGTAAACGTATACCTGTCATCCAGGGCCTAAATACTAGGCCTACAATTTATATTCAGCTAAATCTGTGGTTATTGCTGTGCCTGTATTAGTGTAATATGGTACCTAAATAGATAGCCAGATAGTGTTAGGTGCCTGTAAAAAAAGGCCTGAATTTTAATTCAATACATTGGGCCAAATAATTTTTTTCTTATTGTTGTGAACGGTAACAATGAGGAAAACATCTAGTAAGGGACGCGGACATGGTTGTGGTGGTGTTAGAGGACCCTATGGTTCTGGGAGAGGACATGGCCATTCTGCCACAGCCACACATCCTAGTGTACCAACTACCTCAGGTCCCAGTAGACGACAGAATTTACAGCGATATTTGGTGGGGCCCAATGCCGTTCTAAGGATGATAAGGCCTGAGTAGGTACAGGCATTAGTCAATTGGGTGTTCTTCAAACAATGTGCTGATGACAAGACCCGAGTGGTTTGCACGCTGTGCCATCAGAGCCTGAAGCGAGGCATTAACGTTCTGAACCTTAGCAAAACCTGCATGACCAGGCACCTGCATGCAACGCATGAACTGCAGTGGAGTAAACACCTTAAAAATAAGGCACTCACTCAGACTCCCCCTGTTACCTCTTCTGCTGCTGCAGCCTCGGCCTCTTCCTCCGCCTCTGGAGGAACGTTGGCACCTGCCGCCCAGCAAACAGAGGATGTACCACCAACACCACCACCTCTGTCACCAAGCATCTCAACCATGTCACACGGCAGCGTTCAGCTCTCCATCTCACAAACATTTGAGAGAAAGCGTAAATTCTCAATTAGCCACCCTCGATCCCTGGCCCTGAATGCCAGCATTTCTAAACTACTGGCCAATGAAATGCTGTCATTCAGGCTGGTGTACACAGACAGCTTCAAATAGCTCATGTCGCTTGCTGTCCTACAGTATGTTGCTCCCAGCCGCCACTACTTCTTCAAGAGAGCCGTGCCTTCCCTACACAACCAAGTATCCGATAAAATCAAGTGTTCACTGCGCAACGCCATCTGTGGCAAGGTCCATCTAACCACAGATACGTGGACCAGTAAGCACGGCCAGGGACGCTATATCTCCCTAACTGCACACTCGGTAAATGTAGTGGCGGCTGTGCCCCAGGCGGAGAGCTGTTTGGCGCACGTCCTTCCGCCGCCAAGGATCGCAGGGCAACATTCTTTGCCTCCTGTAGCCTCCTCCTCCTACTCGGCTTCCTCCTCCTCTTCTTCCACCTGCTCATCCAGTCAGCCACACACCTTCACCACCAACTTCAGCACAGCCCAGGGTAAACGTCAGCAGGCCATTATGAAACTCATATGTTTGGGGGACAGGTCCCACACCGCACGGGAGTTGTGGCGGGGTATTGAACAACAGACCGACGAGTGGTTGCTGCCGGTGAGCCTCAAGCCCGGTCTGGTGGTGTGCGATAATGGGCGAAATCTCGTTGCAGCTCTGGGACTAGCCGATTTGACGCACATCCCTTGCCTGGCGCATGTGCTGAATTTGGTGGTGCAGAAGTTCATTCACAACTACCCAGACATGTCAGAGCTGCTGCATAAAGTGTGGGCTGTCTGTGCGCGCTTCCGGCGTTCACATCCTGCCACTGCTCACCTGTTTGCGCTACAGCATAACTTCGGCCTTCCCGCTCACCGCCTCATATGCGACGTGTCCACCAGGTGGAACTCCACCTTGCACATGCTGGACAGACTGTGCGAGCAGCAGCAGGCCATAGTGGAGTTTCAGCTGCAGCACGCACGGGTCAGTCGCACTGCGGAACAGCACCACTTCACCACCAATGACTGGGCCTCCATGCGAGACCTGTGTGCCCTGTTGCGCTGTTTTGAGTACTCCACCAACATGGCCAGTGACGATGACGCCGTTATCAGCGTTACAATACCACTTCTATGTCTCCTTGGGAAAACACTTAGGGTGATGATGGAAGAGGAGGTGGCCCAGGAGGAGGAGGAGGAGGAGGAAGAGGGGTCATTTTTAGCAGTTTCAGGCCAGTCTCTTAGAAGTGACTCAGAGGGAGTTTTTTTACAACAGCAGTGGCCAGGTACAAATGTGGCTTGCCAGGGCCCACTACTAGAGGATGAGGAGGACGAAGATGAGGAGGTGGAGGAGGATGAGGATGAAGCATGTTCACAGCAGGGTGGCACCCAACGCAGCTCGGGCCCATCACTGGTGCGTGGCTGGGGGGAAACATTTATAACTACCTCCCCTTAACCATATATTATTGTACTCCAGGGCACTTACTCATTCAATCCTTTTTTTATTTTCATTTTACCATTATACTGCGGGGCAACCCAAAGTTGAATGAACCTCTCCTCTGTCTGGGTGCCGGGGCCTAAAAATATCTGACAGTGGCCTGTTCCAGTGTTGGGTGACATGAAGCCTGATTCTCTACTATGACATGAAGCCTGATTCTCTGCTATGGGACCTCTCTCCTCTGTCTGGGTGCCGGGGCCTAAAAATATCTGACAATGGCCTATTCCAGTGGTGGGTGACATGAAGCCTGATTCTCTGCTATGACATGAAGCCTGATTCTCTGCTATGGGACCTCTCTCATCTGTCTGGGTGCCGGGGCCTAAATATCTGACAATGGCCTGTTCCAGTGTTGGGTGACGTGAAGCCTGATTCTCTGCTATGACATGAAGCCTGATTCTCTGCTATGACTTGAAGCCTGATTCTCTGCTATGACATGAAGCCTGATTCTCTGCTATGGGACCTCTCTCATCTGTCTGGGTGGCGGGGCCTAAATATCTGAAAATGGCCTGTTCCAGTGGTGGGTGACGTGAAGCCTGATTCTCTGCTATGACATGAAGCCTGATTCTCTGCTATGACATGAAGCCTGAATCTCTGCTATGGGACCTCTCTCCTCTGTCTGTGTGCCGGGGCCTAAAAATATCTGACAGTGGCCTGTTCCAGTGGTGGGTGACGTGAAGCCTGATTCTCTGCTATGACATAAAGCCTGATTCTCTGCAATGGGACCTCTCTCCTCTGTCTGCGTGCTGGGGCCTAAATATCTGACAATGGCCTGTTCTAGTGGTGGGTGACGTGAAGCCTGATTCTCTGCTATGACATGAAGCCTGATTCTCTGCTATGACATGAAGCC
Source organism: Bufo gargarizans (assembly GCF_014858855.1). Taxonomy (NCBI): domain Eukaryota; kingdom Metazoa; phylum Chordata; class Amphibia; order Anura; family Bufonidae; genus Bufo; species Bufo gargarizans. The sequence goes on along the minus strand of NC_058083.1, from coordinate 391,617,156 downwards.
TGATTCTCTGCTATGACATGAAGCCTGATTCTCTGCTATGACATAAAGCCTGAATCTCTGCTATGGGACCTCTCTCCTCTGTCTGTGTGCCGGGGCCTAAAAATATCTGACAGTGGCCTGTTCCGGTGGTGGGTGACATGAATCCTGATTCTCTGCAATGGGACCTCTCTCCTCTGTCTGGGTGCCGGGACCTAAATATCTGACAGTGGCCTGTTCCAGTAGTGGGTGACATGAAGCCTGATTCTCTGCCATGAGACCTCTCTCCAATTGATATTGGTTAATTTTAATTTATTGTATTTTTATTTTAATTCATTTCCCTATCCACATTTGTTTGCAGGGTATTTACCTACATTTTGCTGCCTTTTGCAGCCCTCTAGCCCTTTTCTGGGCTATTTTACAGCCTTTTTAGTGCCGAAAAGTTCGGGTCTCCATTGACTTCAATGGGGTTCGGGATCCCGAACCCGAACATTTCCGGGAAGTTCGGCCGAACTTCTCGAACCCGAACATCCAGGTGTTTGCTCAACTCTACATGTGATAGCTCATATGTTGTATATGTGCTCTCCTGTCCCTGTGGTCTCCTATATGTCGGGGAGACCACATGTGACATGAAGACACGTTTAAACAACCATCGTTTCTCTGGCCTGCAAAAGACAAACCTTCACACGATTCTGTAGAGAAACATAAAAAGTTATAGACATATTTATGGCGATGCAAAGATTTTTTTCTTCTATTTTTTAAAAGGTTTTTTTCCTGTTTTTTAAAAGCAGTAAAACAAAATGAAAACTATATAAATTTATTACTGTAATCAAAATAACCCGCAGAATAAACTTGTCATGTCAATTTTAAATTAGAGTGAATACCATAAATTAGAGTGAATGCCATAAAAACAAAACCTGTACAACCATTGCGAAAATGGGTTTTATTTTTATTTTGCCGAGCAAATAATTTTTTGCAATTTTTAAGTACAAGATTGTGAACTAAATAGTGCAATAAAAAATCCGAACAATACTTATACAATACTTGTTCCCAAAAAATAAGCCTTTATAAGGCTGTGTGAATGAAAAAGTAAAAATGTTATGGGTCTTGGAAGGGAGGTAGGAAAATTCAAAAAAATGAAAGTGTCCTGAGCCTTAGAGTCACTGTAATTTCACACAACTTTACATAAATAAATAGTACAGACGACCACAAGAAACTTTGTAATGTGTTTTATCAGTGAAATATATTTAGTTCTCCTGTTATCAGCTGTTAAAGGGGTATGCCCATCACAGACAATGGGGACATATCGCTATGATATGCCCCCATTGTCTGATAGGTGCGGGTCCCAGAGGTGGAACCCGTGCCTATGATGAGAATGGAGCAGGGAAATGAACAGAGGGCATGCGTAGCCGCCCTCCATTCATTTCTATGCTGGCTCGGCTATTTCCGTCTGTCCCATAGAATTGAATGGGAGCAGAGGCCGTGCACGCGTGGTGCGCTCCTAATTACAGATGTAGCAGGGTTAGCATTCAAACTCTTAACTAAAATTTCTTAATTCATTGTGTTATCTTGAAACTAAAGCCATTGAAAAGCAATTAAAGGTGTTTGCTTAGTTTAGATAACACATCTCAGAAATCTCAGAAAGCATGAGTGTTAACTCTACTACATCGGTACTTCTATGGGAGCAGCGGGGAGCAGCGCTTGGTGGTGGACAGACCCTGGGAAATCCAGGGTCCTCCAGCCACAACTCTCCCCACTCCGTTCTCGTTGTAGGTGCGGATCCCAGTGGTGGGACCAGCACCTATCAGACAATGGGGGCATATCCTAGCGATATGCCCCCATTGTCTGTGATGGGAATACCCGTTTAACCTCCCCCTGTCTAATTGATTTTCACTTTGAAAAATGCTTTAAGTTCTGTTTCGAGATCAGAGCAGATCCACAGGAGGATCATATTACCAATGTCAATACAAGGCCATGGCGAAGGGAAGAGGGGGAGGGGAGGAGTGAGTAGTAGCATGAGTGAGACAGGGCTCAATGAGAGACACTAAAGAGACTGCACAGCTAAATAGGAGATTTATATCTCAGTACAAGTGCTAAATTCACAACCAATACAGGTCAGTACCCCTCTATAATGCCTGTCAAGATCCTGGGGCATATCTCACAGTAAGGGCTCGTTCACCTGAATGTGTGAAGCCTGTGCTGTGGACCGCAAATTGCGGTCCGCAATGCACGGGCACCATCCATGGGGCAGGCGCATGGGGATTGCAGAACCCATTCACTTGAATGGGTCCACGATCCTTCCGTTCTGCAAAAAGATAGAGCAAGTTCTATTTTTTTTCGGTGTTGAAGCACGGAACGGAACACTAGAAAGCACTCTGTAGTGCTTTCGTAGTGTTCAGTTCCGTTCTTCCGTTCCGCATCTCCGGATTTGCGGACCCATTGAAGTGAATGAGTCTTTATCCGTGATGCGGAATGGCCACGGAATGGGGCCCATGTATAGTGGATCCACAAATGCGGTCCACAATACGGCAACGGGCATTACACGTTTGTGTGAACGAGCACTAAGTAAGAGACGCTTAGGAAGCAACTTCTAAGTTCTCTTCGGCTTTCTGTGTGCAGTGGCTGGCAGCTAGTCTCCACCCAACATGTTTGAGTGACCTACAAACTAGATGTTTTACATATACACAGAACAACTGCGTGTACTAAGCTAATAAAGACATACCACAAGAGGCTTACACTCTGTACAGGGGCGTAAATAAAAATCACAGGGCCCCATAGCAAGAATCTAAATTCTGCCCCCATGCCCTGTACCTGGCCACTCCTACAACCCATCCTTGGCCCCTACTACTACCTATTTATCATATTCCCCAATGAACTATGTCTGCAATCCTATCAGCCTGGCTATGAACTGTGCAGCAGCAGTCTTATAAGCCACCCTTAGCATCCCTTAGGCCTCTTTCAGACGGGCGAGATTTCCATGCAGGTGCAATGCGTGAGGTGAACGCATTGCACCCGCATTGAATCCGGACCCATTAATTTCTATGGGGCTGTGCACATGAGCGGTGATCTTCACCCATCACTTGTGCGTTGCGTGAAAATCGCAGCATGCTCTATATTGTGCGTTTTCCATGCAACACAGGCCCCTTAGAAGTGAATGGGGCTGCATGAAAATCACAAGCATCTGCAAGCAAGTGCGAATGCGGTGCGATTTTCATGCATGGTTGCTAGGAGATGATCGGGATGGGGACCCGATCATTATTATTTTCCTTTATAACATGGTTATAAGGGAAAATAATAGCATTCTTAATACAGAATGCTTAGTAAAATAGGGCTGGAGGGGTTAATAATAATAATAATTTAACTCACCTTAATCCACTTGTTCGCGCAGCCCAGCTTCTCTTCTTTCTTCTTCTTTGCTGTGCAGGAGGAAAAGGACCTGTGGTGACGTCACTGCGCTCAACACATGGTCCGTCACATGATCCATCATTATGGACAAGTGCATGTCCTATATTAAGAAGGCAAGATTATGACTCGTGTCCCCTGACAAAATGGGGAAAGCCCTCGTGGAGGCTAACTTGCAGCAGTAGGAGGCTAACAAGCAGCAGCAGGGAACTAACCAGCTGCTATTAGAACATGTAATGGCGTTGCAAGTGGCAGGAGTGTCCCAGAACGTCCACGATGCCCGGAAAGCTGTCCGTGCGGCGATCCCTAAGATGACGCCCTCGGATGACGTCGAGACCTATCTGGCGGTGTTCAAAAAGGTGGCCATGAGGGAGAAGTTACCTCGAGATCAGTGGGCTGAGGTCATCTCTCCGTTCCTGGCATCTGGACCCCAGCCAGTGTTTTTCGATCTCCCCAATGATCAAGCAGCCGACTACTCGACTGTTAAAGGTGAGATCCTGGCAAGACTGGGGGTGAATGTATTGTTCCGGACCCAGCGGGTGCATCAGTGGGAATTTAACCCGGCTGAACCCGCCAGACCACAATATTATGAGCTACAGCGGTTGCAAAAATGGCTGCAGCCTGACATACTCCCACTGCTATGCTGGACGGTCTGTAGGTGGATGTGTTCTGGAGGTCTTTGCCGTACCATCTCCAGCACTGGATTAGCCAGGTGTCTCCTGGTAATGCTTTAGAGATGGTCGACCTGGTGGAGCGCTACGAGGCAACCAGAAATCTGCAGGGGGGTTCTTTTGGAAGGGGGCCAGTGAAACCCCAGAAATCTCCACCCCAGGCCCAATGACTGGTGCCAGCCAAACCCGCCCGGGACGTACCCCCTGCAGGCCCAGCCCCGGTGGTCTGCTGGTGGTGTCAGGAGCCGGGACACATAAAGGCCGACTGTCCCCATTGGGGTGAACCCATGGATACCAACTATGGGTACCGCCACTCATTGAATGCCAGTAAGATATGTGCCACAGGAACCTCCGAGACTATAGACAATAGCCACTTGGAAGTGGGGGACACTCTGGCGGTGGCACGTCTGGATTCAGGGAGCCTGATGTCCCTGGTAAGAGCTTCCCTGGTGCATGGCATGCATTGTGTGCATTCATAGAGACTTAAAGGACTATCCCACCTCCCTAGTCTCTCTATTAACGGTGGCCGGCAGGTGGACTCATGAGGTGGTCTTCGCCACAAAATTACAGTATGAACTAATAATTGGGAGAGAATTCCCTGATTTCCCGGCGCTATGGCCAGATACGAAAGTTACCAATACCCGTGAGACAGATGTAACCCTAGCAGAGTGGCCTGGCTCAGGGGGTAGACCCGAACCCTGGGAACCTGAGTCCAAAGGGCCAGCGGTAGGGGTGACTGCCACTTTGGTGGAAGAGGGGGAGACAACCCAGCTAAGTGGGATGGTGGGAGACATGGAGGACTTGCCGCCGGGTCCTGAGCTGGCAGACCTCATTGTCGCCGGGGATAATTTTGGTACTGCACCCTATCCTGGGCCTGGGAAAATGTATTAATAATAGATAGGGAACCACAACAACCGAGGGCAGAGTCAGTGTTTCCCCGTTTTGTGGTTTATCAAGATATGTTGTATCGGGTAAACCAGCTGCGAGGTGAATCCATTGAACAGTTGGTGGTGCCCCAGGCTTATCACAAGCTCGTGTTGGAGTTAGCCCACCAGCATGTTCTCGGCGGTCATCTGGGAATGCAGAAAACACAGGACCGGATACTATAATGGTTTTACTGGCCCGGTGTGTTCAGAGAGGTAGAAGAATATTGTAATTCTTGCCCAACCTGCCAGATAACGAGCCCCCAGCCACAATTCCGTAGTCCCCTGGTACCCCTCACGATTATCGAGGTATCGTTCGAGCGAATCTCTATGGATCTCGTAGGCCCAGTACTGAAGTCTGCTAGAGGGCACCAACACATCTTGGTCGTCCTTGATTACGCCACTCGGTACCTGGAGGCGATGCCACTGCGTCATACATCAGCCGAACTCATAGCTAAGGAGTTAATGGAGATGTTTTCTCGAGTGGGTTTGCCTAAGGAGGTTCTGACTGACCAAGGGACCCCGTTTATGTCCAAGGTCATGAGGGAACTCTGTAAGTTGCTCCACATAAAAGAGTTACGGATGTCCGTGTATCATCTGCAAACGGATGGCCTGGTAGAGAGGTTTAATCAAACATTAAAAAATAATAAAATATGTTAAAAAGAGTGGTGTCTAAAGATGGGAGGGACTGGGACCTTCTTCTGCCCTATCTCATGTTCGCAGTGCGAGAGGTTCTCCAGGCCTCTACTGGGTTCTCGCCCTTCGAACTGCTATACGGCAGACACCCTCGCGGTCTGTTGGATGTGGCCAAAGAGGCGTGGGAACAACAACCCACACCACACAAAAGTGTGGTTGAGTACGTCACCCAGATGCAAGGACGGATAGAAACAGTTTTACTTCTGGTTAGAGAGCATATGGAGGCAGCACAACGAGCCCAGAGTAGGGTACATAATCGGCAGGCGAGGGTCCGGAACTTTAATCCGGGTGATAGGGTATTGGTTCTGGTACCAACCGTAGACAGTAAGTTCCTAGCTAGGTGGCAGGGGCCATATGAGGTACTTGAAAAAATTGGAGAGGTAGATTACAAGGTACGCCAGCCAGGGAGGCAAAAGCCGGAGCAGGTGTACCATGTGAATCTCCTCAAACCATGGAAAGATAGGGAAACCTGTAATGAAGACAGCCCACAACCAGGGTTTCTAGGGGAAGCGGTTTTGGCCCCTCTGTTTGAGGCAAGCAAAGCGGCTGCCACAGTGAAAATTGCTTACAGCCTCTCCTCTAAACAGACTCAGATAGCCAGGGAGTTCATTAGTCGGAACACAAATGTGTTCCTGGACCTCCCTGGACACACTTCCATAATCCAGCATGACATTGTCACTGAGCCTCAAGCAAAAGTCCGGTTAAAACCATGACAGGTACCTGAGGCTTGGCAACAAGCCATCGCGGAGGAAGTGCAGCTAATGATTCAGCTAGACATCATTGAGGAGTCCAAAAGTGAATGGGCCAGTCCGGTAGTCTTAATACCCAAGCCGGACGGGACATTACGGTTCTGTAACGATTTTCGCAAACTAAATGAAATCTCTAAGTTTGATGCAAATCCCATGCCTCGGGTGGATGAGCTTATTGAGAGGTTGGGCCAAGCTCTGTCTTTTTCTGTTTTGGACCTCACCAAAGGGTACTGGCAGATATCCTTGACAGAGGCTGCCAAAGAGAAAACAGCTTTCATCACACCAGAAGGGCTATACCAACATAAGGTGTTACCCTTTAGTCTGCATGGCACCCCTGCCACTTTTCAATGGCTCATGAACGTTGTACTTCGTCCACATCGTCGGTATGCTTCGGCTTACCTGGATGATATTGTCATTCATAGTACCGATTGGGAAAGTCATCTACCAAAAGTGCAGGCTGTAGTGGACTTCTTTAGGAAGGCTGGACTGACCGCTAAACCAAAAAAAGTGTGTGATAGGGTTAGAAGAGACCAAGTACCTGGGGTATGTAATTGGGCGTGGAATTATCAAACCTCAGGTGAACAAAATTGAGGCAATTCGGAATTGGCCCCGACCTGTCACCACTAGGCAAATAATGTCGTTCCTGGGAATGGTGGGCTATTATATGAGGTTTGCTCCCCATTTTGCCACTTTAGTGGCTCCGTTGACAGGGCTCCTGAAGGGATGGAAGTCCGTGATGGTCCACTGTAATGAGCAGGTGGAAAAGGCTTTCTCCGCTTTGAAGTCGGCCTTGTGTGGGTCACGGATTTGGTGAGTTTGTGGTACAGACCAATGCTTCTGAAGTAGGCCTCAGAGCAGTACTCTCTCAGGAAGTCAATGGGGAGGAACATCCCGTTGTTTTCCTGAGCCGCAAACTTACCCCAGCCGAGACTAGGTACAGTATAGTGAAGAGAGAGTGCCCAGCCATCATCAGCTGTAGTACTTCATAATACACACATCAGCTGCTGCTAAACTTTCTAATACACACCTCAAGTTCTGCAGAACACCATAACACACACCTCAGTTGCTGCAGAACATCTCAGCTGCTACATAAGCTCATAATACACACCAGTTGCTGCAGAACGTGATAATACACACCTCACCTCTGCTATACATCTCAGCTGCTGCATAACATAATAATCTGATGCTACAAAGCACATAAGTCTTTGATCACATCTGTGATAGGGCCTTCATCGCAGATCAGGTCATAAATGCTGGACAAAATTTTGCTGTCTGCCAGTTTCCATGAGGTAAACCAATCAGATCTCATCATAGTCAACGGGATCTGTCAGGTGTTATCACCCATGATCTTTATTGTTGTGCTCCTATGACTGAGCATAACAGAGAAAGTCATTAACGGATGTGAACAAAGCCTTATAAACACATCAGATGCTGCAAAAAACATCATACTAGTAATAAGAGAACTACAAGTGTCATCATCACCAGGTTATTATTGGAAATTAGAGGGCAAAATATGGATGTGGTAAAAAAGGAGAAGATTCTACAGCATGTCCAGGCTGTTATTATGGGACACTAGTGTACATTGCAGGGATGGAGTATAAAAGGAAAGAACTACAACTCCCAGCATGTTCTGACTATTATGTGTTATCAGTGGACTTTATAGGGATAGAAGTATAAGAGGAGAAAACTACAGCTCCAAGCATGACCAGACTATTATAGGACATCAGTGGACATTACATGGACAGGGATAGAATAGAAGAAAACTACAAATCCTAGAATTTCTAGGATGTTATTATGGGCTATTACAAGACATTACAACGTTATAGAGGAAGAGAAACCACTAACCTCTCCTCCACACACAGCACAGAAGCTCCGTCCCCTTGTATCGTCACACAGGTCCTTTTACCACTTCTGTTCTACACTGCTGAGCTCTCTTTTCCTGCACTGGTCACATGATGACATCACTCAGGTCCTTCTCCACCTCCTATCTGCCCTTCTGTATAGCCAGCTTGTCAAGTGTATTATGCTGCAGGCTTTTGTGCACAGCCAGGCCCTCTTCCCACATGTGCCCCATAGCAACTGCATGGCCTGCAATGGAGGTATGCTACTAAATTTGTAAGTTCAGCAAAAAGTGACTCCAAAAAGTATTGCATTTCAGGGGGTGAATACTTATGCACATAAAGGTTATATGTGTTTTGCCTTAATTATTGTTTGTGTAATTGTAAAAAATGATTTTGCACCCTCAATGGGGTAGGCATGTTGTGTAAATCAAATGGTTTAGAGCCCCCAAAAATCCATTTTAATTCTAGGCTGTAATGCAACAAAACACGAAAAACCTCAAAATACACTTTTAAATAGATACTAGCACATTCAAATCTGCACAGTGTGCCCCAGATTCCTCTCTATGGGACTTTCAAAAATAGCCGAGCAAGGTGGTCAGCTATTTTCGACACTCCCATAGAAATTAATGGACTGTGGCTGCTCATGAGCAGTGGTCTCCTGTTCACTTCGGGAGCTCCGTTCTAGAGATAGGTGTTGGTCCTAGAGGTGGCATGTCCTAGCGATATGCCACCAATGTTGGAGGTGAGACAACACCTTTAGGCTACTTTCACACTAGCGTTCGGGGCTCCGCTTGTAAGTTCCGTTTGAAGGGGCTCACAAGCGGCCCCGAACGCATCCGTCCAGCCCTGATGCATTCTGAGTGGATGCGGGTCCGCTCAGAATGCATCAGTCTGGCAGCGTTTGGCCTCCGCTCCGCTCAGCAAGCAGACATCTGAACGCTGCTTGCAGCGTTCGGGTGTCCGCCTGGCCGTGCGGAGGCAAACGGATCCGTCCAGACTTACAATGTAAGTCAATGGGGACGGATCCGTTTGAATATGACACACTATGGCTCAATTTTCAAACGGATCCGTCCCCCATTGACTTTCAATGTAAAGTCTGGACGGATCCGTCTGAGGCTACTTTGACACTTAGAAATTTTTTTGCAATATAATGCAGATGGATCCGTTCTGAACAGATCCACCGTCTGCATTATATGAGCGGATCTGTCTCATATGGATCCACTCTGAATGCAAGTGTGAAAGTAGCCTTAATCAGTTACTGTGTCCAACTGTGCCACAAGCTGACCCTTCTTTTGATAAAACTCCCACAATAAACTGTGAAGTGGATCTACTAATCATGATGTTCTGTATAAGGGGACTTATCCAGCGCAAAGAACTCCTCCCGATAGATGTCATGGCTAGTATACTACTATAAGATGGCCTAGAAAAATAAGGTGGTGGCTATATTTACACCACATTTTTGGACTCTCAAAAGTGCTGTTTGGGTCTACAAATTAGGGTACACATACAGTAGGTCTGCTATTTCAATTAGTGTGTATATTTTATACATAAAATATACAGAATAGTTCATTTTAGCGCACAATAGTACATTTTATATACGTGCTAACTGGTGCCATATGTGACATAGAGTTTTTGGGCTACAGTAGATAAAGATTTAATTTACTAATTTCATTTTCTAATACTATAATGCCAAAAAGTAAATAAAAAAATACACATTCAGTTTACCAAGATTTTGAAAAATAATGATGATTTTAATATATTAGTTGTGGCCAGATAATGATACTGCATTGTTGTTAGTGTTACTATAGTAATGTCACATTGACCTCAGAATCAAAAAAGAAGGATTGTTTTTTGTTACTGAACGGATAAGTGCAACCAATATGTTCTTTTCTAATTTAATTTAACATCCTAAAATATATGTATATGGAAGCGTTTCCTTCATGAAAATAGGCAACTAAAAATAAGTATTTATTTAAGAGACATTTGCCTGCTGTGTTCTGCAACATGTTGATTTCTACCTAATTTCTTTTACTTTATTTTTTCTCAAGAAAAGTAACAAATATCTGTATTGACTATTGGCATGCAAAAGTAGCAGTCTCACCTAAGCCCGGATACCTAAAGAGGCTCAAATGTCTCTCTGCTACATAAGAAGACACAAGTTTTATAAATGGCACATGGTAGTTTCAGAGCCTTGTTATTGCTTTTGCAAGCTATGTTGTGGGCCAACACGAATTCTGTGCAAGCCAGGTAGGCAGCCTGTCCCATTGCTAAAGTGACAAAATGGTGCTTTGTGACTTGCTGGACTTTCTGGCATCATTGCTGCGGACATGTAAACAAAGACTGACAGGTATATAACTGGTAAGTACAGTGTCAGTGATGGGCACACTGCTGTGCAAGGGTATGGCATGTGACCACTGCAGCCAGTCACTGTCCTCAGCATTGGACCCTGAGAGGAGATTGCCTGCAGTGGTAACATGCCATATACCAGTAAGTTCCCGGCACAGTTTGTAAGCAAGCAGAGGTAGGAGAGAACGGACCAGAGCTACAGGCAATGGTGCTGAAGAAAGGGTTAAGTATAACATGTATCCACAAAGCATATGTGCCAAATTGCTGCTCCAATCACCCCCCCCCCCCACAGCATTAAAGACATTTAGATGGACATCACATTCACCACTACCATAAAAGAGAACACAGCAGTGCATACCTCTTACATCCAGTGATGTTTCCCCTGATGTAGACGTTATCGTTCCTCATCTTCTCCATTCAGACCAGACCACCATGATGATTTAGTTAAGCTACATCATCTCTCTGCAGAGTTTACCACACAGACATCTTAGATTTTCTATCATCCTCTTTCTGCCCCAACATTTTTTATCCTGCTGCTCCCCAATACTGTCCCCACTGTGCTGCTCCCCAATGCCTCCAAACACTATACTGCAGGAATAGCAGTGCCATACAGATAGTTCCCCATACTAATAGTGCTCCCCAAAGTCCCATTAATACTAATAGTTCTCTCCTAGAGTGCCCTCATTAGTAATAGTGCCCTAATCGCAATAATGCTCCCCAATAGTATCCACAGTAGTTGTAATAATGCCCCATAATATAAATAATGTTTTTCATAGTGTCTCCAGTACTAATAAAGCCTCCCATAGTAACAGTGATAACCCTCATAGTGCCCCTAAAGGTAAATTGCCCTCAAAATGTCCCCAGTATAGATACAAACCTCTATAGTGCTCCAAGAAAGTAATAAGGCCCCTCTGTAGTACTCCTGGTAGTTATAATGCTCCCATATAGTGCTTCAGTAATTATAATACACCCAGTAACTTAAATAATCCCCATAGTGCCCTCAGCAGCATAAACATTCCCCTATGGTTTCACCATTAGTTTAAATGGTCCCTTATGGTTTCCCCTTTAGTATAAATGGTCCCATATGGTTTCCCTAGTAGTTTAAATATTCCCCTATAGTGCCTCCAGTAGTATAAGTTGTCCCCTATAGTGGCTCCAGTAGTTTAAATGGTCTCCTAAGGTGCCCCAGCAGTATAAATAGTCACCTATAGTGGTCCCAGCAGTATAAATAGTCCCCGATAATGCCCCCACTAGAATAAATGGACCCTATAGTGCCCCATGTATTATAGTATAAATGGTCCCCTGTAGTTTCCCCAGTAGTATAACTGGTCCCCTATAGTGCCCCAGTAGTACAAATGGTCCCCTATAGTGCCCCCAGTAGTATAAATGGTCCTCTACAGTGTCTCCAGTAGTATAAATGGCTCTCTATAGTGCCCAGTAGTATAAATGGTCCTCTATAGTGTCCCCAATAGTACAAACGGATTACTATAGTTCCCCCCAGTAGTATAAATAGTCCCACATAGTGCCCCAGTAGTATAAATGGTCACCTATAGTGCCCCCAGTAGTATAAATGGCTCCCTATAGTGCCCCCAGCATTATAATTGGTCCCCTATAATGTCCCCAGCAGTATACATTGTCCCTATAGTGCCTACAGTAGTTTATATGATGCTTGTAGTGCCCCCAGCAGTGTAAACAGTGCCCTATATGGCCCGTGTGATCTGTATCTCTGCTGAAAAGAAAAAAAAAAATGTACGTGATTCCTACTCCCTACCATGACTCTTCAAGGCCATTCTGCAGTCTGAATTACTTAGCTGTGTCTTGGCACAGACAGAGGGCCGCAAAGCGATATAATCACGCGGCACGCCGCCTGCACCATGATAGAGCTGGGCCACGAAGTAACTCCGGCTGCTGGAAGTAACTCAGTCCTGCGGCCTACTGCGGCACAGCGGCCGCAGCTGCAAATTCTCAGTATTCACGACGCATGTGCCGTGAATACTTAAGGTAACTCACAGACAGTGTTTTTTTCTGCAGGATGCTATGTACGACAGAAAAAAATACCCTGTTTTTGTAGACTGTCTGTAAATCTACAGATGGTTGGCAACCCTGGGCAGAGGTGATGTTCCAGGGTATGGCACATGACTGCTTCCGCCAATCCCTGTCCTCACCAATCTACCCTTATATTTCAGACAAGCCCTAAAATGGACTGCAGCTAATCAATGTCTTCAATAGTCTACCGCAGAAGACAATGATTGGCTGTACTGTTTAAGTGCTGTATCCTGGCACGTCACCAACACTGTGATGTGCACAGTGATATGCAGGTATATGGAACATCTCTGCTGCAGGCACTCACAGTCCACAGAGGTGCTTTGACCTGCTTTGCTTAATTCCTCTTGGCCGAACTATTGTTGTACCTACTTGTAGCCCAAACATGTGACCCTGCCTACTAATGTCTTTCTTGAACCTAGCATTTACTTGTTTTTTGTGAACTTAGATGTATCTTGACTGTTCCGCTCTCAAATCACTGACTATGTGTGGTTCTAAACTGACAGCTAAGCACTTGTCCGAGACTCCAGTAAACAGAAGCACACTACTTGTGGTGTCTACCAAAGGAATCAAACTTTATTCAAATTTTTTTTGTGAAACTGAAATATAATACAATAACAACATATCAGTATACATAGAATAAACTAGTATAGCATAACTAACAGAAAACACCACAGAAAGACACTTACAGGTGATGATGTCTCAAGCCTCTTGGGAGAGAAGCAGACAGGCTGCATCCATAGAGAATAGCAATCTAAAATGGCTGAAGACACTTCCTAGACCAAGGGTCATTTCCTGCCTAAGTGATTTTCGTAAACTGGTTAAAGCTGCCACTCACTTTTGGCACTAGATGGCAGTGATAAACTACATAAACTATATAGATAACTATAACTTAATTAGCCTGTAAAGGCAGCACACTGACTATGCCTTTTGTTTAGCCTCTATCAGCTATCCTCTATTGAGAGCTATTCTATGGACTGTGACACAGAAACCCTTTCAGTAAAATTCACTTCTCCTTGCAACGGTTAAAGGTTAAGAAGATTGTACTTCATGATAGTGGTAAAACTTTGTAAACAAATTTCATTTTTATTTATAAAAAATACCAAATTTACCAAACATTTGTAAAAAGTTGCAAATTAAAAAATTTGTATTTATCTACTTTTATAATTGATAGTAATAACTCAAAAAATAGTTATTGCTTTACATTCCCCATATGTCTACTTCATGTTTGGATCATTATGTGAATGCCATTTTATTTTTTGGGGACATTACAAGGCTTAGAAGTTTGGAAGCAAATCTTGAAATTTTTCTGAAAATTTCCCAAACCCACTTTTTAAAGACCAGTTCAAGTCTAAAGTCACTTTGTGAGGCTTACATAATAGAAACCACCCAAAAATGACCCCATTTTAGAAACTACACCCCTCAAGGTATTCAAAACTGATTTTTCAAACTTTGTTCACCCTTTAGGTGTTCCACTAAAATTTTGAGAAAATGGAGATGAAATTTGACAGATTTTCCATTTTGATCATTTTTTTCTGCTAACAAAGCAAGGGTTAACAGCCAAGCAAAACTCAATATTTATTGCCCTGATTCTGTAGTTTGCAGATACAACCCATATGTGGTCGTCAACTTCTGTACGGGCACACGGCAGGGCGCAGAAGGAAAGGAACGCTATATGGTTTTTGGAAGGCAGATTTCAGTGGCATAATTTTAAGCTGCCATGTCACATTTGAAAACCCCCTGATGCACCCCTAGAGTAGAAACTCCAAAGAAGTGACCCCAGTTTAGAAACTACACATCTCAAGGTATTCAAAACTGATTTTACAAACTTTTTTAACCCTTTAGGTGATCCACAAGAATTAATGGAAAATGGAGACGAAATTTCAGAATTTCACTTTTTGGGCAGATTTTCCATTTTCATCAATTTTTTCCAGGACCAAAGCAAGGGTTAACAGCCAAACACAACTCAATATTTATTACCTTGATACAGAAACACCCCATATGTGGTTGTAAACTGCTGTACGGCCACACGGCAGGGCGCATAAGGAAAGGAATGCCATATGGTTTTTGGAAGGCAGATTTCACTGGAATAATTTTAAGCTGCCGTGTCACATTTAAAGACCCCCTGATGCACCTCTAGAGTAGAAACTCCATAAAAAAATGACTCCATTTTGGAAACTACGGTATAAGGTGGCAGTTTTGTTGGTACTATTTTAGGGTAAATATGATTTTTGGTTGCACTATATTATACTTTTTGTGAGGCAAGGTAACAAAAAATAGCTGCTTTGGCACCGTTTTTATTTTTTGTTATTTACAGTGTTCATTTAACAGGTTAGATGCTGTGGTATTTTTATAGAGCAGGTTGTTATGGACACGACAATACCAAATATGACATTTTTTGGTTGTTTGTTTCAGTTTTACATAATAAAGCATTTTCGAAAAAAAATAATGATTTTTTTAGTGTCTCAATATTCTCCATAGTTTTTGTTTATTTTGTGCGACTGTCTTATGTAGAGGATTATTTTTTTCAGTACGAGATGACGGTTTTATGGGCACTATTTTAGGGTGTATATGACTTTTTGATCGCTTGGTATTATACTTTTTGTGATGTAAGGTGACCAAAAATTGCTTTTTTGACATACCTTTTTCCCAAAAATATTTTACAGTGTCCACCTGAGGGATTAGGTCATGTGATATTTTTATACAGCAGGTTTATGGATGCGGCAATATCTAATATGTATAATTTTTTTAAAATTATTTAAGTTTTATGTAATGATAGCATTATTTAACAGGATGACTGTCTTAGGTAGGGTATAATTTTGTGCAGGATGAGATGACCGGTTTGATTGGCTTTTGACACAGTTTTTTTTTTTTTTTTTACGGTGTTCATCTGAGTGTTTAAGTCATGTGATATTTTTATAGAGCAGGTTGTTATGGATGCGGCAATACCTAATATGTTTTACACAATAATATCATTTGAAAAATAAATAAATCATGTTTTAGTGTCTCCTTAGTCTGAGAGCCATATTTTTTTATATTTTGGGCGATTGTCTTAGGTAGGGTAACATTTTTTGTGGGATCAGATGACGGTTTGATTGGCCCTATTTTGGGGTGCATATGAATTTTTGATCACTTACTATTAAACTTTTTAACATAGTACATAATACATAAGGCCGAAAAAAGACATTTGTCCATCCAGTTCGGCCTGTTATCCTGCAAGTTGATCCAGAGGAAGGCAAAAAAAAACTGTGAGGTAGAAGCCAATTTTCCTCACTTTAGGGGAATAAAAAATTCCTTCCCGATTCCAATCAGGCAATCAGAATAACTCCCTGGATCAACGATCTCTCTCTAGTAGCTATATCCTGTAATATTATTACACTCCAGAAATACATCCAGGCCCCTCTTGAATTCCTTTATTGTACTCACCATGACCACCTCCTCAGGCAGAGAGTTCCATAGTTTCACTGCTCTTACCGTAAAGAATCCTCTTCTATGTTTGTGTACAAACCTTCTTTCCTCAAGACGCAGAGGATGTCCCCTCGTCACAGTCACAGTCCTGGGAATGAATAGATGATGGGATAGATCTCTATACTGTCCCCTGATATATTTATACATATTAATTAGATCTCCTCTCAGTCGTCTTTTTTCTAAAGTGAATAACCCTAATTTTGATAATCTTTCAGGGTACTGTAGTTGCCCCATTCCAGTTATTACTTTAGTTGCCCTCCTCTGGACCCTCTCCAGCTCTGCTATCTCTGCTTTGTTCACTGGAGCCCAGAACTGTACACAGTACTCCATGTGTGGTCTGACTAATGATATGTAAAGTGGTAGGACTATGTTCTCATCACGGGCATCTATGCCCCTTTTGATGCAACCCATTATCTTATTGGCCTTGGCAGCAGCTGCCATATGCAGTATTCCTGGGTTCAATACCCCTTTCAATCGTTAAAGAGCAACTAAATCTTTGAATAAAACTTTATCAAGATGTTCCTAATGGTGTAGATAAACTTTTTGTAATATACATCATTAAAGGATTGTCTGATTGTACACAATGGGGCCATATAACTGCTGAGACCCGCACCTATATCGAGAATGGGGCCACGCAAGTGAAGGAGGGCGCATTGTGCATGTGCAACCGCCCTCTATTCATTTATATTGGGCAGCCGAAAATAGCTGAGCACTGGCTTGCGCGGTACGCTCCCATTTACTTCTATGGGAGCAGCGCCTGTGGTGGACGGACCCTGGGAAATCTGGGGTCCTCCAGCCACAGCTCTCCCCGCTCCGTTCTCGCTATAGGTGCGGGTCCCAGCAGTGGGATCCGCAACTATCAGACAATAGGAATATATCCTAACGATATGCCCCCATTGTCTGAAATGGGAGTACCCCTTTAAGGCTTTTTGTATTTTTATTACAGTTTTACCCCCTACAGCGCACCATTCCCTGTGAGCTTAAATTAACTTCTCTGTACACCGCTGAGCGGTGTACGGAGTACAGACATGACATTTTATGAATGGGGCCGCAACAGCAGGGTGTCCAGGCAAGAGCGCATACTGCTGCTCCTGCTCGTACCGCCGGGAGGTTCACTAACCCTGTACCCATGTGCTATGTCAGGATTAGCTGATTGGAGCGGCTCCTGCTTCTGCCTGCTTTGCTAAGAGTCCTGAATATCATCCCACCTGGTAACTAGCCAGAGACTTCATCTTTGGATGTTCTTTTTCCATGCTGACTTTGCAATGTGTTATTACCTGTTATAACTGGGATACCATCTGAGTATTTCTCACTTTTGCTACTCTCCAGTCCACTGTACCTTATCCACCATATTCTGTTGTGTAATTTATATTGCCGGGACTTTTTATTACTGTAGAGTCTGTGCAACTTTTTTTATTTTCTGGTGAGCAGCTGCTCTAGCTGTAGTTTTCACAGCACAATGCTACTAGCTGTTTCTACTCTGTGCCCTTCCACTACCTCCCCTCTCTCAGTGTTAGAGATAGAAAGAGAGTTATGAGACTGTAGACAACGTTGGGGATTCTGCAGTGGAAAGAGGAAATTCACACAGTCTTCAGCACCAGGCAAATGTGGTGTCCATATTCAAAAAAGGATCTAGGTCCTCCACATGTAATTATAGACCAGTTAGTTTAACTTCTGTTGTGGGAAAATGTTTGAAGGACTCTTAAGGGACTATATACAGGAGTATGTGACCATAAATAATATTATAAGTGATAACCAGCATGGGTTTACCAAGGACAGAAGTTGTCAGACTAACCTAATTTGTTTTTATGAGGAGGTGAGTAGTAGCCTGGATAGAGGGACGTCTGTGGACACTAAATAGCTGTTTAATAGGAAAAATAAGGTCTATAGGCTTGAAAAGTATAGTTTGTAATTGGATTTAAAAGTGGCTGAAGGACCTTGTCCAGAGAGTTCCTATTTAGAATGGTCCTGGGTTTTAAGTGGTGTACCCCTAGGTTCAGTGCTGGGTCCTCTATTATTTTATTTATTTATTAATGATATCGCGGACAGGATTAATAGCACCATTTCTATTTTTGCAGATGACACTAAGCTATGTAGTACTGTACAGTCTATGGAAGATGTCCATAAACTACAAGCTGACTTAAAGACTCTGAGTGATTGGGAATCAACTTGGCAAATGAGTTTCAATGTGGATAAATGTAAAGTTATGCATCTTGGTAGTAATAATCTCTGTGCTTCATATGTCCTAGGGGATGTAACACTGGGGGAGTCACATATAGAAAAGGTTTTGGGTTTACTTGTAGATCATAGATTGAATAACAGCATATAATGTCAATTAGCTGCTTCTAAGGCCACCAGGATATTGTCATGCATGGGCATAGACTTGGGGGCAGGGATGTAATATTACCACTTTACAAAGCATTGGTGCGGACTCATCTGAAATATGCAGTTCAGTTCTGGGCACCAGGAAGGACGCACTGCAGCTGGAAAAAGTACAGAGGAGAGCGACCTAACTGAGAAGGGGCATGGAGGGTCTTAGTTATGAAGAAAGATTAAAATAATTAAATTTATTTAGTCTTGAGAAGACACGTCTAAGGGGGACATGTTTAACCTATACAAATATATAAATGGGCCATACAAAAAATATGGTGAAAAACTGTTCCATGTAACATGCTCTCAAAAGACAAGAGGGCACTACCTCCAACTGGAGAAGAAAAAGTTCAGTCTCCAGAAGCATCAAAGCTTCTTTACTGTAAGAACTATGAATCTGTGGAATAAACTTTCTCAGGACGTGGTCAAAGGAGGAACAGTGGACAGTTTTAAAAAAGGTTTAGATGAATTCCTAAGAGTAAACAACATTAATGCTTATGAAAACGTGTAGAAACCTGAGTCTCATTTCCTGGGATTTACATTTCCACCTATCCCTTGGTTGAACTTGATGGACTTATGTCTTTTTCAACCGTATTAACTATGTAACTATGTAACTATATGTGTCTATCAGCACAAGGGAAATTATATCCCTCTTGGGCTGTGGAAGGTTAAGCAGTACAGTAAGAAAGCTGTGCTAATACATTAGAGCTAGTGAAGGCAGCAGCATCTAACTCACATCTATTATGTATTATTGGGATTTGGGAAGGGAATAATCCACATCAGAAAAATAGAAAACTAGGAGTTGATTGCAAACTGAAATCAGAAAGTCTGAAAATGAATAAAGGAATGAAGAATGCTACCTTAATGCATAGCTCATTTTTTTTTTACTTAAGGTAGACACTAATATGCTGTACATAAAAAAAATTCCATCACAAAGGTGTCCATAGCTCTTGATTTTACTCAATAAAGAAAATAAGCTTTTTATATGACTACAAGGTTAAGTGGTACATATTTATTTTTCTCGGATTAAATGTAAACAGGTTCTCTAGTTCCATAATGAATATTGGTTATTTGACCACTGTGTATTGATACCCTTTTTTTATGTTTACACTTTCCTTCCTCTGTTGTTGGCATCATTGCATCCTGGTAGGATGTTTACATGGCTTACTTCCTGTTTTCATCAGCTTCCTGCAGGGTTTGCTAACCAAACACAGCATGCTTTTCTGTGTAATGTTTCTCAGGGCTTGCTCTGCCTGCCATACTGTCTCCTCTGCAGCCATGTCCTTACACCTTCCATGGCCATGCTAGATATATGGAATAAGCTCTGTGAAACATTAAAGAGCAAAGCATGCTTGGTTTTGCTAGAAAACCCAACAGGAAGCTGGTGAAAACAGGAAGTAAGCCATATAAACATCCTGCCAGAATGCAGTGATGCCAAGAACAGAGGCAGGAAAGTGCTAACATAAAAAAAAGATATATGTATCAAAAACACAGAGGGAGATTTATCAAACTGGTGTAAAGTAGAACTGGCTTAGCTGCCCATAGAAACCAATCAGCTCCCACATTTTATCTCCAAAGGAGCTGTGAATAAATAAAAGGTAGAATCTGATTAGCTGCTATGGGCAACTAAGCCAGTCCTACTTTACTCTAGTTTGATAAATCTCCCCCACAGCGTTTGGGGTACTCTGAATAGATAAACTAAATTTCATTATTGGACTGGAGAACCTTTTTAAAATCACAGTAACATAATTTGCTAGGCTGGAAAAATACATAACCTAATTCACTTCAGATAACCTTTAATATTATTAGACTCAAGAAAGGGTATAATAACTAAACTAGGACATCCAGGCACCCTTTGAACTCTTTTAGTGAATTATCATGACAGGTTCATCTGCCAAAGCGTTACATAGCTACAGTGCTTTTACAGTAAGCCCCTGAAACTTTTATGTCTTTCTTGTGCACTATGGCCCCAAATTACACACAATATTCCACATCTGACAAGTGTTTTGTAAAGTGGTAGAACTATGTTCTCCTCATGTCTAGTGCATTCGATCATATTATCATATTTTCCTATTGATTTTGCTAAGACTAATACAATCATCTTTTACTTAGAACTACTGTAACTCAGTACTAATTAGTATACTGTTAAACAAAAAGTGATGGGGGTTCTATGAGCCACAGTGTCCCCATCAATGCCATATCACTGATCAGTGCTATGTCACATTTTTTAAATCAGTCCTAAACACATTCTGATACCACTCCCTTAGGCACCAACAGAACTTGTTCCACCTAGGTTCTGTGCGATTGCCAAATCTGTATAGGAATCATCAGATCCTGAACAAAAAGTCAGAATTGTCCCCAACCTCCCCTAATGACATCAACAGAAAAATAAACAGCAATATAAAAGTAAAAATATAAAAGAAACATGGGGCCTGCAATGGCAGACTATCAGACTTTGGGGGTAAAAAGTCCAAACGATGTTTATTCTTGTATCCAGTACAACACAATACAGGGCATTAACCATCACTTGGGGTGAAGCTACAGCCCACGAAGTATAACATTAAAATTTTAATGAAACACCTGCCTGTCTCGGTGCTAACTATACAGAGGCTTCTCTCTCCATCTCACCTATGTTTTCAGTATTTCAGGGTAACTTGACTGAGGCTCTGAGACCTATATTTATTCCCTGTAGCCCCACTTAGGATCGCTTTAGGCTACGGAAACAGCTGTACTGAAGTGGGGGTGTGAAATGCTAGGTCCCTCTGCCAGACCTAAGTACTATTACAGAAAAAGGCAGCCCATAAAGTCTGAATAAAGCAGCTCCAGCAAACTACACTTTGCTGAAACAAATATAGCTTTCTGGATTCTTTTGTCTCACCTAGCTGAAATATACAGCCCTTACAGCACTTTACAACACACATTGAGGGACAAAAGTTACACATCGTGGCGCATGGCATACAGTGCTGCCCATAATTATTCATACCCCAGGCAAATTTTGACTTAAAGTTACTTTTATTCAACCAGCAAGTAATTTTTTGATGGGAAACGACATAGTTGTCTCCCAAATGATAATAAGACGATGTACAAGAGGCATTATTGTGGAAAAAAAAAAAAAAACATTTCTCAGCTTTTATTTACATTTGAGCAAAAAATACAAGATGTTCCGCACTGTGGAAAATCTCAGAGGACCTGGTCGGAAGCCAAAAGTGATAGTTAGAGAGGTGAAAAAGAATCCAAAGATCACCACCATGGCCATTCTGGTGAATCTGGGCTCTGCTGGTGGCAATGTCTCAAGGCAGACAATCCAACGGAGACTGCACACTGCTGGGTTCCACTTCTGCAGATAAGGCACACAAAAGCTCGCTTGGCCTTTGCAAAAGCTCATCTGGACAAAAAAGAAGACTTCTGGTCTTCTGTGTTATGGTCAGATGAAACTAAAATTTAATTGTTTGGTCACAATTATGTTTCCTTTATTTGGCATAAAAAAGGAGAAGCCTTCAACCCAAAGAACACCATCCCCACTGTCAAACATGGTGGTGGGAACCTAATGCTTTGGGGGTGTTTTTCAGCCAATTGACCAGGGAATCTAATCACAGTAAACGGCACCATGAAAAAAGAGTAATACATGAGGATTCTCAACGGCATCAGGCAGTCTGCAGAGAAACTTGGCCTTGGGTATCAGTGGACATTTTAGCATGACAATGACCCAAAACACACAGAAAAAGTGGTGAAGAAATGGTTAGCAGACAACAACATTAACGTTTTGGAGTGGCCCAGCCAGAGTCCAGACTTGAATCCAATTGAGAATCTGTGGAGGGAGCTAAAGATCAGGGTGATGGCAAGAAGACCCTCCAACCTGAAAGATTTGGCGCTCATTGCGAAAGATGAATGGGCAAAAATACCTGTGGAGACATGCAAAAAGCTGGTCTGCAATTATAGAAAGCGTTTGATTGCTGTAATAGCCAATAAAGGCTTTTCTATTGATTATTGAGAAGGGTATAAATAATTTTGGACTGGACACTTTTTGCTCAAATGTAAATAAAATCTTAGAAATGTTTTTTTTTTCTCTACAATAATTCCTCTTGTACATCGTCCTATTATCTTTTGGGAGACACCCATGTCATTTCCCATCAAAAAATTACTTGCTGGTTGAATAAAAGTAACTTTAAGTAAAAATTTGCCAGGGTATGAATAATTATGGGCAGCACTGTATGTGCACCATAAGGTGCAACTTTTTGAGTTTACTTTCCGAAGTACCAAGAAAAAGGGGTGTGGTTTCGAAGTTGGCTGAAGTTATAGCTGAAGTCTACACAGCCTGTAGCTATCGTAGACTTCAGTTTCTGGCTTACAGGAGGGCAGAGGTGTGCATAATTTGTTAATAATCATATTATTCATGTTCATTTCAAACTATACAGTATGACACTTAAGAGACAGTATTATCCCCTATTTATCAAGACAACGCTTAGCACAGATATGGGCACAGATATACATCATGTGGGTACTGCATAGGCAACATATCTTTGATTCGCTTATGTAGGAACTATGGCTGTTTGTGGGCACAATATGGCATGGTGCTGTCTGGGCAAAGTTCAGCAAACTATGGCTTTACACAGACAATAGATTAATTAGATAACATTTGATTCTGCTGGCTTTGCTTGCAATTGGGAGCCAGTTGATCTTCCTCTGTTGGAGCTACACAACTACTCTCATTGCTTCTTTGACTCTGCTCCGCACTTTATTTTCGTGTTGCTGGAGATCAGCACAAAATATTATAAAAAATAATATTACAGCACCAGTTAAATCCCCTGATTTTGTTAGTGTCTTTACCACTGAGGCGCGGGATTGGCTGGGATTATCACATGGTTGTACAGGACATCATCATTCCTGAAATGTAAACAAAGACCTGTGGAGGACCACTGCAGCAGGCAGCCCACAGGGGAAATCTGTGAGGAATATGGAAGTCGTAGTGGTGGCACAGATAGGAGTAGTAGTGGTTCACGATGGATGTCCTCATGGTGGCCCCCTGGGGTTGTGCAACAGGGAATGAAGTGTGCATCACTTCTACCCTTGAGGCACACCTTGAGACTTTTGGGGACTCTTGTCTGGAGGTAGTTGGGGTGCCTTTGATGTGAATGCGTGACAGGGTACAAGTCAGGAGGGCAGCTACAGGCAAAAGGTTGAAGGAGTTTGGACACACCTTCTCATTCAAAGAGTTTTCTTTATTTTCATGACTATGAAAATTGTAGATTTACACTGAAGGCATCAAAACTATGAATTAACACATGTGGAATTATATACATAACAAAAAAGTGTGAAACAACTAAAAATATGTCATATTCTAGGTTCTTCAAAGTAGCCACCTTTTGCTTTGATTACTGCTTTGCACACTCTTGGCATTCTCTTGATGAGCTTCAAGAGGTAGTCACCTGAAATGGTTTTCACTTCACAGGTGTGCCCTGTCAGGTTTAATAAGTGGGATTTCTTGTCTTATAAATGGGGTTGGGACCATCAGTTGCGTTGTGGAGAAGTCAGGTGGATACACAGCTGATAGTCCTACTGAATAGACTGTTAGAATTTGTATTATGGCAAGAAAAAAGCAGCTAAGTAAAGAAAAACGAGTGGCCATCATTACTTTAAAAAATGAAGGTCAGTCAGTCCGAAAAATTGGGAAAACTTTAAAAGTGTCCCCAAGTGCAGTCACAAAAACCATCAAGCGCTACAAAGAAACTGGCTCACATGCGGACCGCCCCAGGAAAGGAAGACCAAGAGTCACCTCTGCTGCGGAGGATAAGTTCATCCGAGTCACGAGCCTCAGAAATCGCAGATTAACAGCAGCTCAGATTAGAGACCAGGTCAATGCCACACAGAGTTCTAGCAGTAGACACATCTCTAGAACAACTGTTAAGAGGAGACTGTGTGAATCAGGCCTTCATGGTAGAATATCTGCTAGGAAACCACTGCTAAGGACAGGCAACAAGCAGAAGAGACTTGTTTGGGCTAAAGAACACAAGGAATGGACATTAGACCAGTGGAAATCTTTGCTTTGGTCTGAGTCCAAATTTGAGATCTTTGGTTCCAACCACCGTGTCTTTGTGCAACGCAGAAAAGGTGAACGGATGGACTCTACATGCCTGGTTCCCACCGTGAAGCATGGAGGAGGAGGTGTGACGGTGTGGGGGTGCTTTGCTGGTGACACTGTTGGGGATTTATTCAAAATTGAAGGCATACTGAACCAGCATGGCTATCACAGCATCTTTCAGCGGCATGCTATTCCATCCGGTTTGCATTTAGTTGGACCATCATTTATTTTTTAACAGGACAATGACCCCAAACACACCTCCAGGCTGTGTAAGGGCTATTTGACCATGAAGGAGAGTGATGGGGTGCTGCGCCAGATGACTTGGCCTCCACAGTCACCGGACCTGAACCTAATCGAGATGGTTTGGGGTGAGCTGGACCGCAGAGTGAAGGCAAAAGGGCCAACAAGTGCTAAGCATCTCTGGGAACTCCTTCAAGACTGTTGGAAGACCATTTCAGTTGACTACCTTTTGAAGCTTATCAAGAGAATGCCAAGAGTGTGCAAAGCAGTAATCAAAGCAAAAGGTGACTACTTTGAAGAACCTAGAATATGACATATTTTCAGTTGTTTCACACTTTTTTGTTATGTATATAATAACACGTGTTAATTCATAGTTTTGATGCCTTCAGTGTGAATCTACAATGTTCATAGTCATGAAAATAAAGAAAACTCTTTGAATGAGAAGGTGTGTCCAAACTTTTGGTCTGTACTATATATATATATATATATATATATATGATAGTTGTGTTTAGGTATTGGCAATGATGGTAGTAATTTTTCTAGTTAGAGTCTGGGTAGAGTTTTTAGGTAGAGTTTGTTCTAGGTAGATGGTAGAGTCTTTTTCTAGGTACACTTTGTAATCTTCACAAATAACTACAGGAATACAATTCTGTTCTCATTAACCCTTTAATTCCCAGGCTACAGGGTGCAGATCTTAGATCCGTATGGCCAGTCCATCTCAAAGTGTGTTGAGTGTTGAAGGCAATCAACCCTTTCCACAAGCAGCAAAGTCTTCATGCCATAAACAAGCGACATCTTGCTGTCTGAATCCAGTGCATAGCCTTGATAGTGCTAAACCTTCAGTGGATGTCAGTTCTCCATCCCCCACTAGTAGTCTCTCAGTTAAAGGGGTTCTCCGGGAATTAAGAAAATGAAAATACCTAAATATTACTTTATTATAAATATATTCTCAAATACCTTTCATTAGTTATAACGGTTCATTTTGTCTAGGGAGCAATCATTTGGAGAAATAAAATGGCTGCCGTCCTATTAGTATACACAGAACCTGTCCTAATCAAACAGGAGGACAAGTTACTTCTGAACACTGAGCTAAAGAGCTGCCTAATCATCCCCTCTGCATTGCTTTTCAGGGATTATGATCCTGAATACAGTTTAATATGTTCTTCACCTGAATCTCTGTAGGTGTGGAGAAGACATGAAGTACAGAAAGGACGGTGGGGGTGTAGTAATGAACAGCAGCACTTGTATGCAGTCTCCATTACCACAGCCCCATATTACCACAGTCTGTCCTGTCGGTCCTTTCTGTACTTCATGTCTCCTCATGAACTCTATTCCTACAGAGATTTAGCTGAAGATCTTATTAGGCCTCTTTCACACTTGCGTTGTCCGTAACCGGCGTGTACTCCACCGGAAAAACGCAAGTGTACTGAAAGCATTTGAAGACGGATCAGTCTTCAAAATGCTTTCAGTGTTACTATAGCAGCCAGGATGCTAATAAAGTCCAGGTTGCCATAGTAGGAGCGGGGAGCGGGGGAGCGGTATACTTACAGTCCGTGCGGCTCCCGGGGCGCTCCAGAATGACGTCATAGCGCCCCATGCGCATGGATGACGTGCCATGCGATCACGTGATCCATGCGCTTGGGGCGCCCTGACGTCACTCTGGAGCGCCCCGGGAGCCGCACGGAGGTAAGTATGCTGCTCCCCCGCTCCCCACTACATTTTACCATGGCTGCCAGGACTTTAGCGTCCCGGCAGTCATGGTAACCATTCAGAAAAAGCTAAACATCGTATCCGGCAATGCGCCGAAACTACGTTTAGCTTAAGGCCGGGTCCGGATCAATGCCTTTCAATGGGCATTAATTCCTGATCCGGCCTTGCGGCAAGTCTTCAGGATTTTTGGCCGGAGCAAAAAGCGCAGCATGCTGCGGTATTTTCTCCGGCCAAAAAACCTTCCGTTCCGGAACTGAAGACATCCTGATGCATCCTGAACGGATTTCACTTAATTCAGAATGCATTAGGATAAAACTGATCAGGATTCTTCCGGCATAGAGCCCCGACGACGGAACTCTATCTTGGAAGAAAAGAATGCAAGTGTGAAAGAGCCCTTAGCTGTATTCAGGATCATAATCCCTGACAAGCAGAGCAGAGAGGAGGATGAGGCAGCTCTTTAGATCAGTGTTCTGAAGTAACTTGTCCTCCTGTGTGACTAGGACAGGTTTTGTGTTTACTAAAAGGACTAAAGATGAGCAAATTGAAGTTGATGACGTGGAATTCGATCCGAATTTCTTGAAAAATTTGATTCGCACTGAATCTAATTTTCCTCACGCTTCATGGTAATAAATCACATTTTTTCCTAAAATGGCTGCTGCACGTGTTAGGACATGGAGCAAGGAACTCTGGGAATGAGGGATCACCAACAATGCCATGCATGCAGCTAATCAGCAGCCAGCCAGCCCTGGGATGTTACAGCCATATAAATAGTCTCAGCCATCTTGGATTCAGCCATTTTCCAGTGTACTTAGTGCAGGGAGAGACATCAGCAGGCGCTAGGGACAGTGGTAGAAAAGACTGTTGTCTACTCAGTACCTAGTTTGGGTTTCTTTTGCATCAATTACTGCCTCAATGCGGCGTGGTATGGATGCTCTCAGCCTATGGCACTGCTGAGGTGTTATGGAAGACCAGGATGCTTCAATAGCAGCCTTCAGCTCTTCTACATTGTTCGGTCTCATGTCTTTCATCCTTCTCTTGGCAATGCTCCATAGATTCTCTATGTAGTTCAGGTCAGGCGAGTTTGCTGGCCAATCAAGCACAGTAATCCTATTGTCATTGAACCAGGTTTTGGTATTTCTGGCAGTGTGGCAGGTGCCAATTCCTGCTGGAAATTGAAGTCACCATCTCCATAAAGCTTGTCTGTGGAAGGAAGCATGAAGTGCTCCAAAATCTCCTGGTAGATGGCTGCTTTGACTCTGGACTTAATGAAGCACAGTGGACTAACTCCAGCAGATGACATGGCTCCCCAAATCAACACAGACTGTGGAAACTTCACACTGGACTTCAAGCATCTTGCATTATGTGCCTCTCCATTCTTTCTCCAGACTCTGGGTCTTTGGTTTCCAAATGAGATGCAAAAGTTGCTCTCATCAGAAAAGTGCACTATAGACCACTGAGCAACAGACCAGTTCTTTTATTTTTTGCCTAAGTAAGACGCTTCTGACGTTGTTTGTTTTTCAGGAGAGGCTTGACAAGAGGAATACGACATTTGAAGCCCATGTCCAGCATCCGTCTGTGTGTGGTGGCTCTTGATGCACTAACTCCAGCCTCAGTCCCCTCCTTGTGAGAGTCCCCAACACTTTTGAATGGCCTTTTCCTGACAATCCTCTACAGGCTCCGGTCATCCCTGCTGCTTGTGCGCCTTTTTCTTCCACACTTTTCCCTTCCACATAACTTTTTATTAATGTGCTTTGATACAGCACTTTGGGAGCATCCAACTTCTTTTGCAATTACCTTTTGAGGCTTTCCCTCTTTATGGAGGGTGTCAATGATGGTTTTCTGCACAACTGTCAGGTCAGCAGTTTTCCCCATGATTGAGATTCCTACTGAACCAGACTGAGAGACAATTTAAAGGCTCAGGAACCCTTTTCAGGTGTTATGGGTTAATTAGCTGACTAGAGTGTGACACTTTGAGACTAGAATATTGAATCTTTTCACAATTTTCAAATTTTCTTAGATTGTGAATTCTGAGTTTTCATAAGTTGTAAGCCATAATCATCCAAATTATAACAAATAAAGGCTTGAAATATCTTGCTTTGCATGTAATGAGTCTCATATATTAGTTTGACCTTTTAAGTTGCGTTACTAATTTAAATTAACTTTTGCACGATATTCTAATTTTTCGAGTTCTAAATAATTTTTGGGCCTGTATTAGTGGGAAAAAAAGGCTTATTAGCCATTGTGTGGTGAAGTGAGAAAATGACAGCCCTTTTTGGCATGTATTAGTGGCAAAAAAATATATATTATTTGCAGTTCAGCGGTGCAGTTATATGTCCTAAAGACCTGGCGTTGTGGTGATGTGTACAGTATAAGTGCTGGAAGGCATGTACAGACGTGGACAAAATTGTTGGTACCCTTTGGTCAATGAAAGAAAAAGTCACAATGGTCACAGAAATAACTTTAATCTGACAAAAGTAATAATAAATTAAAATTCTATAAATGTTAACCAATGAAAGTCAGACATTGTTTTTCAACCATGCTTCAACAGAATTATGTAAAAAAATAAACTCATGAAACAGGCATGGACAAAAATGATGGTACCCCTAGAAAACACAGAACATAATGTGACCAAAGGGACATGTTAATTCAAGGTGTGTCCACTAATTAGCATCACAGGTGTCTACAACCTTGTAATCAGCCATTGGGCCTATATATATGGCTCCAGGTAATCACTGTGTTGTTTGGTGATATGGTGTGTACCACACTCGACATGGACCAGAGGAAGCAAAGGAAAGAGCTGTCTCAAGAGATCAGAAAGAAAATTATAGACAAGCATGTTAAAGGTAAAGGCTATAAGACCATCTCCAAGCAACTAGATGTTCCTGTGAGTACAGTTGCACATATTATTCATAAGTTTAAGATCCATGGGACTGTAGCCAACCTCCCTGGACGTGGCCGCAGGAGGAAAATTGATGACAAATCTAAGAGACGGATAATCCGAATGGTAACAAAAGAGCCTAGAAAGACTTCTAAAGAGATTCAAGGTGAACTTCATGCTCAAGGAACATCAGTGTCAGATCGCACCATCCGTCGTTGTTTGAGCCAAAGTGGACTACATGGGAGACGACCAAGGAGGACACCATTGTTGAAAACGAATCATAAAAAAGCAAGACTGGAATATGCCAAACTACATGTTGACAAGCCACAAAGCTTCTGGGAGAATGTCCTGTGGACAGATGAGACAAAAATCGAAGTTTTTGCCAAGGCACATCAGCTGTATGTTCACAGACGAAAAAATGAAGCATATCAAGAAAAGAACACTGTCCCTACTGTGAAACATGGAGGAGGCTCTGTTATGTTCTGGGGCTGCTTTGCTGCGTCTGGCACAGGGTGTCTTGAATCTGTGCAGGGTACAATGAAATCTCAAGACTATCAAGGAATTCTAGAGAGAAATGTACTAGCCAGTGTCAGAAAGCTTGGTCTCAGTCGCAGGTCATGGGTCTTGCAACAGGACAATGACCCAAAACACACCGCTAAAAACACCCAAGAATGGCTAAGAGGAAAAAATTGGACTATTCTAAAGTGGCCTTCTATGAGCCCTGACCTCAATCCTATTGAGCATCTTTGGAAGGAGCTGAAACATGCAGTCTGGAAAAGGCACCCTTCAAACCGGACACAACTGGAGCAGTTTGCTCATGAGGAGTGGGCCAAAATACCTGCTGAGAGGTGCAGATGTCTCATTGACAGTTACAGGAAGCGTTTGATTGCAGTGATTGCCTCAAAAGGTTGCGCAACAAAATATTAAGTTAGGGGTACCATCATTTTTGTCCATGCCTGTTTCATGAGTTTATTTTTTTACATAATTCTGTTGAAGCATGGTTGAAAAACAATGTCTGACTTTCATTGGTTAACATTTATAGAATTTTAATTTATTATTACTTTTGTCAGATTAAAGTTATTTCTGTGACCATTGTGACTTTTTCTTTCATTGACCAAAGGGTACCAACAATTTTGTCCACGTCTGTATATCCCATCCAGATACCACAGCTGAGTGAGATAAACAAAATCCAGAAAGCTGCAGGAGTTTTAGCAAAGCGCAGTTTGCTGAGACAGTGTTGTTTACATTTTGTTCTGGTCTGGATTTTATTGGGACTGGTGGATAGGTTTGTTAGTGAGATCTGCTGGGAAGGGTGAGGAAGCCTGATCTGTTCCCTGTCTGGATATATGTCTGATGAGCAGACCTGCTAAAGCTTGGAGCCTGAGACCCTGTGTACAAGCTGTGCTTAGAGGTGAGTAAGGGAAAACTACTGTGTATTAGGAAGTGCCTAGACGGGCAGGTGTTTATTTGATGTTTATGTTTGTATGGGTGCTGAAGTGCCAAAATAAAGCACCAGTTTGGACATTAAATCCTGTTTGTGAAGGAGGCTGTGATTGCGACTCTGTGAGAGAGAGCGATCCCTTACAGCGTGTATTAGTGGCAAAAAACTAAATATTATTTGCTGTTCAGCGGTGCAGTTATATGTTCTAAAGCCCTTTTCGGCGAGTATTAGTGGCAAAAAATATACTATTTGCCGTTCAGTTGTGCAGTTATATGTTCTAAAGCCCGTTTTGGCTTGTATTAGTGGCACAAAAAAAAAGTATTTTCCATTGTGTGGTTAAGTGAGAAAACTACAGCCCTTTTGGCGTGTATTAGTGGCAAAAAATATATATTATTCGCCATTCAGCGGTGCAGTTATATGTTCAAAAGCCCTTTTTGGTGTGTATTAGTGGCACAAAAAAATTATTTGCTGTTGTGTGGTAAAGTGAGAAAAATACAGCCTTTGTTGGAGTGTATTAGTGGCAAAAAATATATGTATTTGCCAGTCAGGTGCAGTTATATGTTTTAAAACCCTTTTTGGCATATATTAGTAGCACAAAAAAAGTAATTGCCGTTGTGAGGTAAAGTGAGAAAATTACAACCCTAAGGCCTCATGCACACGACTGTTGTGTGCATCCATGGCCGTTGTGCCGTTTTCTGTTTTTTTTTCGCGGATCCATTGACTTTCAATGGGTCTGTGGAAAAATCTGAAAATGCACCGTTTGGCAGCCGCATCCGTGATCCGTGTTTCCTGGCCGTGCAAAAAATATGACCTGTCCTATTTTTTTCACGGCCAACGGTTCACGGACCCATTCATGTCCATGGGTCCGTGAAAAATCACGGATGCACACAAGATTTTCATCCGCGTCCGTGATCCGTGTCAGTTTTTTCCTATCATTTCAATGGCAAACTTGTCTTAGATTTTTTTTTTTCATTTTTCATGTCCGTGGATCCTCCAAAAAACAAGGAAGACCCACGGACGAAAAAACGGTCACGGATCACGGACCCCGTTTTTGCGGACCTTAAAAAAAAACGGTTGTGTGAATGAGGCCTTAGTGGCATAAAAATATATATTTGCCGTTTAGCAGTGCAGTTATATGTTCTAAAGCCCTTTTTGACATGTATTAGTGGCAAAAAAAGATATATATTATTTGCCATTCTGCAGTGCGGTTATATGTTCTAAAGCCTATTTTGGCCTGTATTAGTGGCAAAAAAAATAATAATATTATTTGCCGTTTTGCGGTGCAGTTATATGTTCTATAGGTTTTCTGGCGTGTATAAGTGGAAAAAAGTAAGGGGCTATTTGCTGTTCAGCAAAGCAGTTGTATGTTCTAAAGCCCTTTTTGGCATATATTAGTGGCAAAAAAATATATATTATTTGCTGTTCTGCGGTGCAGTTATATGTTCTAAAGCCTTTTTGGCGTGTATAAGTGGAAAAAAGTAAGGGCCTATTTGACATTCAGTGGGGCAGTTATATGTTCTAAAGCCCATTATGGTGTGTATAAGTAAAAAAGTAAGGGCCTATTTGCCATTCAGCGGTGCAGTTATATGTTCTAAAGCCTTCTTTGGCGTGTATTAGTGGAAAAAAAGGGCTTATTAGCCAGTGTGTGGTGAAGTGACAAAATTACTGTTTTTTTGGGGTGTTTTAATTTCCTTATTTATTTATTTATTTATTTATTTGATCTAACAGTATGTCAGACAGAGAAGTGCCAGGCCCTGCACAGGGGATTGGAAGAGGCCTAAATGTTTCTGGTGCAGGCAGAGGTCGCAGCAGAGTAAGGGGGTGTGGTAGCAGGAGTAGCAGCGAGAGGGCTGAGCTCCCGGTGTCATCTAGCGGTCGTGTCTTGACCAGCAATCCAGTGGTTCTTGAATGGTTGACTCAGTCATCCACTTCATCCCGAGTGACATCAGACACCCCCAGCCAAGTGTCGGTTTGTTTGTCAGACACAACCCTTAGTTTGCATGGCCCAGGAGCAGGCCCTGTGCCCTCATCTGTCCTCAACCTGCCTCTGTCCTTTTCTTTTCCCTCAGCCAGATAAGTATTATATGCTGTGGGCTCAGCTTCACTATACAGCTAGGACAAGCTACTAGAGGACAGTCAGCAGCTACTGACCAGCCAAGATGTGGAGGAGACATTTGCCGCTTTGTCTGGTAGGCGGGCAAGTAGTGATGAGGAGAGTGGCTTGGGAGCTGGTGTTGCGAGCGGTCCAGGGGTTCACGGAAGCAGCAGCGGTAGCAGTCAGTCAGTACAGAGCGTTGGGGGTAAAATCACCTACACGGCCGTGTGGCAGGTTTTTGTTAAGCCGATGGAGCAGGTGAACATGGCCATTTGTAGAATCTGTGGGCAGAAGGTGAAGCATGGCCAGGGTGCCAATGTTGGCATCACGGTCCTGCATCAACATATACAGCATCACCACAAAGTGGCCTGGCCTGGGAGAACTGTGGCTTCGATGTGGTGGTCCAGCCTGCTGCAGCAACCGTTGTATCAATCAGTGGCACGCACCCGACTTCAGCCGTAGGGAGATGTCTGTCCTTCCCATCATCCGCTGGTTCTGATTCTCCTGCTCCTCCTCCAACTCCTCGTCAGTCATTCCATCAGCAATCGATCACCGAACTGATTGCTAAGAGACAACAGTATGTGTGCACTCATCCAACTGCGCAGAAACTGAATGTGCTCCTGGCCAAGTTGCTGGTGCTGCAGTCCCTCCCTTTCCAACTGGTGGACTCTGCACCTTTCAGAGAACTGATGGCTTGTGCCGAGCTGAGGTGGAGAGTCCCAAGCCATCATTTATTTGCCAAAAAAGCAGTACCAGCCCTGCACAAGTATATAGAAGAGAAGGTGGGGCAGT
Organism: Bufo gargarizans; assembly: GCF_014858855.1. Taxonomy (NCBI): domain Eukaryota; kingdom Metazoa; phylum Chordata; class Amphibia; order Anura; family Bufonidae; genus Bufo; species Bufo gargarizans. Next base: position 391,583,436 of record NC_058083.1, on the reverse strand, counting down.
CCTTGAGCCTGTAGGTGTCTGCCAAAGTGCACAGCAGCACCGACGAGTGGAGCTGTAACTACGGTATGGGGCAATACATGTCCTTTACGGCCCCACTGTGTGAATGTGGTTCCTGCAGAGCCACACAAGCAACTTGGCCATTTCTGCCTCCACGTTCTTACGCCGTTGGTTCTGCAACAATGTCCGTCTGTGTCCTCAGCTTTCACTGCAGGAACAATTCACAGTGCCCCTCCTCATACCACATTTTCAGGGCGCGGCGGTGTCACACTGTTCAGCACCTCGTTTGCCTGGGCGAACAGAGTCGCATAGTGGGGGAACTGCTCCAGGTCCTTCATCAAGAAATCGAATCCTGGCTTTCTCTGGGACAACTCAAAATCAGAACCATGGCGCTGCATCAAGGAGGGGTGAGCCCTGCGCCCTGCATGGCACATGTGTTCAATCTGGTTGTAAAGCGGTTCCTGAAGTCTTCCACCTATTTGCAAGATATCCTAAAAATGGCCAGGAAACTTTTCATGCACTTCAGCCACTCGTACACCGCAAAGCACACCCTCCTTGAGCTGCAGCGGCAGAACGGCAATCCCCATCATACGCTGATAAGAGACATTTCCTCCCGTTGGAATTCCACCCTCCATATGTTGGACTGACTATATGAACAGAGAAAGGCCATAAATGATTTATTGATGATCCAAGCAGACAGGAGTACTCCCCTGTGTAACTTCGATGTCAGCCAGTGGCAGCTCATGCGTGGCACCTGCCGTTTGCCACATTATTTGTCAGTCGCCAAGACTACGGGATGAACATCATCACTCCACTGCTTCATGTCCTGGAACAGATGCTGGTAAATCTGGCTGGTCACATGAGCCCTGTGTGGGCTAAACTGGAATAGGAGGAAGACATTGGAGCACAAGCAATGTGAAGCGAAATGGGTGGTTTTTATACACAGGTGACAGGAGAGGAGGAGCAGCCAGAGGAGCTACAGGGAGATGAGGTAGATGAGACAGAGGACTCAGACACACCGTGGCAGTATGCAGTGGAGATGGAGACAGGGAGCACCTCACTTGCACAAATGGCCCGATGCATGTTCAGTTGCTTGCATAGTGACAGCCGGATTGTCACCAGGGATGAATTCTGGCTCTCCAGCTTGTTTGACCCTTGCTACCGGTCCAAAATGGGGGGTTTTGAAGACCCCCTAAGAGGGAGGACAAACTAAACTACTATAGAGACATCCTATGTAGTCAGTTGGCCACTGCCTATCTGCGCCATCGTCCATCCTCTCAGGTCTGACTGGGGGGGCCCTCTGCGCTGATGTTCCTCTGCCATGGCTCACCTTGCCACTCTGTGGTCTCCTGATGCTGCTGTCACCTCCACACTATGTCACCTGGCCACTCTGTGGTCTCCTGATGCTGATGCTGATGCAACCTCCACACTATGTCACCTTGCCACTCTGTGGTCTCCTGATGCTGCTGCAACCTCCACACTATGTTATCTTGCCACTCTGTGGTCTCCTGATGCTGCTGCTACCTCTAAACTATGTCACCTTGCCACTCTGCAGCCCCCTGATGCTGCTGCTGCCACCTCCATACTCTGTCATTGTGCCACTCTGTGGTCTCCCCATGCTGCTGCTACCTCCACACTGTCATTGTGCCAGCCTGTGGCCTCTTCCTTATGCTGCTGCCCCCACCTCCACACTGTCATTGTGCCACCCAGTGGCCTTCTCCTGATGCTGCTGCTGCCGCCACCTCCACGCTCTGTTATTGTGCCACTCTGTGGCCTCCTGATGCTGCTGCCACCTCCACACTGTCATTGTGCCAGTCTGTGGCCTGCTCCTGATGCTGCTGCCACCTCCAGACTCTGTCATTGGGCTACTTTGTGGTCACCTCATGCTGCTTCCACCTGACCACTATATCATAGGGACACTCTGTGGACTTCTCATGCTGTTCCCACCCTCCCCACTTCATGACTGGGCCACTATTTTGCCTTTTGGCCTGGCTGACATCATCATTTATTTGACCCTTCTTCTGTTCTGTCGGAAGGAAAAATGAGACGCACAACGGATCCTGTCTATGTAAGGTCTGCATGACATGGTCCCTATTTTGCATCAGAATTGGCTTATGATTTGGTAGCAAAAAGCAGGAGTGAGTACAAAACACAAAAGACATGCAAATATTCCATTCACGTGTCATCTCTGTTTTGGATCCACTCCTGTTTTTTTGGGCTTTAGCAATACTGATGGATTACTGACCAAATGTATAAGCGTTTAATAGAACAGGTTCTGTAGAAATCTATGTGGAATCAGTGAATTGGTGTAAAAGGAGTTCGCTTTTTCACGCTATTGTAGGATCTTGGGCCTCTGCACGATTCTTTATACCTGGTGCTAACATTGACCTGTAAGGCTGAGTTCACACTTGAGTTATTTGGTCAGTTCTGGCCATGTAACTGCACAAATAAGTGAAGTGTGCAGTAATTCTAAGAGTGACTCCTGTCATCTACATGTTATATTGACTCCCAGTATTGTTTCACTACCACAGCAGACTCCCTATGTGTGTTACTGCAAGGCACATTGTTCTACACCACTATAAAGGCTCTCTGCAGCCAGGAAATAGCCATTTTTAACTCAATTCGCCGCAAATAGATTCGCATTGAACCACATTTTTTCGGAAAATTTGTCTAACTGGCCAAATCGAATTTTTTAGAAATTTGCTCATCTCTAAACAGGACTGCGGCCATTTTATTTCTCCTAATTATTGCTCCTTAGACAAAACAAGCCATTATAACTAATGGAAGGTATTTGGGAATATATTTATAATAAAGTTATATTAAAGTATTTTACTTTTCTTACTTCTCGGAAAACCCCTTTAAGTTGTTTTCTGTCAGCTTTGAAGTCTCAGGCAAGGGGTTTCCTGGATAAGTCTTCTCTACTTGGTAGGAGCTCACATATACAGGGCTTGACTCTAGCTCTGTTCGGCTAAGACTCAACAATTAACCAGACGGAGGGGCAGCCCTTCACCTTGGAAACTTGGCTTCGACTACCAATGTTAACTGTTTTTTGTCCATACATAACCATTTGGAATACATAGTGAACAGAGAAATTCATAAGTGTTTTTAGCATTAAATCGCTATATTTATGTCAGGGGGAGGTAGAGAAGCGTGCACCCCTGACTACCACCCACTACTCTCACCCTGCCTACTTGTACGATCCGTCCTAAGTAACGGTGCACAACTGGACGACAGTCCCTAACCTGGGTAAGTGCAGGGTAGGGAAGGGAAGGACCCAGACAAGCAACAGGACACATAGAACACAAAAGCAAGGTGAAGCAAACCGAGGTCGATACCAGGAGAGGATGTCAGCACATAATCACTAAGCAATAGGATAGTCAAACAGCACGCCAAGGTCAAATAGCCAGGAGGTCAAGTCAAAATCCAGGGGATAAACAGGAGTGAGGTCAGGAATGTAAACCGAGGTCAGAAGATCCAGATAACAGCAACGTAGCAGGTAGGTAGTATAGACCCAATAACAGGCAACCTGTGGCCAGCAGGCTGCCTGTTAAATACTGGAGGTAATAGAGTCACATGACATGGCCAGCATCACGTGACCCGTCCCTCCAAGACTACTGTAGCAGAGTGCTGAGTCATCAACCTTGGCGCTTAGTTTCCCTGCCTCCTGTCTCCTGGTGAACGGAGGACTCCGGCCACGCTGAGGAGGTATGCGTGGCAGGTTCCTCCCTGCCCCACCGTTGTCATTGGAAAGAGGACGCAAGTCACTCATCGTCTCGGGAAGGGTGCCGGCGATGCTGCAAAGCAAGCGCGCATCGCCGGGCCTTCGTAACAATTGAAGTCTTTGGAAACACATAACTATTAGCAGTGATCCTCTGGGTCCCTGCACCACTGAAAAATTGTTTCTCTAGTAGAGGTTTTAAGCGGTGATTATTTTTAGAAATTCTATATAATTTTCTAGTGCTAGATTTTTTTTTGTATTTAATGACAAACCTTTCAAGATTAAAACCCCAAACAAGTAGGGTCCTCTCTTCTTCATTTTTCATTATCTGTAGATTATATTTGTTTGCAATTTGTGTAATTACTAATAATTTCCTTTTTGAAAAGCCCTACAGAATATTTGGCGATGTATGAACAATGGATAGTATTATTGCTGTACCAATAATAATAATAATAATCCATTTATAAACATAAAACATAATCACAGATGGGAACTAAAAGTGAATGAAACCATTCATAATGGAATGTACAAAGCATTTACATTTGGAAACAATCATTTGCAGATAGAAGCCAACCACTAATTGATACCTTTACTGCCAGATGCCAGACACAAAAGTGCCTAAGGAGACAGACTGCATCCTCTTTATACTAGCCTTGACATTACATGACCACCATTAAAAGAAATTGCCTTGTCAGTACCGAGTCTGTACAATTACAGAATCTGGCAATAGCAACTCTGAGGATGATTACATCATGTCTCACAATTTTGGGTAATTTATAAAAACTAAGGCATTTAACATCTATATTATTTTCAATAGCTTGTCTTATTCATACAGTGATTCCCTTTTCTTCTCTGTCCTTTGAAGGTTTATTTTCCATTTTATTGTGCATACTACTTCCATCAGTGATTCCATCTAGTTCAGAGCTACATTCACTTATCTCCCTTTGTAAACCTTGTAATCATCAATTTAACTTACTTAGTTAAAGGGAGTTTGTCAGCACTTTTGGCCATACGTAACTGCTGACAGCACTAGGCAGAGGATGGGGAGAGCAGTACAAAGATACTTTTCACAAAATTTGTATTATCTGGAACAGTGTGAATATAAAAGCGGTTGTCACACTTCAGCAAATTGCATTTATCATGTAGAGAAAGCAAATACAAGGCACTTTCTCATGTATTGTGATTGTCCATATTGCCACCTTTGCTGGCTTGATTCATATTTCAATCCATCAGTGGTGGCCATACTCGCAAAGATAAAAAAATAGCGCTGACCTCTCTGGTGGGCGGGACAATGGGAGTGCAGATAAATTCTCTTGCGCAGCAGCTCCCATCCCAACTACCTTGTATCTGCACTGCAGTGGTGGCCGTAACCCCTGGAAATGAGCAGTGTATAATGTGATGGAAAAATGAATCGAGCAGGCAAAGGAGGCAATATGAACAATTACAATACATTATTATTAGAGTTGAGCGAACACCTGGATGTTCGGATTCGAGAAGTTCGGCCAAACTTCCCGGAAATGTTCGGGTTCGGGATCCGAACCCGACCCGAACTTCGTCCCGAACCCGAACCCCATTGAAGTCAATGGGGACCCGAACTTTTCGGCACTAAAAAGGCTGTAAAACAGCACAGGAAAGAGCTAGAGGGCTGCAAAAGGCAGCAACATGTAGGTAAATCCCCTGCAAACAAATGTGGATAGGGAAATGAATAAAAATAAAAATAAAATAAATAAAAATTAACCAATATCAATTGGAGAGAGGTCCCATAGCAGAGAATCTGGCTTCACGTCAGCCACCACTGTAACAGTCCATTGTCATATATTTAGGCCCAGGCACCCAGGCAGAGGAGAGAGGTCCCGTAACAGAGAATCTGGCTTCATGTCAGCAGAGAATCAGTCTGCATGTCATAGCAGAGAATCAGGCTTCAGGTCAGCCATCACTGTAACAGTTCATTGCCATATATTTAGGCCCAGGCACCCAGGCAGAGGGGAGAGGTCCCGTAACAGAGAATCTGGCTTCATGTCAACAGAGAATCAGTCTGCATGTCATAGCAGAGAATCAGGCTTCACGTCAGCCACCACTGTAACAGTCCATTGTCATATATTTAGGCCCACGCACCCAGGCAGAGGAAAGAGGTCCGTAACAGAGAATCTGGCTTCATGTCAGCAGAGAATCAGTCTGCATGTCATAGCAGAGAATCAGGCTTCACGTCAGCCACCACTGTAACAGTCCATTGTCATATATTTAGGCCCAGGCACCCAGGCAGAGGAGAGAGGTCCCGTAACAGAGAATCTGGCTTCATGTCAGCAGAGAATCAGTCTGCAAGTCATAGCAGAGAATCAGGCTTAATGTCACCCAACATTGGAACAGTCCATTGGCATATATTTAGGCCCCGGCACCCAGACAGAGGAGAGGTTCATTCAACTTTGGGTTGCCTCGCAATATAATGGTAAAATGAAAATAAAAATAGGATTGAATGAGGAAGTGCCCTGGAGTACAATAATATATGGTTAAGGGGAGGTAGTTAATGTCTAATCTGCACAAGGGATGGACAGGTCCTGTGGGATCCATGTCTGGTTCATTTTTATGAACGTCAGTCTGTAATTACGCCCCCTGCCGTGCTGAATACACGTTCAGGCAAAACGCTGGCCGCCGGGCAGGCCAGCACCTCCAAGGCATAAAAGGCTAGCTCTGGCCACGTGGACAATTTAGAGACCCAGAAGTTGAATGGGGCCGAACCATCAGTCAGTACGTGGAGGGGTGTGCACACATACTGTTCCATCATGTTAGTGAAATGTTGCCTCTTGCTAACACGTTCCGTATCAGGTGGTGGTGCAGTTAGCTGTGGCGTGTTGACAAAACTTTTCCACATCTCTGCCATGCTTACTCTGCCCTCAGAGGAGCTGGTCGTGACACAGCTGCCTTGGCGACCTCTTGCTCCTCCTCTGCCTTGGCCTTGGGCTTCCACTTGTTCCCCTGTGACATTTGGGAATGCTCTCAGTAGCGCGTCCACCAAGGTGCTCGCGCATCTTCCTATTATGCTCCAGTGCAGGAAGTAAGGTGGGCACATTGTCTTTGTACCGTGGATCCAGCAGGGTGGCAACCCAGTAGTCCGCACACATTAAAATGTGGGCAACTCTGCTGTCGTTGCGCAGGCACTGCAGCATGTAGTCGCTCATGTGTGCCAGGCTGCCCATGGGTAAGGACAAGCTGTCCTCTGTGGGAGGCGTATCGTCATCGTCCTGCGTTTCCCCCTAGCCACGCACCAGTGATGGGCCCGAGCTGCGTTGGGTGCCACCCGGCTGTGACCATGCTTCATCCTCATCCTCCTCCACCTCCATCTCATCCTCGTCCTCCTCGTCCTCCAGTAGTGGGCCCTGGCTGGAGACATTTGTACCTGGCCTCTGCTGTTGCAAAAAACCTCCCTCTGAGTCACTTCGAAGAGACTGGCCTGAAAGTGCTAAAAATGACCCCTTTTCCTCCTCCTCCTCCTCCTCCTCCTCCTCCAGGGCCACCTCCTCTTCCATCATCACCCTAACTGTTTTCTCAAGGAGACATAGAAGTGGTATTGTAACGCTGATAATGGCGTCATCGCCACTGGCCATGTTGGTGGAGTACTCGAAACAGCGCAACAGGTCTCGCATGGAGGCCCAGTCATTGGTGGTGAAGTGGTGCTGTTCCGCAGTGCGACTGACCCGTGCGTGCTGCAGCTGAAACTCCACTATGGCCTGCTGCTGCTCGCACAGTCTGTCCAGCATGTGCAAGGTGGAGTTCCACCTGGTGGGCACGTTGCATATGAGGCGGTAAGCGGGAAGGCCGAAGTTACGCTGTAGCGCAGACAGGCGAGCAGCGGCAGGATGTGAACGCCGGAAACGCGAACAGACGGCCCGCACTTTATGCAGCAGCTCTGACATGTCGGGGTAGTTGTGAATGAACTTCTGCACCACCAAATTCAGCACATGCGCCAGGCAAGGGATGTGCGTCAAACCGGCTAGTCCCAGAGCTGCAACGAGATTTCGCCCATTATCGCACACCACCAGGCCGGGCTTGAGGCTCATTGGCAGCAACCACTCATTGGTCTGTTGTTCTATACCACGCCACAACTCCTGTGCGGTGTGGGGCCTGTCCCCCAAACATATGAGTTTCAGAATGGCCTGCTGACGTTTACCTCGGGCTGTGCTGAAGTTGGTGGTGAAGGTGTGTGGCTGACTGGATGAGCAGGTGGAAGAAGAGGAGGAGGAAGCGGAGTAGGAGGAGGTGGCACCAGGAGGCAAAGAATGTTGCCCTGCGATCCTTGGTGGCGGAAGGACGTTTGCAAACAGCTCTCCGCCTGGGGCCCAGCTGCCACTACATTTACCCAGTGTGCAGTTAGGGAGATATAGCGTCCCTGGCCGTGCTTACTGGTCTACGTATCTGTGGTTAGGTGGACCTTGCCACAGATGGCGTTGCGCAGTGCACACTTGATTTTATCAGATACTTGGTTGTGCAGGGAAGGCACGGCTCTCTTGGAGAAGTAGTGCCGGCTGGGAACAACATACTGTGGAACAGCAAGCGACATGAGCTGTTTGAAGCTGTCTGTGTCCACCAGCCTAAATGACAGCATTTCATAGGCCAGTAGTTTAGAAATGCTGGCATTTAGGGCCAGGGATCGAGGGTGGCTAGGTGGGAATTTACGCTTTCTCTCAAATGTTTGTGAGATGGAGAGCTGAACGCTGCCGTGTGACATGGTTGAGATGCTTGGTGACGGAGGTGGTGGTGTTGGTGGTACCACCCCTGTTTGCTGGGCGGCAGGTGCCAACGTTCCTCCAGAGGCGGAGGAAGAGGCTGAGGCGGCAGCAGCAGAAGAGGCCGAGGCGGCAGCAGCAGAAGAGGTAGCAGGGGGAGCCTGAGTGACTTCCTTGTTTTTAAGGTGTTTACTCCACTGCAGTTCATGCTTTGCATGCAGGTGCCTGGTCATGCAGGTTGTGCTAAGGTTCAGAACGTTAATGCCTCGCTTCAGGCTCTGATGGCACAGCGTGCAAACCACTCGGGTCTTGTCGTCAGCACATTGTTTGAAGAAGTGCCATGCCAGGGAACTCCTTGAAGCTGCCTTTGGGGTGCTCGGTCCCAGATGGCGGCGGTCAGTAGCAGGCGGAGTCTCTTGGCGGCGGGTGTTCTGCTTTTGCCCACTGCTCCCTCTTTTGCTACGCTGTTGGCTCGGTCTCACCACTGCCTCTTCCTCCAAACTGTGAAAGTCAGTGGCACGACCTTCATTCCATGTGGGGTCTAGGACCTCATCGTCCCCTGCATCGTCTTCCACCCAGTCTTGATCCCTGACCTCCTGTTCAGTCTGCACACTGCAGAAAGACGCAGCAGTTGGCACCTGTGTTTTATCATCATCAGAGACATGCTGAGGTGGTATTCCCATGTCCTCATCATCAGGAAACATAAGTGGTTGTGCGTCAATTCATTCTATGTCTTCCACCGCAGGGGAAGGGCTAGGTGGATGCCCTTGGGAAACCCTGCCAGCGGAGTCTTCAAACAGCATAAGAGACTGCTGCAAAACTTGAGGCTCAGACAGTTTCCCTGGTATGCATGGGGGTGATGTGACAGACTGATGGGCTTGGTTTTCAGGCGCCATCTGTGCGCTTTCTGCAGAAGACTGGGTGGGAGATAATGTGAACGTGCTGGATCCACTGTCGGCCACCCAATTGACTAATGCCTGTACCTGCTCAGGCCTTACCATCCTTAGAACGGCATTGGGCCCCACCAAATATCACTGTAAATTATGGCGGCTACTGGGACCTGAGGTAGTTGGTACACTAGGACGTGTGGCTGTGGCAGAACGGCCACGTCCTCTCCCAGCACCAGAGGGTCCACTAACACCACCACGACCATGTCCGCGTCCTTTACTAGATGTTTTCCTCATTGTTATCATTCACCACAACAACAAAAATATTTGTATTGAATTCAATTCAGGCCTTTTTTTTACAGACACCTAACACTATCTGGCTATCTATTTAGGTACCGTATTACAGTAATACAGGCACAGCAGTAACCACAGATTTAGCTGACTATAAATTTGAGGCCTATTATTTAGGCGCTGGGTGACAGGTATACGTTTACAGACAGAATTAGACTGGGATATGCACAGTAGTGTGTGTGTAAAGTTATTGAGAATGACCCTATGTGCACCTTGAATCTTATACACCCTTTTAGGGATAGATTTAAAGTAGGTCTGATACAGCAGAAACCACTAATTTAGAGAATTGCTAAATTGGGAATTGTATTTTAACCCAGAACAAAAACTGTGCTTTGACGGACACTAAATAACTTGCCCAGCTACAGCAATAACCACAGATTTAGCTGACTATAAATTTGAGGCCTATTATTTAGGCGCTGGGTGACAGGTATACGTTTATAGACAGAATTAGACTGGGATATGCACAGTAGCGTGTGTGTGAAGTTATTGAGAATGACCCTATGTGCACCTTGAATCTTATATACCCTTTTAGGGATAGATTTAAAGTAGGTCTGATACAGCAGAAACCACTAAATTAGGAAATTGCAAAATTGGGAATTGTATTTTAACCCAGAACAAAAACTGTGCTTTGACGGACACTAAATAACTTGACCAGCTACAGCAATAATGACAGATTTGGATGAATATAAATTTGAGGCCTATTATTTTGGCGCTGGGTGACAGGTATACGTTTACAGACAGAATTAGACTGGGATATGGCCAAAAAATAACCACACTATTGATGGTTAAATGCACTTGGTGTGACAGCTTGACCCTTATGTAGGATATAGCCAAAAAACAACCACACTATTGAGAGTTAAATGCACTTGGTGACAGCTTGCCCCTGATGTAGTATATGGCCAAAAAATAACCACACTGTTGATGGTTAAATGCACTTGCTATGACAGCTTCACCCTGATGTAGGATATAGCCAAAAAACAACCACACTATTGAGGGTTAAATGCACTTGGTGACAGCTTGCCCCTGATGTAGTATATGGCCAAAACATAACCACACTATTGATGGTTAAATGCACTTGGTGTGACAGCTTCACCCTGATGTAGGATATAGCCAAAAAACAACCACACTATTGAGGGTTAAATGCACTTGGTGACAGCTTGCCCTTGATGTAGTATATGGCCAAAAAATAACCACACTATTGATGGTTAAATGCACTTGGTGTGACAGCTTCACCCTGATGTAGGATATAGCAAAAAAACAACCACACTATTGAGGGTTAAATGCACTTGGTGACAGGTTCAGCTTGCCCCTGATGTAGTATATGGCTAAAAAATAACCACACTATTGATGGTTAAATGCACTTGGTGTGACAGCTTCACCCTGATGTAGGATATAGCCAATAAACAACCACACTATTGAGGGTTAAATGCACTTGGTGACAGCTTGCCCCTGATGTAGTATATGGCCAAAAAATAACCACACTATTGATGGTTAAATGCACTTGGTGTGACAGCTTCACCCTGATGTAGGATATAGCAAAAAAATAACCACACTATTGATGGTTAAATGTACTTGGTGGCAGCTTGTGCTGGCGCACCACAAGACACGAAATGGTCGCCGATCACCCCAGAAAAAAGTGAATGAAAAACGTTCTGGGCAGCCTAAAAACAGTGAGCAATTGAATAGCAGCAGTTCAATCATCCACAGCTGCAGATCGATCACTGAATGAAGTCTTTTGCAGGAGTTAATCACTGCCTAATCTCGCCCTAACGTCGCAGCTGCAACCTCTCCCTATACTGATCAGAGCAGAGTGACGGGCAGCACTACGTGACTCCAGCTTAAATAGAGGCTGGGCCACATGCTGCACTGGCCAATCACAGCCATGCCAATAGTAGGCATGGCTGTGATAGCCTCTTGGGGCAAGTAGTATGACGATTGTTGATTGGCTGCTTTGCAGCCTTTCAAAAAGCGCCAAGAAAGCACCGAACTTGAACCCAGACTTTTACGAAGATGTCCGGGTTCGGGTCCGTGTCACGGACACCCCAAAATTCGGTACGAACCCGAACTATGCAGTTCGGGTTCGCTCATCCCTAATTATTATATCAACATGGCAAATGGCATTTGCTGAGTGACTGAGAGAACCCCTTTAAGTTTTATTCTGACAAATTCTGAAAATAATCCTCAAAGGTTATAGACACATCCACTACATATGGGAAGGACTGCAACAAACAATAACTATAGAACCGAAAAAAGAAAGAAGGCCTCACTTTAATACCGTAAATAGGGGCAAACAGAGAACCAATCATATAAACCTATAAATGCTGCTATAAAAACAACCATAGAATGCCCAGTAGAAATATAAATACTTTATTAGATCATCAATGGATCACAAAAATTCATAAAATATTTTTTACACAGATTTGCTATGGAGAATAATCAGCAAAACAGACTGGATGCAATAGTCCCCCCCGTCGGTGCCTCAAACACCCGCCAAGCAGATGAAAAACATGTCAGTGTAATATGCAGTGAGGTGATTCACCAGTAGAAAATGTCAGTGAACATCCACTACAAGTGTCTGTGATATTCAACTCACTGCACAACCCAGGGGAAGATTATTGTATGAAAAAATGCAGCCCAAAAGTAATGATACAATGGAGCACAAAGTCACATGACATCCATCAAATACATCCAGATGCAATCTGCCCATATACAATAAATCAAGAATACCAGGCTGTAAGATCAAACTCCCACACAAAAAAAAATATCCACTGGGGACGTGAACATACCCACAGACATGATGAAGGGTGGAGGCACCGGACACAGGGCTGGAAGGAACCCCGACGCGCGTTTCGCCTCAGCTTCGTCAGGAGGTTAATGTGAGTGTGGCCATGGCTCCCCCTTTATACCCCTCATGCAGCTACACCTTTAATTAGTATAATTCAGCTGATACCTATTTATCGAGCGCTTGTGCCCGATGATGCACGCCGAGGACATCATGGAGACGCCGCATTCATCAGGAGGAGGGGTGGAACGCAAACGTGCGTTCCAGCCCGCCTCCCAAGGAAACGTAGCTGCGTCTCCACGTGACCCGGTGCGCAGCGCATCCTGGCCAAGCGCTATATCAGCCTATACAACAAACCTGCCAAACGGCTCAGAAAGTACCAGAGCCCATCCGAATATATGGCGAATAGTCTTAACCCTTAATGGGATTTGCATGAGGTGTATAAAGTCCGGAAAAAAAAAAAAAACTTAAGACCGCTGAATATGCATGGCTCATGATAGGGATACAAACAGGGGGGGAAAGAAGAGGGAATAAAGGTGAAAAAGAAGTCGAGGAGAAGAAAAATAAATAAAGATAAATCAACAAAAAATAAACAAAAGAAGATAAACACAAAATCTGCACTGACAATACTATAAACATGATTCCATAATTTCATATTTTCATACAAATATTCATGAATTTCACACCATGATTTAGTATATAAAATGTAACATGATTTCTTATAGATTGCACCCCATGATTTTATAAAAACGGATACACAAGAATTTTACAAATTTATATGTCAGGAATAACATGATTTTATGAATTAGATCCCATAATTTTTAACAATAAATTTACGTATCCATGACATCATGATTCCATATATAATTACAAAAATTTATAATGAATTAGATCCCATAATTTTTAACAATAAATTTACGTATCCATGACATCATGATTCCATATATAATTACAAAAATTTATAATGAGCAGACTTTATGTACATGATTATATAAGACGATATTTAATATATATTTCCTCTAAGACATGGTATATGTATATCAATTATGTATATATACAGGAAGGAGCAATATTTTTCAGAAAAACGAATTTTAATATTATGTTCTCGCCAATATTATCAAGAATAAATGTAAGTAACCCGTGCAACGATGATTATGTAGGTATGGGCCCTAACCAGTAGAGGTCCCATCCTATCTAGCCCATTCAAAATAAAACTACATAGACCCTGTGAAATTATACTACCGCTTAAATATTTCCAAAATAAAAAAAAGTGATCCGTTCAATTCACACATATCGTAAGCAGGTTCCACCAACATTAAGAAGGGGGGGGAAAAAAAAAATAAAAAATTTCATTTATAATTGATGTGAAGTATTGCGGGGGATGATCGATGGACCCGAGTGTCACTGGGCCCACCTTAACCTAGTGGGTTCAGTGCAGTCAGGCCCATCACCACACCCCAGCAGCACCCAAAATGTACATAGTCAGTTATCCTAAACCCAAAATTGTGAGTTTATCTAAAAAGACCGTGCTGGTCAATAATATCTTCCAGCACCCAACATGTGCATAATTAATTATCCAGAACCAAAATTGTGAGCTTATATAAGAAGACCGTGCTGGTCAATAATATCTCCCAGCACAGACTATATTACACCCTCCAGCGACCTGACCTGTGCAGAAAATATTGACTAAATGAATGAAAATTCCAAAATTCATAATCATAGATATTCATAAAGTTGATTATTCATATTAGAGGGTGAGGGTGTGTCCAAAACCAGCTGGGTACCATCAATCATGGTTATACCAGCCTAATCGGGCACAACATCACCCAATTATGTACATAAAGTCCTGAAACAACATCACATTCCAATTATACTCCATACAAATTCATTCACCAATAATCCAGCCCATATATCATAGCAGATTCCTTATCAGATAACTATGGAACCACCCACACAGAAATAAATAAAAGGATCATGATGTTTCTTTCTGTTGATATCTTCTTTCTTATTTGCATCATAGAATTTCCGGTACATATGGGAACTGCTCCTCAACTTGAACACCTCCACTCCTCGTACCATGTCCACACAAAAACTAAATGGAATAAAAAACAGTTAAAATCACTGAAAAAATTCAGTAACAACGCTACCCTAAATAAAGGATTTGAAACTCAAAGCCTCATTTAATCCATGAGGAGTCACTGTGTTGAGCAGAACCATCCATTTGGTCTCTTTTTGGAGGAGGCAGCGTTTGATATTGCCCCCTCTAATCCCCAAACGTACCCGGTCTATCCCTTTAAACAAAATACCCCTGGGGTTACAACCATGCACCTCCCTAAAATGTTTTGCCACTGGTTTCAACTTTCTAAGTTTCTCGCACTCCGTGATCTCGGCAGCAGCCTTGATGTCACGAATGTGTTCCAGGACTCTCGTTCTGAGTGCCCTCGTGGTCATGCCTATATAGACCAGGCCACAGGGGCACTCAGCACGATAGATCACCGCCTCCGTTTTACAGGAGATGTGATGCACAATTTTATACTCCTTCTCCCTGTTGGTGTTGGTGAATTTATCTGACCGAATCATATATTTACATGCTGTACAATCACCACAGGGGAAGAAACCCCACTGTGGGCCCCTATCTCCAAATATCCCTCCCTTAGTAGGGGCCACATAGTGGCTCCTGGTCACAATATCTCTCAAGTTTTTAGCTCTCTTCCAAGTAACCAAAGGCCTATCCGAGATGACCTTGTTCAGGTCTCTATCTGTGCGAAGAACCTGCCAGTGTTTGTGGAGAATATCTTGTATTTGTCTCCATTGGGCATTGAAGTTGGTGATGAACCTAGGAAAGCCAAAATCTTTTTCTTTTTTGCGTGAGGATTGTTTAAGTAAACTGTCCCGCGAGGAGTTTTTGGCCCTATCATAGCCTTTTTTGATTACTTTATGGCTATACCCTCTCTCTCGAAGTCTCCTAGAGAGATCCGCTGCCTCTCGCTCGAAGCTTACTTCGCTAGAACAAATTCTCCTGGCTCGACAAAATTGTCCAATGGGTATAGCGCGAGCGACTTGTGGATGATGCGAGGAGGAGGAGAACAGTAATGAATTTGTGGCCGTGGGCTTCCGATGTATATCAAAGCCCAAAAGGCCATCGTTCTCCACAGTAATAGCAAGATCCAAAAAATCAACACGCTCGCCACTATAAACCCACGTTAACTTTATGTTTTGATCATTGGAGTTAAGATCATCCATAAACTTCTTCAAGTGCGACGTCGAGCCCTGCCAGATGAACAGCACATCATCAATGTACCTCGACCACGAGACTACGGCGTCATGACCTTCCAAATTCAAGACAATCTCCCTCTCCCACAGCCCCAGAAAAAGATTTGCGTATGAGGGCGCACAAGTCGCCCCCATCACTGTTCCCCGGAGCTGTAGGAAATAGCGATCCTTAAATGTGAAGGCATTGTGTTTCAATGCAAACTCCAGCAGCGTCATGATTAAATCAACCAGATCACTGTCTAGTTTGGTTGTATTAAGAAAGAATCGTGACACTCGCAGCCCGTGGTCGTGGCAGATGGAAGTATACAGGGACTCGACGTCGCACGTGACCAAAACCATATTTTTGTCTAGATGTACACCACTGAGTCTATGAAGGACATCAGTGGTGTCACGTACGAAAGAGGGTAGGGTCTCTACACATTTTTGTAAATAATAATCCACAAAGCGGCAGATAGTCTCACACAGGCTCCCAATCCCAGACACTATCGGTCTGCCCGGAGGTGTTTTGGGGTCCTTGTGTACTTTCGGTAATAAGTAAAATGTGGGAAGTACCGGAAATTCGGTGGTCAAACCTTCCCACATTTTCATACTTATAATGCCCTTGTCATATGCATGTCTCAAGATACCATCCAGCTCATTTTTATATTGTGTCATAGGATTAGATTTCAGTTTCTGGTAACAAGATATGTCCCCCAGTTGTCTAAAGGCCTCTTTCTCGTACATCCGCACCGGCCAGATCACAACATTACCCCCCTTATCCGCAGGTTTTATAATAATATTTTTCATATTTTTAAGTTCCTTTATAGCCAGCCGTAACTCTCTATTGAGATCACCCTCTAATATGAATAATCAACTTTATGAATATCTATGATTATGAATTTTGGAATTTTCATTCATTTAGTCAATATTTTCTGCACAGGTCAGGTCGCTGGAGGGTGTAATATAGTCTGTGCTGGGAGATATTATTGACCAGCACGGTCTTCTTATATAAGCTCACAATTTTGGTTCTGGATAATTAATTATGCACATGTTGGGTGCTGGAAGATATTATTGACCAGCACGGTCTTTTTAGATAAACTCACAATTTTGGGTTTAGGATAACTGACTATGTACATTTTGGGTGCTGCTGGGGTGTGGCGATGGGCCTGACTGCACTGAACCCACTAGGTTAAGGTGGGCCCAGTGACACTCGGGTCCATCGATCATCCCCCGCAATACTTCACATCAATTATAAATGAAACATTTTTTTTTTTTTTTTTTTTTTTCCCCCTTCTTAACGTTGGTGGAACCTGCTTACGATATGTGTGAATTGAACGGATCACCTTTTTTTTTATTTTGGAAATATTTAAGCGGTAGTATAATTTCACAGGGTCTATGTAGTTTTATTTTGAATGGGCTAGATAGGATGGGACCTCTACTGGTTAGGGCCCATACCTACATAATCATCGTTGCACGGGTTACTTACATTTATTCTTGATAATATTGGCGAGAACATAATATTAAAATTCGTTTTTCTGAAAAATATTGCTCCTTCCTGTATATATACATAATTGATATACATATACCATGTCTTAGAGGAAATATATATTAAATATCGTCTTATATAATCATGTACATAAAGTCTGCTCATTATAAATTTTTGTAATTATATATGGAATCATGATGTCATGGATACGTAAATTTATTGTTAAAAATTATGGGATCTAATTCATAAAATCATGTTATTCCTGACATATAAATTTGTAAAATTCTTGTGTATCCGTTTTTATAAAATCATGGGGTGCAATCTATAAGAAATCATGTTACATTTTATATACTAAATCATGGTGTGAAATTCATGAATATTTGTATGAAAATACGAAATTATGGAATCATGTTTATAGTATTGTCAGTGCAGATTTTGTGTTTATCTTCTTTTGTTTATTTTTTGTTGATTTATCTTTATTTATTTTTCTTCTCCTCGACTTCTTTTTCACCTTTATTCCCTCTTCTTTCCCCCCCTGTTTGTATCCCTATCATGAGCCATGCATATTCAGCGGTCTTAAGTTTTTTTTTTTTTCCGGACTTTATACACCTCATGCAAATCCCATTAAGGGTTAAGACTATTCGCCATATATTCGGATGGGCTCTGGTACTTTCTGAGCCGTTTGGCAGGTTTGTTGTATAGGCTGATATAGCGCTTGGCCAGGATGCGCTGCGCACCGGGTCACGTGGAGACGCAGCTACGTTTCCTTGGGAGGCGGGCTGGAACGCACGTTTGCGTTCCACCCCTCCTCCTGATGAATGCGGCGTCTCCATGATGTCCTCGGCGTGCATCATCGGGCACAAGCGCTCGATAAATAGGTATCAGCTGAATTATACTAATTAAAGGTGTAGCTGCATGAGGGGTATAAAGGGGGAGCCATGGCCACACTCACATTAACCTCCTGACGAAGCTGAGGCGAAACGCGCGTCGGGGTTCCTTCCAGCCCTGTGTCCGGTGCCTCCACCCTTCATCATGTCTGTGGGTATGTTCACGTCCCCAGTGGATATTTTTTTTTGTGTGGGAGTTTGATCTTACAGCCTGGTATTCTTGATTTATTGTATATGGGCAGATTGCATCTGGATGTATTTGATGGATGTCATGTGACTTTGTGCTCCATTGTATCATTACTTTTGGGCTGCATTTTTTCATACAATAATCTTCCCCTGGGTTGTGCAGTGAGTTGAATATCACAGACACTTGTAGTGGATGTTCACTGACATTTTCTACTGGTGAATCACCTCACTGCATATTACACTGACATGTTTTTCATCTGCTTGGCGGGTGTTTGAGGCATGTCGGAATATTTATGCTGTCTCCGATTGACAGTCTATATGATTTATGTGAATAAATTAAAATCGGTAATAAAGGAGATTCTAACTTATTATCATAAATATCAAGCTAAAACAAGCTCGTGATCTGCGTTGAATTGAAGACAAAACCCAGTTACTAGACAAAATATATATGTAATTTATTAATACAATTTATAGTGCAAAATAATATATATAACAAAATTGGCGGTAATAAAATTCAATCAATGATATGCAAAATAGTGGTAAGACAAAAATAATTGAGAACATATATCTATATATACACAATTATGCCTTCTTATAATAATACCCCTCACTTATATTAAAAGTCAATTTAATACTTGATTTCTCTCAGCCGACAAATGTCCGATTAAACCCAAATCTGGTTTATCTTTTATCTATATAAATATATATATATATTATCAACCATACTGGTCTAGAACTGAATTCAGTTCCTGGGAGATAATACCGTATTTTCACTAGTATATTTTTAATCTCCCTGTATTGGATTAATTTTCAGGATGATGCTGCAGGTACATCCCCAATCTTATTCCAAAACAGATACTATACACAAAGTATGGTTAATTGAATATATCTATAGATATGTATTATATTAATTAATTATCCTATAAAATATAGGTAAGGTTATACTATACCAAAATGTCAGCTAGCAGAAATCAGTTTCAATGGTTCTAAGATGGCTGCCTCCAATGACTGGCAAGATGGTCAAGATGATGTTCAGAGAGAGAGAGCTCGATCGACCCCTTCTGTCAGCCCATACCATCTTTTTATCCTATCTTAGAAAGGGCTTGGCCAAGTTTTATCATTAACTAGTGACCTCACTTTATAATTAATAGAACCATCCTCTAGGGAAAAATATACCCTAGATCTTTGTTACCCTAACACTAGATGGCACTAGTATTCCATACAAAAAAATCGAAGCATTCATTTATTTCTCTTATTCATATATAATAGCACTAACATGTAATCTAAGGTTTCAGACAAACCTTGAGAAGATCTTAAAGAGACAATGAGTTTTATACTTGGTCAACTAACTTGTGTATCCTTAAGTCTTTTGACCAGACTTGATTAAATCAAAATAAATATGGCTATCTCAATTCATTGTTCTTGGATGAGACAGGGTTTGTTCATGATTACCTGTGTCCACATCCATTCCAGGAAAGAAATAATTAATTTGTGTGTTCCACTGAGACAGATTCTAAAC
The DNA here is from genome assembly GCF_014858855.1 of Bufo gargarizans. Taxonomy (NCBI): domain Eukaryota; kingdom Metazoa; phylum Chordata; class Amphibia; order Anura; family Bufonidae; genus Bufo; species Bufo gargarizans. The sequence goes on along the minus strand of NC_058083.1, from coordinate 391,563,650 downwards.
ATGACAGAGGAGTTTATACCTCATTTCTAATCTTACAATTGAATATATCTATGAGGACTATACTCTTATATATATACTATATATTCAGCACACCTATTAAAATTGATTATATAAAATCAATCTACTCCTATATTGATTAATATAAAAATCACAAAGAAAGATTAGAGTCTTTCTATTTACTAAAATCATCAGAATTCAAATACATTGTCTTATCTAGGCCATCACATTTCATTAGACCTTGGGACATCTCCTTCTCACAAAACAGACTTAGGTAAACACTTTGGTATATATCGTAAACCTTAGGTTAGCAATTTCAGAGTAAAAAAAAATCCTGAATTCACTCTGCCTTAAAATAAGACAAAATGGTTGTCCCTTAGGCTCATGTCCATTCACTTATATAGGCCTTATAATTATGGACTTTATTCATACTCAATAGTTCTGACAAATCCCCCCCCTTCTTCCCACGTTAGTCAAGGATCCCCTTAAGACCTAACTGGGAGAAGGTCGGAAGAATTTTCATGTTCATCAATATTGTATCTGAGTCTTTTATCGCATCATAACGTCAATCCTGGAAAAGTATATTATCACAGAGATTCTGTGTCCAATGGTTTTAGCATGTGAGAAAAATGCAAAACTTGGCACCAATCATGCCATTATTGCTGTGACTTTGTTCTCATGCATAATGTACCAATTTGGTTCCTTTCCCAAGCTAAAATGGTGATATCAGTATCTTCATCCAATGAATGTCCTTGGATCCAGTTTCGCAAAGATTCTTGAAATATAATCTTCCTAGCCATCATTCACAATCCTGGGACATCTGAAACACGACTGTAGATTCGGGTTGATGATTAGTTCCGTCTTTAATTGGACCTCTTGAATCAACACCATCTGCACGATATCTGTATCTTTGTTGTCATCATCATCGCCAGGAATCACGTCTGGTTCCGCCCGTCCTTTTTCAAAATGAAAATGAAAGTATGAATACAGTATATATATATATATTTATTTTTTCTTTCGAGATATACAGTTTCCCTAGCGTTGCTATGTAAAATGCTTTATATGGAAACCCCAGAATTGGAACATCTGTGAACTGAGAGAAATCAGATTAACGCATCCTTATTCATTCTCTTATTCAGCGTCATCTTCTATGATTCTCAGTTCTGATCTTGGATGACATACTCGCAATTGATTTACATGGACCCATTTCTCGATGAAACCATCTTTGGTATTCATTTTCACCTTATAAACTACAGGTGATATTTTATCAATTACATCATACGGACCTTTCCATGATGGGAGAAATTTTCTTTCTTTTACCCGATCCCGGGCAAAGTTATAGAGATACACTCTATCTCCTACCTCATATTCCTTTTTGGTCGTTTTCAAGTCATAATAAGTTTTGTTACTTACGGCGGCTTTCTCAAGATTCTTCTGCGCGAAAGCAAACGCGTGTTGAAGATACTTACGAAGGTCCTCCACATACTGATGTGTCGTGGCTGCATTGATCAGGTTATGATCTGATGTGCGATACAACAGATGTTGAGGAAGTACCATTCTTCTTCCTGTCATCAGCTCAAAAGGTGACATCTGGGTAGCCGTACTTGGAGTAGCTCTAATGGCCATGAGTACTAATGGTAACCTTATATCCCAGTCTTTACCCGACTCCTTAACATATTTCTTAAGGATGTTGACAATAGACTGGTTATAGCGCTCAACGGATCCGCTAGATGTTGGACGATAAGCAATGTGTAATTTTCTCTTCACACCCAACATCTTCCACATCTTCGCCATTACCTCACTTACAAAGTGTGATCCACGATCTGAATCAATCCTTAATGGTAACCCAAATCTGGAAAATACATGGTTAATCAACAAAAATGCACAGGTCTCGGCTGTGTTATTGCGGGCCGGTAGACACTCTACCCATTTTGTAAACACACAAGTGACGGTTAACATGTATTTATTTCCTCGGGATGACCGGGTAACAGGACCAATAAAATCGATTTGGATGTCAGACCATGGTAATGAAAAACCTTTCTTCTGAAGTGGAGCACGATGTTTAGGACCTTGCGGTTGAAATTGCGCACATACCAAACAACCTTGACAATAACTTTGGACATCCTTTAACATATGAGGCCAGTAGGCATAATCACGTAGTGACTCATATGTAATCTTTTCTCCACGATGACCAGCTGTAGGTGCATCATGGGCATGCTGTAACATTAAACCTCTAAATGTAGTAGGAACTACCCACTGCTGAATACCATTTTTGGAGGTTCTCATTAATAACCCATCCTGAATACTAAATTGGGATTTGGATTTCATAAGTAATCGGAGGTCTTCTTTTTGGGTAAAATTATCCTCCGATATGGGATTATTATTAGGATCCTCAATATGTTTATAGAAGATTCCCAATATAACATCTTCCTTCTGGCTTTTGATCAGATCCTCACTAGAAGATTCTTGGCTCCATTGAACGATACTATTTTCAGTTTGGGCCTTAGCCTGTTGTCTAGTGATAGCGTCAATGGGAATCATCTCTAGTAGATGATCTATATTCACATGATCACCATTTATGGCTCCTTGTTTGGCTAGTTTGTCAGCTAGGTCATTACCCTCTTTATCTTTATTTTGGGTTTTGGAATGACCTTTAGTCTTTTTCCAATAAATGGTTAGATCATTAGGTCGGACTAGCTCATCTATGGCACAAAACAACTTGGCGTGTTTCACTGGTTTGTTATTGGACCGTAACATATGACTCCTCTTCCATGTGGGCATATATTCTACAAAGCTGTTCCGCACATAATTTGAATCAGTAACAATGACGAATTCCTTTATATTGTGCTCTATAGCAATTTTAACGGTTTGGTAGACAGCTGCTAATTCGGCTACCTGGCTACTCTTAGCACCAATACTATAACCTATTGAAATACTCGGGCATCCATCTATCCACGTAATTCCAATTCCTGCCACTAGTTTTCTTTCATCCCCTACAATGGCATGGTAAGCACAACCATCTATGTACGCACAGGGGAGTAGAGAGCAATAGTCGTCTTCATACACTTTGTAAGGGGAAGATTTTTGTTCCTCTAGAAAATCATCTATCAGTTCTTCCGTTTGAGAATTAGCAGCGCAATTATGCAGTTCAGCAAGTCCTTGGGCTACTGGACACTTTTTATTTTGCTTATACTGAACTTCCAACGGCCATCCTTGTAAAGACAAGGTCCAAGCAGTGATCCTGCTGTTAGACAAGTTACCATCCCTAATTTTATCACTCTGTAGATATTGTAGGGGTTGATGGGCCGTTTCAACAATGATTTTCTCACCCTGTACAAAACTTCTAAAGTTTTGAAGCGCCCAGACTGTGGCTAGTAAAGCTTTTTCACAGTTGCTAAACTTTATTTCTACTGGTGACAGTGATTTACTTGCATAAGCTATAACTTTATGCAATTTATCTTGTTTCTGGCATAGGACAGCACTAATACTAAGATTTGTAAAACCAGTTTCCAGATAAAAGGGTTTACCCCCCTCGGGATACGCTAGACATGGGGCTTGGGTGAGTCTCCTTTTAAGCTCAGACATAGCTTGTTCCTGATCCTCCCCCCATGTCCAGGGTACACCTTTCTTTAACAATGTCAGCAATGGTTTACTAATCTCAGCATAGTTATCAATGAATTTACGGGAGTAATTCATCATACCCAGAAATGATCTTAATTCACTAATGTTGGTAGGCGTTTTAGATTTCATAACAGCCTCCACCTTTTTCTTCTGGGGATTCAGGCCTTCACAGGTAACCTCATGTCCAAGGAAATTTACCTTAGTTCGACACCACTGGGCTTTCTGTAAAGAAATTTTCACACCTGCCTCTTTCAACTGATTCAGTACATGCCTAATTTCTTGAATATGCTGGTCAAATGAAGTACTTTTCATCAAAATGTCATCTACATAAGTTAAATTTCCTCTTTCTGTGGCATCAGGCATAGCCTTATGTAAAAATACAGCAAATTCATGACCTGAATTTATGTACCCAAACGGTAGTCTAGTCCAGGCAAACTGTTCTTTACCAAAAGTAAAGGCTAATTTGTATTGATCTTCAGGGCTTACTTTGATGGTCCAATATCCCTGAGCGCAATCTAAGGTGGTAAAGATCCTAGCGCCTTGCATTTGTACCAAGCATTGGTCTATATACGGCACGGGCCAACCGGACATATATACACGTTTATTTAGCTGACGAAGATCAGCACATAAACGCCATTGACCATTCGGTTTAAGAATTCCAAGAATAGGATTGTTATAAGAACTGTGCACTGGTCTTATAATACCTCTCTCCTTGAGATTTTGGATTATTTCCGCTAGCGAGTCGTAACAAGCTAGTGGAAGACGATATTGCTTGATATAAACGGGAGGTGCCTCAGGATCAGTCTGGATCCTGGCAATGTGTATGTCAGTCAGACCACAATCAAAGGAATCTTTAGCAAAGATATCCTTGAATTCTAAGAGAACTTCCTTTAGTTGTTGTCGCTCTGGGTCATTGGAGCATCCATCAGCTAATGAAATTTGTTGCTGGACCATTTCCATAAACCCTGGAAAAACTTCTGGTTGACCTATTTCATAGGTTTCCTCCAACCTGTCAGTGAGGTCATGATTTGACTTACCTGCTTTTTCAGCAAACTCATGATATTCCTGGGCTTCCTGCTCATTGATTGTATGATCAAAGGTAAGAGAGGATTCCTCTACCTTACAGGTACCTTCTTCAAGATTAAAAGGATATACTGAACTAATGGTGAACAATCCTTCAGGAGAAGAATAAAATGTTTGTTCAACCAATTGTTCTTCTGTTAGATACGATTCAGGTATTAGGCCAATAATTATATTCTGAAACCCAAAAGTATAATAATCTGAATCTAATGCCATACCAATGATAGTGTCTTTAGACAAATGAACTTCATTTGGCATACCATTATTCACAATTATTTGGGTTTTAAAGGTTTGTAAATTCACCATAGGGGTATGATTTACTGAAATACCTAATTGTTGCATTCTGTTTGATAGGCATATTAATGCATCACCCTTCTTTAATTTTTGGCCTTTTGATACCTGAATGGGTAACAGGAAATTATTAGTACCTGGAGGGATGATTATATCTCGTGGCACTAATACACTGACTGCATAAGGCAGTATCTGGGATGACTTGAGTGCTTCATGTTCATCCATAAAACCTTCAGGATTCCCTTTTAATCTTGTCCACAATGTGGAATTCACTATATCCACATGGATAGCAAAACGATGTAAAATATCGTTGCCAATGTACATAGGATATCTGGGTTCATCAAGCACCAGGAATAAATGAGTAGACGATTTTCCTGCAATAGAAATGGTTAATATACATTTTGCAATTATATTATGATCATCAGAATCATTATCTAAGTCATGTATCCAATTATCTTGTGGATTTGGATATCGAATCACTTTAGAATTGGCCACTTGATTTAGTAGATCCCTACTAATATAACTGTTTTCATGGCGCAAATCCAATTTAGCCCTCTTAGTTCTTCCTAAGTCATTCACCTGTACTGGGAAGAACATCTCATCATCCACCTTTTCCATTCCCACTAGGAATTGTTCGTGACCATTAAACCCAATAGGGTCAGTAGTTTCTGGGTGTAGGTGGATTGTAAGAACATCCCCTTCCAAACAGACATCTTTTACTCGTTCAGGAGACACACATATGGTGTTATCTTCCTGTTCACCTATAGTGGAATTTGGAGTGATTTGCAGGAAAGAGACATCAGGGACTTGGCTATTTCGGAAATGTACCTCAATGGAATCCGGCCTTTCCTCTATCACATGGCAGTTACGCCTATTGTGATAGGATTGTGATTGTTCATAATTAATGGGCATCCTCACTTGAGACCATATCACCTTATTAACAAAATCAATAACTGGACTTAATCTTTTCAGGAAATCGATGCCAATAATTAATCTATCAATGGGCATATCCACGATCAATGTAGGATGGCTAATTACTTTGTTTCCTACTTTAAAATCCAGCCAAGCTTTACCTAAAACCTTGAGGGCATTGCCTGAGACACTTACCAGGTTAGCATTAAAACTTTTTAACTTATACCTGTTAGAAGATACATCCTGCAATTGTTGGAAGTATTTTACAGATAATAAAGTTGCTTGGCTACCTGTATCTATCAAGGCTATTATTGGCGAGAAATTATCAAATAATTCAACTTTCATATAATATCTATTATCTATTTCCTGTATGGAACAAAGATATTTGGCATGATTATTGAAATGGTTTTCCTGCTCAGCAGTTAGACTTGTCCTCAACTCCTCCTCCTTCCTTTTATGAGCAGGATCGCATGTCTTCTTCTGTGCAGCTGAAGACTTTGTGTGCTGTAAGACAGAACAAACAGGTTTCCCCTCCCCCTTGCCATGTGGCTTTGTAAGGGTTAAATTCCTTTTAAAGGGAAAGACAATTATATTAGATTGCTCCACTTTACATACATTTAAGTCATCAACCTCTGCAACATTTGACATACTTACCTGCTTCTCCCCCTTTATATTTGGGGAGGATTCTCTATAGGAGGGGTTACCCCTAAAAAAGGATTTTTAGGGTTAGCAGTGATTGTTTTAGACAATTCCTCCATCCGCTGCATCAACATACCAAACTGATCTTGGATTTGATCCATTCGATCATATAGGTTACTTCTCTTTCTCCCATAACCTTTGGGAGATTGATTTTGGTACCGATATGATTGTGATCTCCCAGAACCATCTGACTCAGAACCACTTTGAGCCCTTTCTGGCCTACGTTGATATCCCCTATAATAATTATTCTGATATCTTTGAAAAGGAGGGAACCGTCTATTTCTAAACTCCTTCTGGTGGTTTGGGTTCTTTTCAGCAACATTTGGACCCTTATTCCCATCTGGCCTAGGCTGAATTTTATTTGGCTCGGAAGGTCTAGGAGTTTTTAACACATCAGCATAACTTCTTTTAGGGCTTTCAAATTTTCCCTGATCTCTTTTTATGTGAGTTTCTGCTATTTCCTCACTCGCTTTTTTAAATTTTCTATCAGGAGACTCATCACAATTTTGTATTGCAGCGTACAGAGTTGTACTCTCAGTGAGTAACCAATCCAGAGTCTTTCTGGGATGGTAATCCCTGGCCAAAATAAATTTTATTTTATTGGGCAAAGAGTCATAAAATAACTGGATAAATTCACTACCTTCAAAATTGGGATCTTTTTCAGATAAACTATAGGCATTTTTGAGGACTGACAAAAATTCCCTGGGACTTTGATTATGTCTACATTTCAGGGTAAATAAGGCCCTCCTTGCAGCAGTAGCGGACTTATAGGGACCAAATTCAGTTTTTATTTCTGCGACCACATCTGACCAAGAATCCCTACCCATATCTCTAAGGGAATTAAAGAAATACCGGTGTTTTGGTTCGAATACCCAGGTAATAAATTCAAGTTTCTGTATGTCCTTTTCTAAATGTAAAGTTTTCATGGCCTCCTCATATATTTCCAAATGACTTATTATGGAGGGTGAACCCTTTTTTGCAAATTGACCCACAGTTTCCTTGAGAAATTTGATCACTTTAGTAGTGTCTATCATGGGTTGATAAGATCTCTGTACTGAACTTTTAGAGGACCTAGGAGGTGAAATCGGTCTTAATTTAGGAAGAGAATGTTCTCTCAGAGCCAATAATTCTTCTCCATTAAAGGGGTTGTCATATTTACTTTCTGCATCTAATTCCCCCCTGGAATATTTTACCTGCACTCTATTAGAATCCTTAGGCTGTCTGAATTGAAGAGGGTCAAGATCCCGGTTATCTAATTCTGTTTGTAAATTTCTATTGTCCTTATACAACCTTTTACATTCCTCATCTAGATCCACCATAGACAATTGACATTTAGACAATTCATTAGTAGCCTGACTTAATTTCCATTCCAGAGTCCTAATAACTTCTTGCTGTTGACTGTCTCTGTCATTATATTCTGATAATTTAGCAGACCATTGTGCTAATTCACCAGAAACCATGGCCGCCTTATTTTCCATTTCAGATAAATCTTTTTGAAATTTATCAATTTCATATGCCTGTTCAACATTTTTATATTTTGCTTTTTCTAATTGCTTTGCTATTTCAATAACTAAATATACAAATTCAGGCCAAGATTGAAGGATTAATGAATCCTTATCTTTCTTATGTTTAGCTTGGGAAATGTGACAGAGATAATCAGCAAATCGGGATTTATCAGACCAGATATCATCTGCATATTCTACAGCTTTCTTTTCCAATTCAAACCTCCAATCCTTTAACTCTCTCTTAATATCCAACCTGTCATGCATATGACCCAACACAATATATTCAATTAATTCTTGAGTCTTTCTATCATGCATATCAGTCTTTACCACTGCAGCAGCAGCCTGCATGCCTTGGCTAGCCTCGCCATTGTTATCAGACATTTTTTTTACTTGTTGCACTACAAGTACCACAATAACTTTATCAAATATATATTTTGCACCCCAAAATTTTGTTTCTATTACAAGCAGATCTCGGTGGGACCTCCAATTTAATGTCGGAATATTTATGCTGTCTCCGATTGACAGTCTATATGATTTATGTGAATAAATTAAAATCGGTAATAAAGGAGATTCTAACTTATTATCATAAATATCAAGCTAAAACAAGCTCGTGATCTGCGTTGAATTGAAGACAAAACCCAGTTACTGACAAAATATATATGTAATTTATTAATACAATTTATAGTGCAAAATAATATATATAACAAAATTGGCGGTAATAAAATTCAATCAATGATATGCAAAATAGTGGTAAGACAAAAATAATTGAGAACATATATCTATATATACACAATTATGCCTTCTTATAATAATACCCCTCACTTATATTAAAAGTCAATTTAATACTTGATTTCTCTCAGCCGACAAATGTCCGATTAAACCCAAATCTGGTTTATCTTTTATCTATATAAATATATATATATTAATTATCAACCATACTGGTCTAGAACTGAATTCAGTTCCTGGGAGATAATACCGTATTTTCACTAGTATATTTTTAATCTCCCTGTATTGGATTAATTTTCAGGATGATGCTGCAGGTACATCCCAATCTTATTCCAAAACAGATACTATACACAAAGTATGGTTAATTGAATATATCTATAGATATGTATTATATTAATTAATTATCCTATAAAATATAGGTAAGGTTATACTATACCAAAATGTCAGCTAGCAGAAATCAGTTTCAATGGTTCTAAGATGGCTGCCTCCAATGACTGGCAAGATGGTCAAGATGATGTTCAGAGAGAGAGAGCTCGATCGACCCCTTCTGTCAGCCCATACCATCTTTTTATCCTATCTTAGAAAGGGCTTGGCCAAGTTTTATCATTAACTAGTGACCTCACTTTATAATTAATAGAACCATCCTCTAGGGAAAAATATACCCTAGATCTTTGTTACCCTAACACTAGATGGCACTAGTATTCCATACAAAAAAATCGAAGCATTCATTTATTTCTCTTATTCATATATAATAGCACTAACATGTAATCTAAGGTTTCAGACAAACCTTGAGAAGATCTTAAAGAGACAATGAGTTTTATACTTGGTCAACTAACTTGTGTATCCTTAAGTCTTTTGACCAGACTTGATTAAATCAAAATAAATATGGCTATCTCAATTCATTGTTCTTGGATGAGACAGGGTTTGTTCATGATTACCTGTGTCCACATCCATTCCAGGAAAGAAATAATTAATTTGTGTGTTCCACTGAGACAGATTCTAAACATGACAGAAGAGTTTATACCTCATTTCTAATCTTACAATTGAATATATCTATGAGGACTATACTCTTATATATATACTATATATTCAGCACACCTATTAAAATTGATTATATAAAATCAATCTACTCCTATATTGATTAATATAAAAATCACAAAGAAAGATTAGAGTCTTTCTATTTACTAAAATCATCAGAATTCAAATACATTGTCTTATCTAGGCCATCACATTTCATTAGACCTTGGGACATCTCCTTCTCACAAAACAGACTTAGGTAAACACTTTGGTATATATCGTAAACCTTAGGTTAGCAATTTCAGAGTAAAAAAAAATCCTGAATTCACTCTGCCTTAAAATAAGACAAAATGGTTGTCCCTTAGGCTCATGTCCATTCACTTATATAGGCCTTATAATTATGGACTTTATTCATACTCAATAGTTCTGACAGGCACCGACGGGGGGGACTATTGCATCCAGTCTGTTTTGCTGATTATTCTCCATAGCAAATCTGTGTAAAAAATATTTTATGAATTTTTGTGATCCATTGATGATCTAATAAAGTATTTATATTTCTACTGGGCATTCTATGGTTGTTTTTATAGCAGCATTTATAGGTTTATAACAAACAATAACTAGCCTCCGATGAACAGGAAACTTGGTGGTACCTCCAATTCTTTCAAAAAGGAAATATAACCAGAGTGGTCCTACCTCATTCATTGTGTCTGTGAATGTTCTCATTTATCCAGGTCATGGTATATATCTGTAAAGAATAAATCAAGGCAACTGGACGTACTGTAGATTTCTTGAAAACGTTTCACTCGTTCTTCCAATGAGCTTTCTCAATTCTGAGTGACTGTACAAAATTCTTGCATCTGTCATGCTTCTCGCCCTCACTGGTAGTCTTGGTGCTCTTTCTTCTCCTTCCTTCTGTTTTGACAAAGGCCCAAACTGGATACCCACAAGTTTTAAGTGCCCCTCTGAGGTGTTTGAGTTCCTTTGCCTTGGCCTCTGTGCTGGTGGGGATTTTCTCTGCACGGTGGTGTAGATTCTGGATGACTCCCAGTTTGTGGTCTAGAGCCGGGATGCTCAACCTGCGGCCCTCCAGCTGTTGCAAAACTACAACTCCCACAATGCCCTGCTATAGGCTGATAGCTGTAAGCTGTTCGGGCATGCTGGGAGTTATAGTTTTGTAACAGCTGGAGGGCCGCAGGTTGAGCATGCCTGTTCTAGAGGATGGTGGGAATCAAATAGCAGGTACTGGTCTGTGTGTGTTGGTTTTCGATAGACCTCTATTCCCAGCTTCCTTTCCTCTTCCACTTTTATAAGACAGTCCAGAAACGCCAGTTTGTTGTTCTGCATATCTTCCCGTGTGAAATTGATGTTATGATCCACTGAGTTGATGTGGTCGGTGAAAGCCTGTAACTCTTGTTTATGAATTTTAACCCAAGTGTCATCCACATATCTGAACCAATGACTCTGTGTAATTCCCTTGAAAGTTGTCAGGGCTTTCCTTTCCACCGGGCAGAGAAAATCCCCACCAGCACAGAGGCCAAGGCAAAGGAACTCAAACACCTCAGAGGGGCACTTAAAACTTGTGGGTAGCCAGTTTGGGCCTTTGTCAAAACAGAAGGAAGGAGAAGAAAGAGCATCAAGACTACCATTGAGGGTGAGAAGCATGACAGATGCAAGAATATGGTTATCCCATATGTAGCTGGGGTGTCTGAGAAGCTCAAAAGGATTTTTAATAAACATCACATTCCTGTTTGCTTTAAACCCAGCAACACACTGAGGCAACAACTGGTTCACCCCAACACCTAAACACAAGATGGACAACATTGTGTAAGCAGTCCAGTGCAATGAGTAATGCTCAGAACTGTAGATCGGCAAAACAAAACAACAACTACATCAGCGTATGGCTCAGCATAGAAGAGCCAAAACCTCTGGTCAAGATTCAGTCGTGTACTTACATCTAAAAGGAACAGGTCACACCTTTGAAGACAGTCAAGTACGTGTTTTGGATAAGGAGGCCGATTGGTACAAACGAGGCGTGAAGGAGGCCATCTACGTAAAAATGGAGAAGCCAAGCTTGAATAGAGGTGGGGGAAGTTAGACATCTATTGTCTGCCACATACAATGCTGTCTTGACACCTTTTTCTGGGAAGTCTTTATCACCTACTAACTCCAATTAGGATAATGGGATCAACACCTTTGACCCAATGCTGGGTATAATTACCAGATGTGGATTCAGTTACATATTTATTCCCAGAATTTTTGTACAGTCACTCAGAATTGAGAAAGCTCGTTGGAAGAATGAGTGAAACGTTTTCAAGAAATCTACAGTACGTCCAGTTGCCTTGATTTATTCTTTACAGATACATACCTTATTCATTGGTCATAGCTCATTTCCCTAAGTTATACTAGCAGGTAGATCTTCCAGATATAAATCTGGCACGTAGTTCGCTAATATTCTGTACCCAATGATTTAGATAAAGATATTTGATCACCCTGCTTAACTTACTTTACTTATTATAGGCCATTTTTTCTGCTCACTTGAACCCATCAAACATGTACATAAATATTCTAATACCCTATTCTAATCCAATGAGCATTCCTATTCTCTTTGCAAATGGGAAAAAAAATATATTTTTGTGCTATGTGTGTAGCCTGGGAAATATTGTTACCTCAATTGTATTTTAGCATACATCATACTGCAGCCACACAATGAATTAATATTAATAGGTGTCAAAGACAAGAAACCCTTCTTTTCCCAACACCATACCACTATACTCAGCATCAAACAATAAGTAGTGAGCTAAAATTTTTGCACTTTTCATATATACAGAGGTTCATTTATACACCTTTAAAGTTAATTATTACATAATTACCTAGAGGCAATAGACAAGGCCCATGCTGATCCTAGAGCTGAGCCTTCCTGAGCCCATACTGTGCAGGTACCAGGCAGTGGCACATGTACAAAAAAAGAGAACATATCTGTAACGGCACCCTTGGCATAAAAGGGGGTAAAAGCAGTTTAAGAGATATTCCCTCCCCAGATGCAAAGGCAGCTACTAAAGATGCCAAGCTCCCGAACTGGAAACCATATGAATGCTGCATACAGCCGAATAGGAAAAACCACATGAAAGGTTTACACTCCTAGCAGTCGGACTGAAACAGCAGTAGTAAGAGGGGATATGTTTCGTCAAAGTGACAGGTACCACGCCCCTTTTACACGCCCCCTTTTATATAGCTTGATATAAATTTGATATTAAAATATTAAAAATTATAGGGCTCGCTATTAAAATTTATAGGGCTCGCTATTAAAATTTATAGGGCTCGCTATTATTTATAGTGTTTGATATTAAAATATTAAAATTTATAGGTCGTGCTATTAAAATCTATAGGGCCCCGCTATTAAAATTTATCGTGTTTGATATTAAAATGTATAATGCATGATATTTTAATATAATAGTATTAAAAATCAAAAAGATGACAAATATAATTTGGTTAAAAAAGCTTTATTCATTTTCCTTATTTACAACATTCCCGTAGGGACAGACACGTTTGACGGTAATTATAGCATCGTATACATAACCGTTTCATGCGTTTTGTTACAAATGATCGCACAATACGGTCATTTTTTCTAAAATCGTTAGTGAACATTTCTAACACATTTTCAAAAGAGCTCCCTTTAGCGAGGCATTGCAAGATATAGATACAGTAATGGCCGCAGACCGTACTAACGGCGTCTTGTATTTGTCTGTTTTGGTACCTTATAGTCTTAGAATTTTTATATAAAAACTGCATAAACTCGCCCGGAAATATTTCATTTTCGGGGGATAAACCATAACTATCAAAAAAAATAGATATATCATTCGGGTATAATATAATTAAAATCCAATGCTTCCCCCGCTGATACGAATTATCCGTATTTACAATGTAGGCCGCGGGTCTGTCGATGATCTTACCCCCCGGTAATAAATCACACGGGAATACACCTTTAAATATGCGCCTGGCATTAATATCAGCTTTAATAACACATGCAATTTCATAATTATTCATGTCTATTGAAAATCATATAATACCTCACGACGATTATTTATTTCAATAATATTTTCATGAACTGAATATACAATCATATTAATTGTGTTCGCAATCGGCTCGGCAAATCTAATTTCAGCTCGCAGATTGCCAGTTTTTACTAGAGAGAAATGACCGCCGGGCTCCTGATCCGGCGATAAATCAAAAGCGAACAAAGTGTAACCGTTCAAAAACTCGTGTCGATCGACTGATAAAGCGTTGTCGGCCTTGTGTTTCCCCGAAATATGTACTAGTGACATATATTCACGAACAGCTGACTCGTCTTGGAAGTTAGGTTGAAAAGGTTTTGCAGGTATCTGTTGACCATCCAAATATAAGGCTGCATAATTCACATTATAGTGGTTGAAGCACAAAGGGTTTCTTTGGTAACTCCCGGAAAATGATTCGTTATCCACAAACGCTAGTATTACTGTTTTTGGTAGGTTGCCGAGGAAAAGATTCTCGTGGTTACATATGCGAGTACCGGCGGGGACGCTATACACTTTAAGCGACGCCCGATCGATCGAGTACTTTGCGTTAGCGGTTAACAGAGCACGACTGTGACCGATTCTTACAGCGGGCGATACTTGTACTCTTTTGACAAACAGGGAAGCGTGCTGTATCTGTACTTTAAAATGTGCCGCCTCGGCCGACATAAGGCAGAAAGTGTCTTTGTTTCTTGTCAATTTTATCTTTAGATCTAAACCGTTCAGTATTAACTTTGGTTGATTAAATATATCGGCGTAAATGGGGCCCATTAATTCAACACTCCTAGAGCGGGCTGAATACTTTGCTCTCTTGCTGAAGCCGTCATTACGCCCGTCGAGAACCCGGTCATCATGATGTCCCGCTGTGTCTTTATAGAATAAACCGGCTGTAAATTGGGACGCTAAAGTTTGTGAATTATAATTTATTAGGGACTCCATATACGCTCTATACGTATAAAGGTTGTCGCTTCTTGAAATCAACGTGTCGCCGAGCGTTATATCCAGCTGATTAAAAATACTCGCTATAGGGTAGTTAATGAGTGCAACGCGGGATCCTTCCGGTATGGGGGTGTTATGAGGACTAACGATTTTGCAAACGACGTGTAACAATGTGTTATTAAGGTCGTAATAATATTCACCGCTGCCCGTGATGTAGAATTCCAAAGGTGCATTGTCAGTTATTGCGGCGATTGGCTGCACCTCTACATAAAGCGATTTTTCAATGCTTGTTTGGGTAGGTGGTATTTGAAAGATATCCAACTCTGATTTGGCGTACTCGGCGGAGGCGTCATGCACGAAAGCCATAGCGTCTAACTAGAAGATGTCACTCGGTGAGCGACTTCTTGTTTTCTGGCGGCGACGTCTATTAGGTTGTGCTACTTTATTCATAAAAGATGGTAAGACAAAGGCCGCTCGTTCACGTTTTCTTTTACGCGTTTTTTTTTACGTATTTGAACGACACCAGAGCCCTCCTGGTTCTGCGCCGACCTATTTACACGATCCATAAAGGCGGTCGAAGCCGTAGTAACAACGTCTTTAGCGATGTTACGGGCGGCTGTTTTCACATGTGGTTTTGCAAGCTCCAAACCTCTCTTAAATAGGGGAACGACACGGCGGAACAGACCCCGAAATAACCCGGCGAGTCCAGAACCATGCATGAATTCAGTACCGTGGAAGCCGTCCAAGCCATGACCGGCTTGCGTTATGTAATAATGCGTATAAGCGTCCGGGTCACCGTACACTCTCTGGGACAACATTTTAGTGCGTCGTCACCGCGCGCGGTCTAAAGTGTAATCGCACAATAGTCTTACCGTATTTGAATTTAACAGGTTTAGCCTGATCCGACAGTATCGATATTGTAACCGTGTCAAAATGATGTTTACAAACAGGTATATAGTCCGGCCGGTGATACTTTTGTGTGACGATATCACCATTCTTGCCGCCTAACTCGACAGTTCTTAAAAGTTGTACGTAACTATCGCCAACGAGTTGATGTTGGACGATATCGGTACATACAAACAATGTATAAAAACCGGCTTTAATATCGGAATTAATTTTTTTCTCTTTTGATGAAACTAGAGCAAGCCCCTTTATACCACCAACATGATGTTCTAAAACAGGTAATCCGGGTCCTTTGTAGCGGAGAGTGATGTGCTCGGTGTCGACATTCTTGAGCGGCGGAGCTTTCGAATACCCCGTCAGCCCCAAAATATTCCCCAACTTCACACAAGGCATGAACTTGTATGCTGGTGAATTCAGTACATAAACGGTTCTGTCAATATCATCGTATCTTAGACGCAATTGATCGGGAGGTATTTTTATAGATTCAAGCTTGCTATTAATGGCTTTGATGAGATCTTGCATATTGGAGTAATAACCCGATTTAACAAAAAGTTCGCTGATCGTCTCGTCGCGCTGGGCGACGTAGAATACACCATCTCCGGGGCCAAAGGTTTCCCACGTGTGTGGATACTGAATCTCCACTAAAGCTACTTCGTAAGGGCCGCGAAGATGCACCGCTTTTGCTAACTTAGTGGTGTAATCGGCGATGCTGTTTTCGGGATAAAGTTTGGCGGAGGCGTTGCAAGGCATCGTGATAAAAAACGATCCGTCCTCCATAGTTTACAGACGCATCAACTGTTTTTCAGGCACCCAAGAGTTAAACTTGTCAGGGTAACCTATCCACTTTACAAAACACAACGTTTTACCCTGAACTTTCTTTTTTTTCAGTATTTTTTCTATCCTGTAAACGCGTCGCTTGCCGAGAGTTACTTTTTGGACTTCTTCCGGGTAGAACGAGCCTTCAATGAGCTCATCGGACAGGTCTTTCAGCTTATAAAGGGGTCTGAGGCCCCTAGTGTTTACAGCATGAATTTTAAATATCTCGTCCGTATAGGTTTGTTCATACCCCTTTGTAAAAACACCCTTATAACAAACAATTCTGACGTGGTCACCTATTTTTAATACCTGTTTAACTTTTTTATTAGTATCGTAACACCCGTAGATATTTTTCCAAACGGTTAAAGAGTTCTCTTTTGACACATCGACGGGGCGCCGCCTTATAGTTCTGTGGTATGTGTGGTTATAACTATACACCAAGTCTTGCAACTTGTCGATGTACCTGTACGTGTTTTGCTCTCTAAGATAGCGCCACATTTTAGTTTTCAGCGTTCTATTAAAACGCTCGACCAACGCTGCCTTAACAGCGTTTGTAGTTAAAAAATGATGTATTTTATAGGTTTCACAAAGATGCCGCATAGGTTTGTTTATAAACTCACGGCCCCGATCAGTCTGTAGCTTTCGGGGGGTTCGGCCGCTTAACTTAAATATCTGCTCAAAAGCGGAAGCCACGGTCGCCCCGGACTTATTTGAAAGGCCCGACACCCAAGCATATTTAGATAGAATATCAACGACCGTCAGCAGGTATTTTACACCATTATTTTCTTTAGAAAAATCCATCATCGACACAAGATCTGCCTGCCACTGCGCATCTATATCAGACACCACAATCTTGTTTCTTGTAAAGTTTTTTTTAACAGGTTTGTATAATGTGTAAGTATCCTCGTTACTCAACCAGTTTTTGACAGAGTCTTTTCTTATTCCAAATTTCCGTACTTCTCTGAATAAGGCGTCAACGCCCCCATAAGAGCCGACAGCTTTTGGCGTGTAGTACTGTTTTCGCAATATTTTGCTTTTTGCAGGCATTTTAGCTGTGTTTTAAACAGCGTCTACTCAACAACACGTCCTAACTGTTTATACAATTTTAAATAATCAAGCTATTATATTTATTGTAAAAAGAAAAAACTGAATACATTTTTATTTTAAACAGTTTATGTATAGTAAATAAACATTATAAGACATTACACACAAATACATTTTATATACAGGCACAGTAAAAATTTATGTAAAACAAATAAAAGTATTATAAGATGTTTAATACAAACAAAATTTACAACGTTAACCAAGCAACTTGCAACAAGGGCGGTGGCCTCTTTTTAGGTAGTAATGATCCACGCGGCGATACAGTAGGCGCACTTAATAACCCCGGGGGTGTAAAAGGGCTTCGAGCCACGTCAAAGGGCTCACTCAACGACCGCTTTTTCAAATTATCGAAAAGTTCTCTTGTTCTTGTGTTACCAATAACCGTTGACGGGGCGTTCAGCTGTGCGATAGTCTCCATAAAATAGTCCCAACCGTGAGGTTTAATATTAGGCAAGCCGTGACTCTGGGTAGCCGTTCGAATCAGGTCAATAATGTTGGATCCGGGTACCGTTTGTTCTTTGTAAATGAACTCACCCATAGCGTTCCAGTACGGCTTATTACCAGAGCGGTACAGTTTACTTAACAATAGTTCGGCATTTTTTCTATAACGTGTGTTAATACTGTTAAGTATCTCGTTAGTATCTGTGCTGCTTGAGGCTGCATTTGACAATTGTTGTTGATCGGTTTGCGGCTGTGTAATCAGGGTTATACCAGGCATTTCTTTACCGGACTGTTTGTTGAGCATTAGGTACCTCTGTAACACGACTGTGTAGCGCTTAATTTTTTCATCATCTGAAAGGTCATTTCTGTGTAGTATTTTGCTAATCTCAGCATCTAAGCGCCGTATGGCTGTTTGGCGTATATCTGTTGCATCTACGGAGGTATTTTTAAGCCTGTCCATTTCATTTTTGGAAACCAGGAACATTTTCTCTGCATACTGCATTATGAACCACCGGCGGTATTAGCTATCAGGCTAGTGATTAAAGGTATGGCAAAGCCGAGCAAAGCTCCTATAAAACCGCCGCTCTGGCTCACAATGCGTTTCTTTCCTTTAATGGAGTACTTTTTATCGCTTAATTTCTTTATAGCCCTACGCCATTTTTTCAATATATTTTTTTGGCGCTCTTTAAGGGGGATCTTTCCTTTAAGAATGTTGAGAGCTATCTCGCCAATAGCCGATATCAAATCATTACTGGCGTTACGTAATATTGATTTTCGGGCCTTCAGATTTGTTTTGACTAATGCTTTTAAAAGGTCCCAATTACGCCGGATCCTGATCGACATCCTTACAGCACCAGCGCATCTAACAAAAATAACCGTAAAGATGTGCGCTACCTCATTTTAGAGCTTCTGTTTGCACACATACGCTACAGGCAGATCTGGAGGGAACAGACCGGTTCTGAGTCGCAGGTCCTCAGGCGTGTCAGATCTTAAATCTACAAGTAAATAGCCGTAAGGCTTGTGTGTAGCATCTTCAAAAGCTTCTAAAAAGAAACGTGTTTTACCAGGGTACATCTGCCGAGCCAACGTAATAACCTGTAATTTATCACGAGGGTTCTTAAAAAGGACCATGTATTTAGTGTTTAAATTTATGGTTCGGCTTTTCTTACCCTGACAAAAAACGTTTTGAACGAGATACATAATGCTCAAATTTCTGTGGTGCACGTATTTGGTGAATGCGTTTTGTATTTCAAGATTTTCACAAGCCGCCTCCATAAGATCATCAACAACCGCCAAATTTACCTTGTCCGTTGGAAATAGATCCGCGTCTGTAAAATTTTGCGGGACCCCCTCGATAAACCTGATATTTGTAAACAAACGGGTTAGTTCATCATACAATTTCTGCCAACAGGCGTAAAACCAAATGACATTATCAGGTTTGTGCGACATTAACGTATCCTTGTGCATTAATACATTTTTAACAAAAAAACTCTTTCCGGAATTTGAGGGTCCTGCTAGAATACACGAAAAAGGGTGTTGAAATTGTGCAGTCATATTTAATAGCCAAAAGGCAGCGTTGTAAAGTCAACCGTCAGCTGCCTCTTTGTGTAGACGCACTTTTGCGTTTTACGTAACGGTCTTGTCTCTATGGTCAAGCGCTTCCTATTTCTGATAATTCCGTCTTGCTCGATGCCTATTGTTTTCTGCGTCTCGGGGTCGCTGTTGTGTGAGTAATCCAACACAAGGTCTTTTAAACTGTCAAAATTAACAAGCCTTGTGTTAGCGACATTGAGTGTTATACCCTTAACCTTCAATACGGTTTTGCCGTTGTTAAGTTTGTAGCCGTAAGTCTTTGGGCCTGCGGACACAAATTCGGTAATGTGGGCATCGTCGGGTATTTCACTAGTTAGTTCACCGAGAAAATCACCCAAGGGTGGTGTCCATTCAGACCCCTTACTCACGAATATTACGGAGTCTGTGTCATGATAAAGGCAACGTTCCTGTAGCCTGTCTAGTAGCGTGTATAATTCGAGTCTGGCATAGGCGGTTGTAAAACAGGCTATAAAAATGTTTGTGTTTTTGTTGTGGGTGTAGCGCTCTTTTACATAGCGCCAATTGACTAAGGCCGTATCGTCATCGATGAAATTAACCTCGGAGAGGTCGTAGTACGGCACAAAAGCTAATTTGAAAAGCTCGTCAGGGTCCGTGACTATGCTGGTACGTGACAAGTTAGAACGCTGGCCAAACTTACCCCACAAAGAGTTTAGGAACAGTTTTGAAATTTGTCTTTTTGCGGGGTTTACAGCTATCTTATCAGAGCGCAGGCAGACATCTTCTTTTTTTAAAAATGCCTCTATGTAAGCGGCTTTTTCAGAATCCGTTTTACACCAACTGGGATAACCGGAAGCCTCCTGTTTATCTCTGAGGTGTAATTTGATGTACGGGGCGAACAAATTGTCTGTTGTATTCGGAAAATGCCAGATCTCGTAGATCTCGGCAATCCTGTAACCTTTTTCAACAGCTAAAACTAGCTCTATGGTGCACCATGTACCGGTTAGGGACCGCTCATCGTCTGTGTGACTGCAAATGTCTTTCTGACAACCCAAGGCACATGTGTAACATAGCGTAAACATTAGTTTTTTATTTAGCTTTACAGGGAGGACCGGAAAAAATAAGTCTCTTGGCGGGTACACTTTAACTCGTGCAATGCCAAAGTATTTTTTGATGTATCCAAAATGATCATAAATGATTTTTGGGTGCCCCGCAGGGTATGTCTTAGTTTTATTAACAAAAGGGTACAGACTGGTGAAATCGTAATAATGCAATGTTTCATCGGCCTGCACCTTGTGGTAAAGTTTAATGGCGTTAGTTCGCCCGCCGTAAAGCGCGTCAGCATCCAAAGGAGCTGGGAATTTCATTTGAATCAGAAAGTCTTTGACCCCCGAATCGTTTGCAATCATTTCCCGCCACTCGTGTTCCCACAGGACGCGGACCGTAAAGCCTTGTCGCTGTAGTCGACTTTTCCTGACTAGGTAAGATTGGTATAGCTGCCCGTAGGACGATTTAGTAAGCTCGTTGCTGTCCTGCTCGTTATAACACACAGGACACCCATGATAAAAACAGCCCTGAAATTCAAAAGCGGTGTGTTTACCGTTAACAAAAGCATACCCGTCCAAAAAATATTTATCAACCTTTTTTTCACCGCCCTTTAACGCGTGTTGTATAGAAATGCCTTCAGCATGTTCAAGGTACATGAGCCAATGTATAGCGGGTGTTGAAAAGCGTTTCTGGGTCTTGTGGTAATTATCTGCAGGGACAATCGCTATGCTATTTTTGGGTAGAAATTTAAACCGATACATGGCCATGCACACGGATGCCAATGTGATAAGCTGGAGTGGATCAATACATTTAGTGACCGTTCTGTATTTGTTTTCACTTTTAATGTATTGCAACACTTTTTGTTCCGTCATGGCCATAATCGTGTCCCTGTAACACTCACAAGCCCTTCTCAAAACCTCAACATCCTGCTTACAGTAAGCTTTTAACTCTTTTTGAAAATTGAAGGTGTCATTTTTATGTTTCTCATACCAATCTGTGAATTCTTTTTTATCACCGGGCATCATGTATTCGACACCATAATACATAGCGGCCGGTAGGGCAAGCCAACTGTCGCGGGCGTTAGTGATCGCCTCTGGTGGTTCGGTGAATGAAGCTGTTCTGTTGGTACGTGCGCTACTACCCAACAGGTGGGGGTTGGTGATCGCCTCTGGTGGTTCGGTGAATAAAACAGTCCTGTTGGTACGTGCGCTACTACCCGGCAGGCGGGCGTTGGTGATCGCCTCTGGTGGTTCGGTGAATAAAACAGTTCTGTTGGTCCGTGCGCTACTTTCAGGCAGCTGAAAAACTTTAAATTACAAGGTTTGATTAAACATCATTGTTTTATAACCGCTTAAAAGTTATAGATATTGTTTTTGAGCCGCTGTAGCGGGATCCTTACCCTTTGTGTTAGCTTTCTTTGATACCGTTTTGGAGCCTCCGGTCGTGGCCATTTTTCTTTTCAACGCTGCATTTAAAGAAAGTATTAGACTTATATCGATTGTTTCAAATATATTACAGCCACAATGCATTTTGATCCTTACGCTCTTTGCCCCGCTTGCTAGGCTTTTGTAGGCCCGCCTCGGAGAGTGTCGCGATGTCATCAATTGTATACACTTTTCTTTCCAGAGCTGTGTTTTAAAAAAGTGTATTAGAAATATAGATAATGTTTAAAACAGCCAACATAAAAGAAGTCGGTTGAGCCTTACGTGTTCTGGCTAGTCTGGTCGTCTGTTTCATTTCAGGGCGCCCTGGGGTTGTGAGATCGATAACGCGCGACGGCTCGTTCTCCTTTAGCTCGCCAGAATTGTTGTTGCTGGTAACTTCAATGTTTGTATTTACTGTATTTTCAGTATCAACGTCTCTGGTCGCAATTCCTAAAATGGCGCGGATTTGGGTGTCTGTAATAAATGTACATGAAATATAGCGAGCTCTAAAACTACATATGTAATAAAAGCAGAAGCTGTTTATACTTACCGGGTAGGCAAGGTGATGTCGGATTGTAATCGGGTTCGCTTGAAATATACGTATGAACTAGCCCCATACTGGGCGAATCGTCTGAAAACAATTGCGCACCACCACCGCTAATGTACGACTCATAGTAATCATCGACCGCCATAAGCAGCTGAGCATCAGGCATGTTGTCATCCCCCCACAAATCTTGGTACGATTCCATCTAAACGAAATGTATATTGTTAGTTAAACGTGGTATTTTGGCTGTATGTATACATAGATAGAAAGCTATGTATCTAGCTAACAGGGATATGTAAAGCTAGTTAGATAGATAGTTAGATAGATAGATAGTTAGATAGATAGATAGATAGATTTTAGATAGTTGGGTATAGTTGGCTATATGTATACATAGATAAGTAAATGGTTCGTTAGATAGATAGGTAGATAGCTAACAGATATCTGGAGAGCTAGATAGATAGATAGATTAGATATGTATTAGATGGGTGGCTAGCTAGATAGATAGCTATATAGCTAGACAGATAGATTAGATAGACACATAGATAGACGGACAGAATAGATAGATACATAGATAGATGGATAGATGTATAGATAGCTAGATAGGCTGCTAGCTATAAGAGATAGATACATAGATAGATAGATAGATAGCTGTATAGATGTATAGATCGATAGATTGCTAGAATTTAGATAGTTGCGGTATTTGGCGGCATGTACACATAGCTAAAATAAGACATATTGAATAAATAGTGAAAGATATTGCTAGTAAAAATATAATCTCATTTGTATGTGGTAAAAGAAAAAAAGCCAGTTAGTAAAGCATTACGAATATAAATAAACAACGTTACATAGCGACAGATAAAATAATGCATATTCAAAATAGTGAAAGCTTTAAAAGCACAAGTGCCAATGTCTCTTACCTTTGAAAAAAAGCCAGTTAGTAAAGCATAACGAATATAAATAATCAACGTTACATAGCGACAGATAAAATAATGCATATTCCAAATAGTGAAAGCTTTAAAAGCACTTAAGCACTGGCTCTTACCTGAAATGTATTACGACTTGTTGGTCTCTGCGTCTATTTGCCCGAGTCTCTCTGTGATAGCCTTGCAGAGCCTGGTCCCTGTTTATATAGGCTGTCCGTGTTGTAAAACATGTCAGGTGGTAGCAATTAGCATATTGATTAGCAGCAAAGAAAAAAAAAAAAAAAAAAACACTTATTAAATGATCAAGTTGTATAAAATGATATAAAGAGATATCAAAGTGTTTAGCCTTTATACCAATGTTATAAATTACAAAAATATTATTTATAATACCTAATTAAATTATACTAGTTAACTTATGTTTATAAGAATTTATATGTTTTATTATAGTCCTTTTATGAATTAATCTTAATTTTATATCAATAACTTATCGACTGCTATAAAAAGGACTTTTGCATTTATTTAAATGTAAGTTATCTTAATTTTATATAAAAAGCTTATGAGGTGTTATAAAAAGGGCTTAGCTATATCTTTTGAATTTTATTTAAATGAAACTTATCAACTTATCAACTTATCAATATGAATTGATATAAATTTATATCAAATTCATATAAAACTGGGTAGCTTTTATATCTTAAGGAGATATTTTGATACTCCTTAATGAAGTTTTATATAAAATGAGATAAAATGGCCAGCTGTTTTAGTGACCCTGTCTGTAGAAAAGTCATTTAGACCAAATCCTTGTAATCGATACCCTCCCTTGTAATCGATACTGGTCTAAAAGCTGTGTTTTTGATATCCATGACAGATGTCAGGCCCTTGTAGAGCAGCTCGGTTGACAGAAGTCTGGGAAAATCTGTAATTAAGCCATCTGCCTGCAATATGAGATGCAGTCTAGCAGACATCTGAGAAGTGCCATTATAAACTAGTATCAAACTATATAAATCCAATACCACGCGATATCAATTTTATAGCAGCTTTGATATCAAATTTATATCAAGAGATATAAAAGGGGGCGTGTAAAAGGGGCGTGGTACCTGTCACTTTGACGAAACATATCCCCTCTTACTACTAACAGCATACAATCCCCCCAAGAACGAGACCAAGCACTGTGTTGAGGGTAAAGCAGTGGACAGCCAGAGCTGTGTGTTTATTGTTCTTATATACACATTCTTACACATTAGTACCACCCACAGGGTTTTGTAAAACAACCAGTAACCCCGTATAATACACTCAGACACTCCCACACAATATCCTCCCCTCTGACTGTGATACAAATACCTTACACAATGGGTTAATGTAATTATCACAGGCAGGAAAATACACAGTTTTACACAATGTCTTCTGTCCTGGAGAAAATTGTGAAGTAATCCAATTTATCTCCAAGGGCAGAGGCAAAACTCCATTAGCCACATGGTAGCAAAAGACAATCAAAGACATAAGAATATTTAACAGTGCAGCTATTGCATAAAATATAGACATTTAACATATCCCCAGATAGCTCCAGTCTGAGTGCATATTATTAGGTGAATGGCACTCAGACTACACGAATACAGTTCAATTGCCATGGACCCAAATTCTTTCACATAGTCTTTGCATGGGAAAATCAAGCGTTTCAACATGGGGCCATAGTCTAAAGGAAGCAGGTGGGCAACTAGGCTTCTCCAATGCAATGTGGCGAGATTGGTCTCGTCACATCTCTCCCCTTTTCCAAACAGACTAACAGGGTATCTGACTTCCTGCCAATCAGTGCCATTGTTAATCCAGCAGCCCACCCACAAAACAGAAACAGCAGTACAGCCCACCCACAATAAATGGTTACTACACTTGAGGAAGGGAGAAACCTGTCCATGTCCAGGTGCCTCACTACAGCTGTGTAGGGGACTGGTAGACTGCCTTGGTGGGTTGCTGAGTGGGCAGAGACCAGCTGTACTCTGCCCTGGTGCCAGCGCTACCACGGAAGTAGCCTGGTTGGAGCCTGGTAGTTGGAGGGGGAGACTGACTGTCTCCCCTTTAGATACACAGCTCTGCTGTTGTAGAGAGAGATCAACTGTCTCCCCTTTGGCTAAACAGCCCTGTTGCTGGAGGACAGGACCGACTGTTCGTACCCCCTGTGCTGTGGGTGCAGCAACCACGGTCCCATCTGCACTGTTGTGGGGCTTACTGTCTCCCCCTGGTGCGTTAAACTGCCACTGAGGGATGGAGACTGGGCTCCTAATTCCCTGTAAATCACACGGCCGCTGGGGAATGGAGACTGTGCTCCCAATTCCTTGTAAATGACACGGCCGCTGGGGAATGGAGACTGGGCTCCCAATTCCCTTTAAATCACACGGCCGCTGAGGAATGGAGACTGGGCTCCCAATTCCCTGCAATTCACACTGCCAATATGGATAGGGGGTAACAAGCTCCTCTCCCATACATACTTCCAGACTCTGGGGAGGGAGACCGACTGTCTCCGCTCCCAATACATTGTCCTGTTGCTGGGGAAAGGGGACTGGGCTCTCTATTTCCTGTAGGACACTCTGCCGCTGAGGAATGGAGACCGGGCTCCCAATTCCCTGTAAATCACACGGCCGATGGGGAATAGAGACTGGGCTCCAATTCCCTGCAGGACTGGTGGAGAGACATCAGTCCCAGCTCCACCGGCCACCTGGGGTTCTTCCCAGTACCACTCCACAATATCTGCCCAGCTGAATGGGTCTGGATCTGGGTCTGTCATCTTGCTGTCCTGCTGAGCCTTCCCAATGGAGTGGAAGAGATCACGGTAGTCCTGCTCCAGTTCCCACTACAGGGTTGCTAGGTGAGCCAGGTCTTTCTCTACCTCATGGGAGTCATTCCAATCCTGCCTAACCTCTCTCTCGTAGAAAATGTCCTGAAGTCTGGACTGTGCAGGGCTCCCGAAGTCAGGCTCTGCAAAGGACTCCCTTAACAAGCCAGGACCATCAAACTCCTCTCCCTCTGGCTTGTCATGCTCAGCTATCCAGGGTATATACTGTGCCATATACCACCAGAGCACCTGGTAGTCATCCTCCAGCCATAGCTCCTGCCATACCCAGTGCTCTAGTTCCTTCACCCATTCCTCCAGGGGCTGCTCTCCCAGGAAGGGCATCCGCAGAGCCACTTGCTTCTGCAATCGCTGCTCTTCACTGGGGAGACTCTCGCCTCGCTGGTATTGTACATTATCCAGGGCCTGGTATCAGATGCCTTTCCTTAATGCATCCCGGTCATCCAGGTCTTCCTCTTCGTATGCCACTGCTGGTTCCATCCTGCTGCTGTCAGGGTCGCTGTACTGGGACATGCGTTGACCTCAAATTGTAATTCCAGGGAATGATGTTACTTTGTGGCTTTCCTTCTGGGCTGTGAGAACCATCTCACTGCTGCCACCAATTGTAACGTCACCCCGGGCATAAAAGGGGGTAAAAGCCGTTTAAGAGATATTCCCTTCCCAGGTGCAAAGGCAGCTACTAAAGACGCCAATCTCCTGAACTGGAAACAGTATGAATGCTGTATACAGCCAAATAGGAAAAACCATATGAAAGGTTTACACTGCTAGCATTCGGACTGAAACAGCATACAATCCCCCCAAGAACGAGACCAAGCTCTGTGTTGAGGGTAAAGCAGTGGACAGCCAGAGCTGTGTGTTTATTGTTCTTATATACACATTCTTACACATTAGTACTGTCGGGTATTTATTTCATATAAGATATGAAATCATAAAAATTATGATTTCATATTTTTATGAAATATGAAAAATGAAAAATTTTATTGGCGGACATATAAACGCCAGTTCTTTTATTGATGAGATCTAAAGTTAATTTGTGCAGCTAATGAAACAGGGTGCAATTAATTATACAAAATATAATTTATTATAAATACAAGCAGTAAAAATGGCATACAAATGAATACAAAGATGATATCAAAATTGACCATAAGATGGTGCTCCACCGTTTACAGGCTTACTTAATTTATTACACCAAGTACAATACAATACTACTTTTTCCTTTTATCAAATTATTACCGATTAATATACTGGTTATCAAAATATCATAATGCAACAACAAAAAACAATAGAAATTAATCTGTGGAAAATCCCTTATGCTCAATCAGAGAATATGGCAGTAAGAGACACCTTATAAATATGCCCGTTGACCTAACTACGGATAATAAAATCAGATCAGAGATTCCACTCTGATAGCAATATTACAGGAATTCTAATGATATGCACGTTCATTAAAATTTAACACTATTGACCCACTAATAATGGGGTCTCAAGTATATGCCAATTGGAGCGATTTATAATTACTGCAAATAAAATAGATTATACATTACCCCTTGCTTTGGGATAAAGAGCTTTTAGAAGGGACCCAGCTTTCCAAGATTCAGATCTATCCCGTCCTGTGGTACGTTCCTGACGTGTGAAGTGATGCTGATGAATGAATTCCCAAGTGTTCTCTGAAGTGTTTCTCAAGTGAATCTCAAGTGCCTTGCCTTGAATCCTTCTGAAGAAGTCCCAAGTGATGTTTGTCTCCAGTGATCTGAATCTCAAGTGATCCCTTTTTCCCCAAAAACTGGATTCTATATTCTCATCCTTATCTATGTCCATCCCCTCTTGGATTAGGGATTTCCAATTAGATAAGGTGGGTGTGACGTATGATAATCATGGGGATGATGTCATTTTATTGGCAGTCCTGAGAAACTTCCGCCCATCTACCACTTGATGGCACTGTTGTATCATATAGCAATTTTAAGAATTAACATATAAATATGGTTTTATTACACCACTTAAACTTTGACCTTGTCCACCCTAAATCAATTAGGAGGGACTCTTTCTGACATTTTGCTCAGACTGACTGGCGGTATTAGAAGTTTCCCTAATCCTTGAATTTATGGGGCAGATAAGAGCATAATGGGTTTTAGAAAGTTTTCTCCTGGCTTGTGTATCTTCGCCATCCAAACGACTGATTAATTGCCAACTAAGATAACGAAGTTATTCTCTAAAACAATATCCTCTTAGTATAAAGTCAGGTTATATGCTTCTATAGAATATATTCTCATTGATATATATACATTAATAATACTTAATTATAATACATTAATATTGCATAGTATGTATGAATCATTAACAAGTTCAAACGCTAAATAAATGCACATAGGTATATATATATATATATATATATATATATATATATATATGAATAGATATCTATTCCACACCAGATCTGTTTTATGGACGTCTCTTATCAGATCATGGTTTAGCCATGAAACATCCATTGTTCCTCAGACAGACATGTTTAGAGAAACCAGTGTTTTTAAGCAATAACCTCTTTTGACCCCGGTAGTTGATGTGAGACCCATTACATTCTCTAAGATACCACATCTGTTGGCAATAACTTTTAAAACAATATACATTGTATGCCAGAGATCATCATGGCCTTCTCTGGCTTATTCCAACAGAGAGTTTGGCCTCTTAAAGGTAATGTGAATCTCCATTTTGGTTCTAATATTGTCAGACCTTAATGTGCAGATATAAATATGCCCGACAGTACCACCCACAGGGTTTTGTAAAACAACCAGTAACCCCGTACAATACACTCAGACACTCCCCCTTTGCAAGGGAAAATCAAACGTTTCAACATGGGGCCATAGTCTAAAGAAAGCAGGCGGGCAACCAGGCTTCTCCAATGCAATGTGGCCAGATTGGTCTCGTCACAATATCAATAACACAACTCAAATAATGCATTCTGGGCATGTGCCAAAAAAGGGTTGCAAAGACCTATAATAAAGTTCAGAGAGTAAATGAGTATGCAGAGGACTACATACTAGACATGCACCAAAAGATGGTGTATGCACAGTCTTAAAATGAATCTGCATACAAAAAAATAAGTAGATACAATGCACAAATATCCAAACTGCCTAATAGACATGAGCACAATAAATGTGAATGCACAAACAAAAAAAAGCATATACAAGTAGTAAGGCATTAACAAATCATGAGTGATAGATTGCATTGTATAGAAGATCACTCTAAATAAACAAAGGTAAGAAGACTGAGGCCCCTTGCATATGAGCTTGAGCGGATTAGGTCTTAATGTGTTGCAGATGAGTTCAGTGATTTCGCAAGCAAGTTCATTTAGTTTTGTATGCGATCATGTTCAGTTGTTCGTTTTTTATCACTCGGGTGCAATGCAATTTAATGCGTTATGCATGCACGTGATCAAAACTGAAGGTATACAAACAACATCGCTTAGCAATCATCCGTGAAAAATGCATCGCATCCGCACTTGCTTGCCCAACAACTCGGAACCGAACCCGAGTTCGGGAAATGTTTTTTTTACAGTATAAATCAATTTCTGAAGTTATTATGCGAAGTCTCGCGAGATTTCGCAAAGTAATAACTTTGGCTCATCGGAGCCAATACATTCTAATAATGTACGGAGCGAGCGCTCCGGACAGTATTGAAACAAAGTTTTATGCGAATCGACTTCGGATGTTTCATCCGAAGTCGATTCGCTCATCCCCAGTCATCAATATTTAACTCCAGGAAAAACCACACAAAGTCAACAGACTGGAGAAGAAGAGGAAGCAGTTGGTGGTGAGGGGACTGGCTGCATTACGGACTATGAAGTGGAGGTATTGAGTTGCTGCCAGACTAGTACAGAGATGTTATATTTTTAATACTGTTGATTAGGGATGAGCGAACTCGAACTGTATAGTTCGGGTTCGTACCGAATTTTGGGGTGTCCGTGACACGGACCCGAACCCGGACATTTTCGTAAAAGTCCGGGTTCGGGTTCGGTGTTCGTCGCTTTCTTGGCGCTTTTGTGACGCTTTCTTGGCGCTTTTTGAAAGGCTGCAAAGCAGCCAATCAACAAGCGTCATACTACTTGCCCCAAGAGGCCATCACAGCCATGCCTACTATTGGCATGGCTGTGATTGGCCAGAGCACCATGTGACCCAGCCTCTATTTAAGCTGGAGTCACAGAGCGCCGCCCGTCACTCTGCTCTGATTAGCGTAGGGAGAGGTTGCGGCTGCGACAGTAGGGCGAGATTAGGCAGATTAACTCCTCCAAAGGACTTGATTATTGATCGATCTGCAGCTGTGGGTCATTGAGCTGCTGATACTCAATTGCTCACTGTTTTTAGGCTGCCCAGACCGTTTGTCAGTCACTTTTTTCTGGGGTGATCGGCGGCCATTTTGTGTCTTGTGGTGCGCCAGCACAAGCTGCGACCAAGTGCATTTAACCCTCAATGGTGTGGTTGTTTTTTGGCTAAAGCCTACATCAGGATGAAGCTGTCACACCAAGTGCATTTAACCAGCAATAGTCTGTTTATTTTTTGGCCATATACTACATCAGGGGCAAGCTGCGCCTGTCACCAAGTGCATTTAACCCTCAATGGTGTGGTTGTTTTTTGGCTAAAGCCTACATCAGGGTGAAGCTGTCACACCAAGTGCATTTAACCAGCAATAGTCTGTTTATTTTTTGGCCATATACTACATCAGGGGCAAGCTGCACCTGTCACCAAGTGCATTTAACCCTCAATGGTGTGGTTGTTTTTTGGCTAAAGCCTACATCAGGGTGAAGCTGTCACACCAAGTGCATTTAACCAGCAATAGTCTGTTTATTTTTTGGCCATATACTACTATACTACATCAGGGGCAAGCTGCGCCCGTCACCAAGTGCATTTAACCCTCAGTAGTGTGGTTGGTCAAGCTGTCACACCAAATGCATTTAACCAGCAATAGTCTGTTCATTTTTTGGCCATATACTACATCAGGGGCAAGCTGCGCCTGTCACCAAGTGCATTTAACCCTCAGTAGTGTGGTTGGTCAAGCTGTCACACCAAGTGCATTAAACCAGCAATAGTGTGGTTATTTTTTGGCCATATCCCAGTCTAATTCTGTCAGTAAATCTATACCTGTCACCCAGCGCCTAAAAACTAGGCCTCAAATTTATATCCCGCTAAATCTGTCGTTACTGCTGTACTGTTCTGGCTGGGCAAGTTATTTAGTGTCCGTCAAAGCACATTTTTTGTTCTGGGTTGAAATACAATTCCCAATTTAGCAATTTCCTAATTTAGTGGTTTCTGCTGTATCAGAGCTATTTGAAATCTATCCCTAAAAGGGTATATAATATTCAAGGTGCACATAGGGTCATTCAGAATAACTTCACACACACGCTACTGTGCATTTCCAAGTCTAATTCCGTCAGTAAATCTATACCTGTCACCCAGCGCCTAAATACTAGGCCTCAAATTTATATCCCGCTAAATCTGTCGTTACTGCTGTACTGTTCTGGCTGGGCAAGTTATTTAGTGTCCGTCAAAGCACATTTTTTGTTCTGGGTTGAAATACAATTCCCAATTTAGCAATTTCCTAATTTAGTGGTTTCTGCTGTATCAGAGCTATTTGAAATCTATCCCTAAAAGGGTATATAATATTCAAGGTGCACATAGGGTCATTCAGAATAACTTCACACACACGCTACTGTGCATTTCCAAGTCTAATTCCGTCAGTAAATCTATACCTGTCACCCAGCGCCTAAATACTAGGCCTCAAATTTATATCCCGCTAAATCTGTCGTTACTGCTGTACTGTTCTGGCTGGGCAAGTTATTTAGTGTCCGTCAATTCTGTCAGTAAATCTATACCTGTCACCCAGCGCCTAAATACTGGGCCTCAAATTTATATTCAGCTGAATTTGAATACAATACATTGGGCCAAATAATATTTTTGTTGTTGTGGTGAACGATAACAATGAGGAAAACATCTAGTAAGGGACGCGGACGTGGACATGGTCGTGGTGGTGTTAGTGGACCCTCTGGTGCTGGGAGAGGACGTGGCCGTTCTGCCACATCCACACGTCCTAGTGTACCAACTACCTCAGGTCCCAGTAGCCGCCAGTATTTACAGCGATATATGGTGGGGCCCAATGCCGTTCTAAGGATGGTAAGGCCTGAGCAGGTACAGGCATTAGTCAATTGGGTGGCCGACAGTGGATCCAGCACGTTCATATTATCTCCCACCCAGTCTTCTGCAGAAAGCGCACAGATGGCGCCTGAAAACCAACCCCATCAGTCTGTCACATCACCCCCATGCATATCAGGGAAACTGTCTGAGCCTCAAGTTATGCAGCAGTCTCTTATGCTGTTTGAAGACTCTGCTGGCAGGGTTTCCCAAGGGCATCCACCTAGCCCTTCCCCAGCGGTGGAAGACATAGAATGCACTGACGCACAACCACTTATGTTTCCTGATGATGAGGACATGGGAATACCACCTCAGCAAGTCTCTGATGATGACGAAACACAGGTGCCAACTGCTGCGTCTTTCTGCAGTGTGCAGACTGAACAGGAGGTCAGGGATCAAGACTGGGTGGAAGACGATGCAGGGGACGATGAGGTCCTAGACCCCACATGGAATGAAGGTCGTGCCACTGACTTTCACAGTTCGGAGGAAGAGGCACTGGTGAGACCGAGCCAACAGAGTAGCAAAAGAGGGAGCAGTGGGCAAAAGCAGAACTCCCGCCGCCAAGAGACTCCGCCTTCTACTGACTTCTTCAAACAATGTGCTGACGACAAGACCCAAGTGGTTTGCACGCTGTGCCATCAGAGCCTGAAGCGAGGCATTAACGTTCTGAACCTTAGCACAACCTGCATGACCAGGCACCTGCATGCAAAGCATGAACTGCAGTGGAGTAAACACCTTAAAAACAAGGAAGTCGCTCAGGCTCCCCCTGCTACCTCTTCTGCTGCTGCCGCCTCGGCCTCTTCTGCTGCTGCCGCCTCGGCCTCTTCTGCTGCTGCCGCCTCGGCCTATTCTGCTGCTGCCGTCTCGGCCTCTTCCTCCGCCTCTGGAGGAACGTTGGCACCTGCCGCCCAGCAAACAGGGGATGTACCACCAACACCACCACCACCTCCGTCACCAAGCGTCTCAACCATGTCACACGGCAGCGTTCAGCTCTCCATCTCACAAACATTTGAGAGAAAGCGTAAATTCCCACCTAGCCACCCTCGATCCCTGGCCCTGAATGCCAGCATTTCTAAACTACTGGCCTATGAAATGCTGTCATTTAGGCTGGTGGACACAGAAAGCTTCAAACAGCTCATGTCGCTTGCTGTCCTACAGTATGTTGTTCCCAGCCGCCACTACTTCTCCAAGAGAGCCGTGCCTTCCCTGCACAACCAAGTATCCGATAAAATCAAGTGTGCACTGTGCAACACCATCTGTAGCAAGGTCCACCTAACCACAGATACGTGGACCAGTAAGCACGGCCAGGGACGCTATATCTCCCTAACTGCACACTGGGTAAATGTAGTGGCAGCTGGGCCCCAGGCGGAGAGCTGTTTGGCGCACGTCCTTCCGCCGCCAAGGATCGCAGGGCAACATTCTTTGCCTCCTGTTGCCACCTCCTCCTTCTCGGCTTCCTCCTCCTCTTCTTCCACCTGCTCATCCAGTCAGCCACACACCTTCACCACCAACTTCAGCACAGCCCGGGGTAAACGTCAGCAGGCCATTCTGAAACTCATATGTTTGGGGGACAGGCCCCACACCGCACAGGAGTTGTGGCGGGGTATAGAACAACAGACCGAAGAGTGGTTGCTGCCGGTGAGCCTCAAGCCCGGCCTGGTGGTGTGCGATAATGGGCGAAATCTCGTTGCAGCTCTGGGACTAGCCGGTTTGACGCACATCCCTTGCCTGGCGCATGTGCTGAATTTAGTGGTGCAGAAGTTCATTCACAACTACCCCGACATGTCAGAGCTGCTGCATAAAGTGCGGGCTGTCTGTTCGCGCTTCCGGCGTTCACATCCTGCCGCTGCTCGCCTGTCTGCGCTACAGCGTAACTTCGGCCTTCCCGCTCACCGCCTCATATGCGACGTGCCCACCAGGTGGAACTCCACCTTGCACATGCTGGACAGACTGTGCGAGCAGCAGCAGGCCATAGTGGAGTTTCAGCTGCAGCACGCACGGGTCAGTCGCACTGCGGAACAGCACCACTTCACCACCAATGACTGGGCCTCCATGCGAGACCTGTGTGCCCTGTTGCGCTGTTTCGAGTACTCCACCAACATGGCCAGTGGCGATGACGCCGTTATCAGCGTTACAATACCACTTCTATGTCTCCTTGAGAAAACACTTAGGGCGATGATGGAAGAGGAGGTGGCCCAGGAGGAGGAGGAGGAGGAAGAGGGGTCATTTTTAGCACTTTCAGGCCAGTCTCTTCGAAGTGACTCAGAGGGAGGTTTTTTGCAACAGCAGAGGCCAGGTACAAATGTGGCCAGCCAGGGCCCACTACTGGAGGACGAGGAGGACGAGGATGAGGAGGAGGTGGAGGAGGATGAGGATGAAGCATGGTCACAGCGGGGTGGCACCCAACGCAGCTCGGGCCCATCACTGGTGCGTGGCTGGGGGGAAAGGCAGGACGATGACGATACGCCTCCCACAGAGGACAGCTTGTCCATACCCCTGGGCAGCCTGGCACACATGAGCGACTACAAGCTGCAGTGCCTGCGCAACGACAGCAGAGTTGCCCACATTTTAACGTGTGCGGACTACTGGGTTGCCACCCTGCTGGATCCACGCTACAAAAACAATGTGCCCACCTTACTTCCTGCACTGGAGCGTGATAGGAAGATGCGCAAGTACAAGCGCACGTTGGTAGACGCGCTACTTAGAGCATTCCCAAATGTCACAGGGGAACAAGTGGAAGCCCAAGGCCAAGGCAGAGCAGGAGCAAGAGGTCGCCAAGGCAGCTGTGTCACGGCCAGCTCCTCTGAGGGCAGGGTTAGCATGGCAGAGATGTGGAAAAGTTTTGTCAACACGCCACAGCTAACTGCACCAGCACCTGATACGCAACGTGTTAGCAGGAGGCAACATTTCACTAACATGGTGGAACAGTACGTGTGCACACCCCTCCACGTACTGACTGATGGTTCGGCCCCATTCAACTTCTGGGTCTCTAAATTGTCCACGTGGCCAGAGCTAGCCTTTTATGCCTTGGAGGTTCTGGCCTGCCCGGCGGCCAGCGTTTTGTCTGAACGTGTATTCAGCACGGCAAGGGGCGTCATTACAGACAAACGCAGCCGCCTGTCTACAGCCAATGTGGACAAGCTGACGTTCATAAAAATGAACCAGGCATGGATCCCATATGACCTGTCCGTCCCTTGTCCAGATTAGACATTAACTACCTCCCCTTAACCATATATTATTGTACTCCAGGGCACTTCCTCATTCAATCCTATTTTTATTTTCATTTTACCATTATATTGCGAGGCTACCCAAAGTTGAATGAACCTCTCCTCTGTCTGGGTGCCGGGGCCTAAATATATGCCAATGGACTGTTCCAATGTTGGGTGACGTAAAGCATGATTCTCTGCTATGACATGCAGACTAATTCTCTGCTGACATGAAGCCAGATCCTCTGTTACGGGACCTCTCTCCTCTGCCTGGGTGCTGGGCCTAAATATCTGACAATGGACTGTTGCAGTGGTGGCTGATGTGAAGCCTGATTTTCTGCTATGACATGCAGACTAATTCTCTGCTGACATGAAGCCAGATCCTCTGTTACGGGACCTCTCTCCTCTGCCTGGGTGCTGGGCCTAAATATCTGACAATGGACTGTTGCAGTGGTGGCTGATGTGAAGCCTGATTTTCTGCTATGACATGCAGACTAATTCTCTGCTGACATGAAGCCAGATCCTCTGTTACGGGACCTCTCTCCTCTGCCTGGGTGCTGGGCCTAAATTTATTAAAATGGACTGTTGCATTGGTGGCTGACGTGAAGCCTGATTCTCTGCTATGATATGAAGACTGATTCTCTGCTGACATGAAGCCAGATTGTCTGTTACGGGACCTCTCTCCTCTGCCTGGGTTCTGGGCCTAAATATCTAACAATGGACTGTTGCCTTGGTGGCTGACGTGAAGCCTGATTCTCTGCTATGATATGAAGACTGATTCTCTGCTGACATGAAGCCAGATTGTCTGTTACGGGACCTCTCTCCTCTGCCTGGCTGCTGGGCCTAAATATCTGACAATGGACTGTTGCATTGGTGGCTGACGTGAAGCCTGATTCTCTGCTATGATATGAAGACTGATTCTCTGCTGACATGAAGCCAGATTGTCTGTTACGGGACCTCTCTCCTCTACCTGGGTGCTGGGCCTAAATTTATGAAAATGGACTGTTGCAGTGGTGGGTGACGTGAAGCCTGATTCTCTGCTATGATATGAAGACTGATTCTCTGCTGACATGAAGCCAGATTGTCTGTTACGGGACCTCTCTCCTCTGCCTGGGTGCTGGGCCTAAATATCTGACAATGGACTGTTGCATTGGTGGCTGACATGAAGCCTGATTCTCTGCTATGACATGAAGACTGATTCTCTGCTGACATGAAGCCAGATCCTCTGTTACGGGACCTCTCTCCTCTGCCTGGGTGCTGGGCCTAAATTTATGAAAATGGACTGTTGCATTGGTGGCTGACGTGAAGCCTGATTCTCTGCTATGATATGAAGACTGATTCTCTGCTGACATGAAGCCAGATTGTCTGTTACGGGACCTCTCTCCTCTGCCTGGGTGCTGGGCCTAAATTTATGAAAATGGACTGTTGCAGTGGTGGGTGACGTGAAGCCTGATTCTCTGCTATGACATGAAGACTGATTCTCTGCTGACATGAAGCTAGATTGTCTGTTACGGGACCTCTCTCCTCTGCCTGGGTGCCGGGGCCTAAATATCTGAGAATGGACTGTTCCAGTGGTGGGTGACGTGAAGCCAGATTCTCTGCTATGGGACCTCTCTCCAATTGATTTTGGTTAATTTTTTATTTATTTAATTTTTATTTTAATTCATTTCCCTATCCACATTTGTTTGCAGGGGATTTACCTACACGTTGCTGCCTTTTGCAGCCCTCTAGCCCTTTCCTGGGCTGTTTTACAGCCTTTTTAGTGCCGAAAAGTTCGGGTCCCCATTGACTTCAATGGGGTTCTGGTTCGGGACGAAGTTCGGATCGGGTTCGGATCCCGAACCCGAACATTTTCGGGAAGTTCGTCCGAACTTCTCGAACCCGAACATCCAGGTGTCTGCTCAACTCTACTGTTGATAGATGACAAAAAAGAAATAATAAAACCTGTATTTGGCCATCTTGCAATTATTTCTAGTATTTAGTTTCATATCTCTTAGGCTAGGTCTACACAACGACATTTGTCGCGCGACAAAAAGTCGCGCGACAGATAGGGCGCAACAGTTGTCGCGCGACATTTTGTTGCACTAATGTCGCGCGACAATTTTTATAATGGCAGTCTATGGTGTCGCACTGCAACAAGCGACATGCTGCGACTGCGACGCGACAATCGCAGAAAATCCATTTGAGATGGATTTTTCTGAGACTGTCGCGTCGCAGTCGCAGCATGTCGCATGTTGCAGTGCGACACCATAGACTGCCATTATAAAAATTGTCGTGCGACATTAGTGCAACAAAATGTCGCGCAACAACTGTCGCGCGACAAATGTCGCCGTGTAGACCTAGCCTTAATCTACAATATAAAGTGTTCATTTTATATCTAAGCAAAAATACAAACTGACATTTCACGAATATGATATCTCCTGCTGCTTCACAATATAGCATCTTATTCAAATTTGAAAATAAATCTTCTAAAGAAAATAATATAAAGCCATAGTGGACTATATAAACAAAGGGATGCTAGCAGTCCCCTGCGTTCCTTATTGATCTGTCTTGTAAGTGCTATTTAATGGATCATCATAAACGCCCAAGCTGTTTAAAATCCTGGAGGAAGTTACAGCTAAAAATAGATGATAAATACAATATTAAGGTAAAATCTAAACTACAAGCAACTTGTCATTTTGTATGGAGAGACAAATTAAGAACCCATATAATTCTGAAAATTTGCATTTCATTACATCTACAAACTCTTAAGGCTGGGTGCACATACATTGAAACATACAGCTGCTTTTGATATCTGGAATTGAACTGATTCATCGGATGTATGTGAATGATTCCATAAAAAAATTTGGGATTAGCTCTAGCTTCAGTTTCTCTCTAGTGTTTTCTGCACCATGCTGGAGGGAAACTGCCTACCTTCTCCTACCCATCGTCCCGGCCAGGTTAAAACATTCAGGGCCTGGGCCCTTGATGTTTTGTTCCAGGTCCCGAATGTCCTGCCTGCCTGCTAGATATAACTGTATTGCCGTCCTCAGGACAGCAATACAATTGAATCTACTACACTGGAAGATCTAAAGAACCTGTGGTGACATCACAGGTCATGTGACCAGCAAAAAAAGGCAGTGGTTGAGAAGTACCTGCGATGATGCCATCCTCATGTGACAAGAGGAGAAGACCTGGGGGAAGAAGCTGTGGTGAGATCTGCTACATGAGGAGAGGTAAGTGAAGGGAGAGGCAGAGCAATGCAGGGAGTTGGGGTTATTTAACTGGGACTGTATGTTAGGGCTGAAGGGAGGGATTTTATGACTGTGTTGGAGGTGGCTTGGGAGGGGGTCGTGTTATTTACATGGGACTGTATGTTGATGGCGGGTGTGGGAGGGAGTGATGTTATTTACATGGGACTGAACATTGAGGGGGCAATGTTATTTACATGAGACTGTATGTTGAAGGTGGTTTGTGGGGGAAATGAATGTTGAGGGGGTGATGTTTACATGACATTGCATGTTGGAGGCGGCTGGAGAGGAGGTGATGTTATTTACATGGGACTGTCTGTTGGAGGGGGCTGGAGAGATGGTGTGATGTTATTTACATGGGACTCTATGGTGGAGATAAGGAAATAGTCTCATTTACATGGGATTGTATGTTGGAGGGGCTAAAGGGAGGGGAGTGATGTTATTTACATAGGACTGAATTTTGGAGGGGACAGGAGAGATAGTGTGATGTTATTTACATTGCGCTCTATGGCGGAAAAAGGATATTGTGTTATTTACATGGGCCTGTATGGTGGACAGAGGAATATAATTATAGGGGGCACTGTAGGGGGCATTATAAATACTGGGGGCACTTCAGGGTGAGCATTATAACAGTAGGGGGCAGTATAAATCCTAGGGGCACTGTAGGGTTATTATAAATACAGGGGACATTACGCATTCTTATTACTACTGGGAGCTCTATAGGAGGGACTTATAGACTTACCTTATTTCTACTAAGAGTCCAATGGGGGCCTTATTACTACTGAGGGATCTGTAGAGAGCTTTATTACCACTGGGGGTAAAATAGGGGGCCTTATTTCTACTGGAGGCTCTGTGAGGGTATTATTAATACTGGAGGACTCTTCTACTAATGGGGGCACTCTTGGGGAGCATTATCACTGTTGGGGGCAGTATTGCTAATGAGGGCATTCTAGAAGGGAATTACTAATGGTGGGACTATGAGGCGCAGTATTGCTAATGAGGGCATTCTAGAAGGGAATTACTAATGGTGGGACTATGAGGAGCACTATTACTGTGGGGTTCACTCATATTCCTTCAGGATAGTATCTGGGGGTATTAGGGAGCACAGTGGGAAGCAGGATGACACTGTGGGAGCTCCAGGTTGGGAGATGATGATAGAAATGTGAGGAAGCTAAGATGTCAGTGTGTCACACTCTGCAGAGACAAGGCACGACTGAAACTTATACGAACCTAATGGAGAAGATGATGACAGAGAAGATCTACATCAGAGGAGACCTGGAGGCCCTGGATGTGACAGGTATGTGCTGCTGTATAGCAAGTGCAGCCAAATGCGGTGTGTGGGGAGGGGCAGAGACTTACAGTAGAGAACATGGCCATATTCATTGGGGCTTGGGCCCC
This sequence comes from Bufo gargarizans, assembly GCF_014858855.1. Taxonomy (NCBI): domain Eukaryota; kingdom Metazoa; phylum Chordata; class Amphibia; order Anura; family Bufonidae; genus Bufo; species Bufo gargarizans. Next base: position 391,523,206 of record NC_058083.1, on the reverse strand, counting down.
GGATCTTCTGAAACTCTAGCAATGCCCCTGGTCCCGGCCCTGATACTTCTCCATGCAGGAGCAGAATATGTAGCACTAAAAACTTAATTTGATGCTATCATGCAAATGAAATACTTTTGCCAAAAAGACAGGTTTTATTTTGTAAAGGGATCTTAACCTGTTTTTGTTCTAAATATCTGTCTTCCACATGGAGAAGTAAGGCTCTTTGCACATAGCATTCATGGGTTCTGTTGGAGGCATACAATGGATCAATCATCCGATTGTAAAAAAAAAAAAAAAAAAAAAAAAAGAGTATACCACAAGGTATATGTTTTTTTTTACAGTAACCAGAGCCAGATTAAAGGGGGGTACCTGGGCACAAGTCCTGGGGCCTCCACCAATAATCAGCCAGGAGGTGTCCTGCAGCTGATGTCTGAGCCTTTCACAGCTCATTTAGAGACAGCAGGTGGCCTGGCCACATGAGTGTCTTGGTTGTCATGATGTCGATACTCAGCTCCAGTAGTATGGAGGAAAATCTGTGTGGCAAGACTGTACAGAGTGGTGTCCACCTGGGCATCTCTATGTATGGGATTAACAACATGTCTACTGCTATTGGTTAAAACTGGGATATTCTATGAGGATTAAAGTGTTGTGATACATTGATAAGCAAAAGGGTAACAATGTTTTGAACTTTTGACTTTCAGGCTCCATATTTCACAATCCTCTACAGCTGCAAATGTGAGACTACCATCATTTTATAGACATTCATCTTGGCTATCTCATACATAAATTGGACTTGCAACTATTCAGCATATGACTAGTTGTGCAGATTCTTGTCATTTAACTGCATGGTTACTGTTTTGCTCCTGGTGCTGGAACAATCTTTTTCTTCTTGTTTACTACAAATTACAACCTGTTCTCACATCTCCTAATAGCTCAGTGCGTTATTAGGTTGATTACCAAGTGAAAGATCACTGGATCGAATCCAGGAGCAGCCATGAAGAAGATTTCACAAGAAAAGGGAAACAGCATCCCGGCCAAGAAAATGTAAAACTGCATCATGTGATTGCCATGACAGTTGGAAGAATATGAAATGAAGTCTGTCCATCCATTCCAAAGCCAAGAGGTGGACGCCCAGGCAAAATATCAAAGTCAACAAATTGGCTCATCACAAGGTCTACCGTAATAGTGAGATCACAGACATCCATGCAAGCACTGTGCGGCCCCGTGCAATGCACATTACACAAGTCTGGAATGTTGGCCTGAAAAATGGTGAAAAAACCTTGACTTGAATATCATTATAAAAATTGTCAGCTCTAGTATGCAAAAAAAGTACGAACAGTGGACAGTAGAAAATTGGAAAAGGGTGATTTGGAGTGGTGAGACGAAAGCCAATAAACTGGACTATGTGTGCAAATGAGTCTTGAAGAAACAAAAGAAAAGAAGGCTAATGGATTGAAAAATTTAGGGAACTTTGGTGAGGGAAGCCTGATTATAGGATATACCTTTCACAGCAAAAGGCATTGGATACTTGACCAGAATCGATGATGGTCTCAATACTGAGCTATATGTGAGTATCCTACAAGATGAGTTACTTTGTACACTCGAGTATTATGGTTATGAAAAGGGTGACATTGTGTTCCAGACCCGAAGGACAAGGACCCGAAACATACATCGAGACTCGCAAAGAAATGCATCAATAACAATAAAGTAGAGGTGCTTGATTGGCCCCCATAGTCCCCAGATCTCAACCCAATCAAACACTTGAGAGCAGAGTTGAAGAAAAACCTGTATACGTATCCAAGTGAGTGGACCAGTATGCATCAAAATTGGGAATATGTAGAAGAGACCTGGGAACAGAGAAATACTTGAATCTGACCAAGAGCATGCTCAGAAGGATTCAGTCAGTGTTGAAATCCAAATGTAGATTTACAAAATAATACAAATAAACATTTTGAATTTTATGAATAAAACAATAACAATGCAGTTACATAACAAAAATCTGCATAACTTATCATATGCTAAATAGTTGCAAGTCCAATTTATGTATGAGATGATTGTATCTAAAATTATGGTAGTCTCACATTCGAAGCTGTAGTGGTAAGATATAGAGCCTAAAAGATAAACGCTCAAAATATTGTTGAGATTTTGCACTGTTTTCTAATATTTTAGACTGTCATACTCTCTGCGTAGGCTGTAAGCTAAGGGTACCTTCACACTTGCGTTGCTAGATTCCGGCAATCTGTATGCAAACGGAAACCATTTGTAGATGGATCCAGATGCAGATCCGTCTCACAAATGCATTGCAATACCGGATCTGTCTCTCCGGTGTCATCCGGAAAAACGTATCCGGTATATATATTTTTTTACATTTTTAAAGGTCTGTTCGCAAACCGGAAGACCAGATCCGTCAACAAGGCAATTTTAATGCCGGATCCGGCACTAATACATTTGAATGGAAAAAAATGCTGGATCCGGCATTCCGGCAAGTGTTCAGGATTTTTGACCGGAGAGAAAAATGCAGCATGCTGCTTTTTTTTTTACTCTGTCCAAATACCGTAAAAGGACTGAAGCATCCTGATGCATCCTGAACAGATTGTTTTCCATTCAGAATGCATTAGGATAAAACTGACCTGTTTTTTCCGGTATAGATCTCCTAGGACGGAACTTAATACCGGAAAACTTTGACGCAAGTGTGAAAGTACCTGAAATCCTGTGTTAATGCTGCCTTTGAGATGCTATTTCCAGAAGGGAGGTGCCGCTTAAAGGGAATCTGTGGCCAGCGACCTTCCAATAAACTTTTTGTATAGACACATAGCTGTAGTTCACCTGATTAAAACTCCAATCCCGAATTATGATACTTTTTCCATGACCATGAGGGCGTTACCATTTCTGCTGTTGCACACAAGCTCCATTCATTTCTGTGGCCAGCCCCTCACTGGCTGCTTTGATTGAAATGGCCAGGCAGTGGCAAAGTAGCTAGGGAGGGGCTGGTCACAGAAAGGAGTGGAGTCATGGTGCAAGAAGAGCAATTGTGACATCCTTATTGCACCGAATAATTTGCATATCATAAAAAAGTATCATAACTTGGCAAGGAAGCCTTCGATCAACAAAAGGAAAACAGAGTTTTAATCAGGGGAACTAGTGCCCACAACAACCCCTTTTTGCTACATTGGAAAGGAGAAGCCACAATGTTCTGAAACTAGCCAGCAGTCAGGACATTGAGTGCTGTATTGGAGTGCTGTAGCTGGGGAAGGGGGTGCTGGGTGCAGGTGGTGTTAGGAGGACACTAAAAGACACTTTCAGAAAAATAAAAAAAGAATGATACACAACATTTTTTTTTTTTTTATTTTTTTTTTTTTCTCGCGTCCCCACGTGGAGGGTGGGGGGGGGGGGAGGGAGGGGAAGGGAAGAGAAAAGGAAAAAGAATTGTAATTACTATGTTTAGAGCTAGAATAATGTGTTATCTCCATTTCTATGGATCTGCTTTGTATTCGAAATTTAAATAAAAAAATTATTTGGGAAAAATATTATGCAGCACATCCTACACATGTCTGTGTGTATGTATGCTCTATTTGTCTGTATAAATGTTTGTGAATGAGTGTATTTTTTTTATTTTTATGTTTGTATTAATTATACCTATCACAGACAGGTCCTTACAGAAAATATTGTAATCTATGAAAGTGACAGAACAAAGTAAAAAACAGACAAGATGCTTGTATACAACCCCATTTACATGGGGGAACCCAAACATCTACATATACAGTACCTGCTACTTTTATCTGATAATCTCAAATTCCACACAGGGGAATGGATAATTGAACGTTTTTGCTCATTCCCTCGACCTGTGCTATTTGTATACTTGTCCGCTTGGAGCAGATGGGGCCAGCAAATCTGTAGTGCAGCACAAAACAATGCCCCAGCAAATACCATAGTGCAGTATAAAATATTGCCCTATCACCATAATGAGGATGGTAATAAAGTTGAATTCAGGAAGGCACCTGTCTGCTATCCAGGTACATAAGTACCTGATGCTCCTAGCATTAATTAATGCTGACAGCATCAGTTATGTGCCTGGACAGCGGCCATGAGGAGGGCTCGGGCATCCCCTTGGGCCTTGGCCCACTGGGAAATTTACCTGTGAACTCTATCGTCAATCTGCCCCTGGTCCCATTGCTCAGACCCCACATTACAATATTTATCAGGTAGCGTAACCTGTTTAAGCGGTTTAGTATGGGGTCTGAGTTATAAAAAAATCTAACATATCATTGTTAAGGGCACGCTTGTATTTTGTTTATATGTGATTAGATCAGACATGTCCTCCACAGTAGGGTATGTTGGCTAATCTCTAAATTTTAACATCAGTATGAGTGCACCTTTCTTTGCAAATGTTATTATATTGTTATATTGGTTTTCACATCCACATAATTGCTATCTTGTGTAGGATGTCTATTTTGGTACTTTGGTGCTGTAGACATCCTCCACTGTATGCATTTTTGCTGGGGATCGCCATTAGCAATAGGGTACAAGTGCAGGATTTGCTCCCCTGTATACACATGCCTAACTGCATATGGGTTTGAGCATTTCCTACCTGTTTAACACCAGGCCATTTTATCTGTTAGTTTGTATATAGAGATGCTTGAAGGTGTATAAACTCCAATTTAAATGTGCCTGTTTTCCATCCACATGCTACATTAAGTTGCACCTGCAAAGCCTGGGCCATATCAGCCAGTCTTGAGTGGGACTCGCAGACTCCTTCTATTGCAAGCATGGCTACATGCTGGAGGTAACTGGTGAGTTGGCTATGAGTCGGACCTTACGCTCCTGTAATTCGCCCACTGGCTCCTGGTATTGCCCATTTGGCACAGGTATGTAGGTGAGTGTAGGGTCCCGAGCTACTTGAGAAACCTTATCGCTGTGCTCAGGCTCAGACATGTCCTCCACAGTAGAATATGTTGGCTAATCTCTCAATTTTAACATCAGTATGAGGGTTTAGTAAGACCGCAGAGTGCACCTTGTCTTTGCAAATGTTATTATATTGTTATATTAGTTATCACTAGAGATGAGCGAACTTCTGTTTTAAGTTCGGCGTCTAAAGTTTGGGTTTGGATTAGCGGAGAATCCCGATCTGGAACCGGATATGGATTCCGACTTCCGTTGTGGTCCGTGGTAGCGGAATCAATAATCGGCCATTATTGATTCCGCTACCACGGACCACAACGGAAGTCGGAATCCATATCCGGTTCCAGATCGGGATTCTCCGCTAATCCAAACCCGAACTTTAGACGCCAAACTTAAAACAGAAGTTCGCTCATCTCTAGTTATCACATCCACATAATTGCTATCTTGTGTAGGATGACTATTGTGGTACTTGTGGTCCACTGCGGGCATCCTCCACTGTATGCATTTTTTCTGGGGATAGCCATTAGCAATGGGCTACAAGTGCAAGATTTGCTCCCCTGTATACACATGCACAACTGCATATGGGTTTGAGCACTTCCTGCCTGTTTAACACCACACCATGTTTTCTGTTGGTTTATATGTGACTAGGTAGAAAAGTTTGTCCTTGCATTAACGGGAATCTGTCACCAGTTTTTTGCTTCTCTCACTTTTAAATGCTAACAGCTTCAGCACAGGCCAATGAGTCCCACATTCATGAGCTCATGGCTCTCCCTGCCCAATTACCTCTGATTGATAGTTTTTCCTCACTCGGTCAGTGAATATTCGAGACTCATCATTATGCACTGGAGCTGTGCAATACAAGATTTTGGCGAAACGGCTAGGTCAATTAAAGAAAGTGACCCAGCACTTTGCTAAGGGGAACTGTCACTTGCTTATGTTGTCCTTAGTTAGGACACCATAAAACTGGTGACAGATTCCCAATAAATGGGTTATGCCATAATTGATGTAAAAAAATAAATAAGAAATCATATTGTACGCAACAATCTCTTTCTAACAAAGCTAGAATCACATGGATCCAGAGAGCTCCCCATCCAATGCTACAGTTGCTCTACTAGTATGCATATAGGAATGTGTCCAAATGAGAACCCTACCAAAACCAAGGTTGAAGAAATGTGTACAGCAGACAAAAGATAATTTCACAATGGTGTATTTTGGTCAGTATTTTGCCAAAGTATTTGAGTTGACATGAATTTCTAGTTAATTCTGACTTTTTGGAGAGTTAGGTCATGGCCACTATGTCCAGTGGCTGACAAATGTGGTTGTCACCCAGCTCCTGGCTCTGCTCTATGAAATATTAAGACTTCAAGCAAGAGGAACATTTAGTGACAAAACTTCCAGGTTACTTTATCATTTTCCTTCATGAGCCTGTAAAGTGTTTGTCGCTGATGGACATCAAAAGTAAATATAATATAACTAGTACAAGAATAGTATAAAAAAAATGTTTTCTTTCATTTTTCTGTGAAAATGGTTGTACCCCTGATGTAAGAATGAATCTATATTTTACAATAAAGTGTGATTGCCCTCTATATACAGGAACTGCAATCACTGAGTGAATCAATATTGTAGAAATTGGTAAAACAGTGTTTCCATTACAGTCATCTTGGAAGCATTTTTGAAAATAGAAGACTTCAATATATAAACAGTTTGTCTTAAAGTGTTGTTTTCATCGTGAAGAAAATATTTCATATAACATTGTGGGAAAAAGGATAATTTTTGCAGGCTTGCACAATTGCAAGTCATTTTCTTACTTGCGTTACTATAAAGGCCACCAGTTAAAAAAAAGAACATTTCACAGTTCTTCTGAAATTGTACAGTACTTGTGCACATGGCAGGGGCTTCAATCTTCTCATGTGTTCAAGTTCATAAAGTGGCCGTCAAATAATCCTCCAAGTCCCCTGTAGATATGAAGCCTTGGTCATGCATGCATGGGTTTTTAAAGAGTAGACTCAAATGAGCCACTGCCAAATTCCTATGGCAACAGTTTGTGTCCTGACTCAGGAAACAAAAGGTCAGCCATGTTAAAATCTAACATGCTCAATCTTTTGACCCAAGCTCTACCATCTGGAGAGAGTGAAGACAGATTTTACATACACACTTGGGTTCAGCCAAGCATGTATGTGTTTTCGTTGGGGGTTAGTAGATAGAAGCTGCCAGATATTAGAACAAAAGGATCTGGGTTTGAAATTAAAAAGCATCTGGTACTTTTTCTCCCTCTACATAATGTCAGTGGAGAGATAGGAGCTCTCCATACATATGAAATTGTTGGCTGGTTCACCGAAAGCAGAAGCCTAATGTGCATGGGGCCTTTATTTCTTCAATGTTGTGGATAATTACAAAGTGTGTTCCCGTGAAAGGTAAAGTAAATGTATATGTCTTGTGTTTTTATATCAGTGGTTTGCAAATATTACTCTCCAGAAGTGTTGATCACGAATAATCGAATTTCAAATTTTTATTGCGAATATAGGTACTTCGAAAATTTGCCAATATTTGTAAGGCTACTTTCACACTAGCGTTCGTCGGTCCGCTCGTGAGCTCCGTTTGAAGGAGCTCACGAGCGGACCCGAACGCCTCCGTCCAGCCCTGATGCAGTCTGAATGGAGCGGATCCGCTCAGACTGCATCAGTCTGGCAACGTTCAGCCTCCGCTCCGCTCGCCTCCGCACGGACAGGCGGACAGCTGAACGCTGCTTGCAGCGTTCAGCTGTCCGCCTGGCCGTGCGGATCCGTTCAGACTTACAATGTAAGTCAATGGGAACGGATCCGCTTGAAGAGGTCACCATATGGCTCAATCTTCAAGCGGATCCGTCCCCCATTGACTTTACATTGAAAGTCTGAACGGATCCGCTCAGGCATCTTGCGCACTTAGAAAATTTTCAAAGTTATTAATGCAGACGGATCCGTACTGAACGGAGCCTCCGTCTGCATTAATATGATCGGATCCATTCAGAACGGATTCGATCAAGCGCAAGTGTGAAAGTAGCCTAATATAGTGATATATATTTGTAATTTTGAATATTCGATTTTTTTTTTAATCAGTACACATGATCCCTCCCTGCTTCTAGCTTGTGGGCCAATGAGAAGGTTGCAGTATATTTGACTTTAGGAGTAGTGTTGTTTGCGAATTTCCGTAATTCTAATTTATTTTTTTCGAATTGCAACTATTAGACAAAGAAGATTAAAGCACTATGTTAGCTAAATTGCTCTATATTCGATTTTTTTAGAATATTCGCTATATTGCTATAACTTAGTTTTTTTTTATATTCGTAATATTCTAAAACAAGAATATATAGCAATATAGCGAATATTCAAAAAAACGAATATAGAGCAATTTAGCTAATATAGTGCTATAATCTTCTTTGTCTAATAGTTGTAATTTTTTTCTCATCTGAAGTTCAGATTGAAAAAAATTACAACTATAAAAAAATGATTATAGCACTATATTAGCTAAATTGCTCTATATTAGTTGTTTTCGAATATTCGCTATATTGCTAAATATTCTTGTTTTAGAATATTACGAATATTCAAAAAACTAAGTTATAGCAATATAGCGAATATTTGAAAAAAACAAATATAGAGCAATTTAGCTAATATAGTGCTATAATCTTTTTTTTATAGTTGTAATTTTTTTACAATCTGAACTTCAGTTGAGAAAAAAATTACAACTATTAGATAAAGAAGATTATAGCAAAATTGCTCTATATTCGTTTTTCTTTTTCGAATATTCGCTATATTGCTATATATTCTTGTTTTTGAATATTACGAATATTTGAAAAAAAACGGTTATAGCAATATAGCGAATATTCAAAAAAAAATTGAATATAGAGCAATTCAGCTAATATAGTGCTATAATCTTCTATGTCTAATAGTTGTAATTTGAAAAATTCGCAATAAAAAAAATGTAATTACGCATATTACACAATCATTACTTTGCCGATTTTTCGAGTAAAAAAATCGTAGAATATAACGAATATTCGAATTTGCGAATATTTAACGAATATTCTACAAAATATTCGCAAAATATAGCGAATTCGAATATGACCCCTGCCGCACATCACTACTCTCCAGCTGTCTAGAATCTATGAATCCCAGAAGGCTGCATTTCGCATTGGGTTTTAATACATTCTGACCCCATCTAGTTTGGTGGCTACCATTTTTTACTTGTAATATCTGTTTGTTAAGTGTTAACCCAGTTAGCTTTTCCATTATTGATACAGAATTTCCCCCCCTAGGGATAGGTGATAACTACTAGATCCCTGAGGGACCTACTGCTAGGACCCCCACCAATCACAAGAACTGGGCCCCATACCCGCCCAGCCCCCTGAAATAAATGGAGCGGCTGGTCACTCGGCTATCTCCGGAACTCCCATAGAAATGAATGGCGCGGCCACACGCATGTTCCACTGGCTGCTCCATCAGTATACTGTCGTCTTTTATGTAAATTTACTTAGTTTAGTATAGTTTGCAAAAATAGGGTCCAATATTAACCTCTGTGGTACCCCACTAGTGACGGTAACCCAATCTGAGTATGTACCATTAATACCCACTCTCTGTTTTCTAACACTGAGCCAATTACTTACTCACATACATACAATTTCCTCTAGTCCAAGCATTCTCATTTTGTGCAATAACTTTTCATGTGGCCCTGTATCAAATGCTTTGGAAAAGTCAAGATATATGACTCACCCATGTCTAGTCTAGAAGGCACCTGCAGTCCTATGTCACCTGCAGTCCATAACTATCTTGAGTACAGATAACAAAGTAGATGTCACCTGCAGTTCTGTGTGGGACTCTAAGCAGGAGCCACCTCGTACTTCTTGCTGTGCAGCATGTGTCCTCCTCCCCTTCCGGTAGTAGCAACATGGCAAGAGTGATGAGGCAGTGCTAGCTCGGAGCCCCACAAAGCTAAAGTGTTTTGAAAAAAAAATGTAAAAAATATTTCACATTAAAAAAGAAATTTTAGGTCTGAGTAGATATTACTGATTGGTGCACGAAGTATTGTTGTGACATCACAGCACTATGTCTGTAGCATGTATGTATGGACAGCAGAGAAACTGTAATTCCTATCACACTACCTAACACCCTGCACTGGAACCTATCAGCTACACTTTATCACTATCTAACCTACACTGACTATCTCCCACTAACTATCTGTATTACATATAAGAGCTAATTAACTATCTAATATAATTGGATAAGGAATAGGATCCAGATGAAAGCACAGAGCACAGCAATGTCTCTGCTCTCTATTTCTCAGAGCTGCAAAAGAAAACAGCAGAAAATGGCAGCTGGGGAGGGTCTTATATAGTAAGGGGTAGGCAACTTTCCTATTGTAAGATATATCGGAATGGCTCACCCTCCAAGTTGTAATGAAAAAGGGTGCACCCCCAAAAAGGTTACCCCAAACCTTAGAAGGAGATAATATGTACAATAGGATAAGAGGGGCACACCTACATCTAATTCACATCGACCACTAGACAGTAATATATTATTGAATTAAAATGTATTAAATATACATACGGTACCTAATAAGTCTAAAATACATAAAGAAATACCAATACAGATAAAGTGCAGTCGTGCTAAGGGTTAATAACGTCATGCACTAAGTTCTTGGTGGTTAAATGTCTCTAGTGGAAATGCTGAGGCTCAATATAGTGGATAAGAATGCAGTCACTATATTGGTCCGCGGTATGCGATTCTTCCAAGAGAGAAAAAAAATAAAAATAAAAATGGATGCGTTAATCTTTCAATATAGGAATTTTATTTATATTTTTTTATCTTTTGCGCATGATTGCATACATTCCTTTTCGTAATGGTAGCTTCTTTTTGCAGTTGTAGCTCCGCTAGTACACTGTGATACAGTATAGCAAGTACTCACTGTTTGTAGAGGCAGGGAAGTGTTCGGATCGTTGCGTTTAGCGTGGCGTCCGAACGTGTTGTCAGCGCAGATGATTGTACCTCCAATCTACTTTCTCGTGAGTTATAAGCTTGCACTGAATGAACTTGCACAAAAAAAAGAAACAGTCCGTTTGATAAGCTAGGGTCAGTATGAATTCGGCCCTACTAGAAATTTGCCATTGCTTTGTATCTTTTTTACACGGCAGGACTTTCATTTCTTTACGGATTAGTGGCAAATTCGGTTAAGATGCGCAAATGATGTTGCGGTTTCCTTCTTTCCGTTGAGACTTTTCTCTCTTGGAAGAATCACATACCGCGGACCAATATAGTGACTGCGAACTGAAGAACTTAGTGCATGATGTTATTAACCCTTAGCACGACTGCACTTTATCTGTATTGGTATTTCTTTATGTATTTTAGACTTATTAGGTACCATATGTATATTTAATACATTTTAATTCAATAATATATTACTGTCTAGTGGTCGATGTGAATTAGATGTAGGTGTGCCCCTCTTATCCTATTGTACAACTTTCCTATTGGTTGCTAGGGATGTTGCTAAGCTCTGACAAAGATAGTGCAGCCTTCTAAATGGCCCACAAGCAAGAAGGGAGGTTACTGATAAAAAAAAAAAACTAGAATATTCACAATTACGAATATATAGCACTATATTCTACATCTCGAAGTGCCGATATTCGCAATAAAATTTAGCGATTAGAATATTCGCGATCAACACTAATCACCGCATCTGCAACGATCGACTCTATAATAATATCATATGATCTACCCCATCAGGTGAACACTGTATAAAATTAAATAAACATTGCGCCAAAACAGATTTTTTTTGTGAGCTCACCTATAAAAAAACATAATGACACCATACAGCCTTTTTTGCGACTTCACCTCCCAAAAATTAGATAAAAAGCAACCAGAAAGCCTAATGTACCTTAAGTAATTGAAAAAAATATATAAAATAGGAAAAATAGGAAAAGCGTAGCGGCATGACGTAGCGACGTAGATACGTGGCCATGTCGCGCGACCTCTCAGGCGCCTCCCCCCTGCTCGCCTGCCTTCCCCTCACTCTTGGCATCCGGTGCGTCGTCCCGTGGTGAATGCGGGTACACAATGTGCCGGGGAACTGGTACCTGCGTTGTTGATGGCAGAGATCCCTAGGAGTGCGCCACTAGGAGAAATGGTGAAATGGCTGGAGCAAGCGGGATCGAGGGTCGGGAGCCAGAAGAGTCATAGCGCAGTTCTCATGCTGGACCAACGCTGAGATACCAGGGGCCATACATGGACTGGCCTACTCCCTACCTCCGTAGTAGATGCTGGAGGAGCGTCCCTGTAGGGCTGCACATGGAAAAGCTGCTCCACGACGAATGCCTTGAGGGGGGATGCGTGGGGGACGAATCGCCCGCAGGTGGATGTGGTTCATCTACTCTGGCCAGTAGGCTGAAGATTGGTGAGATCAAGTCTTCCCCGTGCGTTATTAACAAGCACCCTACCCGCGTAACCCAATAACCTATAAATATACAATCAGAGTGTATGCGGGATAGGGTGTAAGCGGGAGACTGCATGGTCCTTTCCCAGGACATGTATAACATACAAACTCGCTGGAACATACTTGTGCATTCTGCCAGACACATGACTGCTGCCACAAAATTGTAGTCTGTAGTCTTAACGGATTGACTATTGGTTGACTCGCTAACATTTGGGGCTAAGGACTACTATTGCTGGGGTCTCTGTGGCTATCCCCATACGTCCCAAGTGCTCCTCCTATATATTGGCATTCCAGGATTGTGTGCAGTATTTAACCCACTAATTTATTAATATACAATCAGAGTGTGTGCGGAATTCGGCATAAGTGGGAGACTGCATGGTCCTTCCCGGGGACATATATAATAAACTAATATACTAATTTGCTGGAAAATATATAAGTGGCTGCCTCTTTGCACTTGTGAACTTTGTTAGACATTGGTGATACAATACAGCCGCCACAATATTGCAGCTTAATGGACTGACCATTGATCGACTCACTAACAACTGTAGCTAAGGACTACGACTGCGGGGGTCTCTGTGGTCATCCCCATATGTCCCAAAAGTGCTCCTCCCACACATTGGCGTTTCAGGATTGCGTGCACCATTGGGGGGCGGTGGAACGGTGGTTCTCTGGTTCTATGTTAAAGCTCTCATTTGATCTGTTTTACCCGCATGACTGATGCTCTATCTCACTTCTACCCTGCTCATCTCTGTATTGCAAAGGCCCCGTATATCTATTAAAGAAATGGTCAAAATGTCAGTTCCACTCCAGCTTCTCTTGATACTCCGGTGTGGTCAGTGTATATGTGCATAAAAATGTTGATTACGTACCCCTGCAACATCAGATTGATACTGACGGGAGATTCGTCTTCCTTCATGGCCGGTGGAATGGTCGGATTTGTATTTTGGCTTTTTTGTATATCCCCCTTGCATTTGCCATCACAGTCTTCAATCAACTTGCTATGTTCGTATATAGTAGAGAGCGGTGTCCGTTATTAGTATCGGGGGACTTTAATTGCATTTTGGATCCCGAAATGGACAGAGTATCCAATGTTGCAAAATACAATGGGAATCAGGGAAAACACGTATTACTCCAAGGGTTTTGTCAAGAAACAGGGCTAATAGATATCTGGCGGGCGTTGCATGGCTATAGGCAGTTTTTTTCATGCTTTAGCAAGACATACAATGCCATGTCCAGAATTGATATTTCATTGGCCAATAGTGATATGATCTCCTCAATTTTGAAAATGAAATACGAGACCCACGGAATCTCAGACCACTTGCCGATCTTGATAGCTACTAAGACAGGGGGACAACACATCAGTGCTAGACCCTTTAGATTGAATGCACATTGGTTATCTATTGTACAGGATCAAGACAGGATAAATAAGGAACTAGCCCCTTTTGGATACAAAATATGGGATCAACACATATTCATTTTGTATGGGATGCGATCAAGGTGTATATCCGTGGTCTGTACTATAGTATAATCAAAGTAAAAAGAGCAGAGTTCTTTAAAGAGGTAAAAGGCTTGGAGGATAATTTTAAATATCTGGAAGTGATTCTTAGAAAAAATAACGATGAGAATACTCGGGCCAAGCTCAAAATAGTCAAAGATAAGTATACAAATTACCTGACGAAGAAGGCACAGAACAAACTGTTCTTTCAAGGCTATGACCATTTTAGTGAAGCGGGAAAGCCAGGTAAACTATTAGTCTCTATAATATCTAACCAAAGAGGATGTAATAAAATTAGGCAGATTCAAGTGATGGCCATATTACGAACAAGGCAGAGGAAATCGAGGGGGAATTTCTAAAATATTTTAATACCCTATACCGCTCCGAGAAAAATGACAAAGAGGCACTTATAGAAGACTATTTGCAGAAATCTAAGATTCCTGCACTTGCAGAAATCTAAGATTCCTGCACTTTCAGAACAGGACACGGCACTCCTCAATTCCCCAATCCTTCTGAGCGAGCTGCAGGAGGTTGTATCTGGAATTCAGGGATCTCCAGTGCCCGGGTCGGATGGCCTCCTGTTTGGCATATATAAGTGCCATGGGGTGGTCCTCCTGCCAGGGCTATTGCAGGTACTAAATGAATCCCGCATTGAAGGGAAATTGAAAGTCCCCTGAAATGGTCTTCCAACAGTCTTGAAGGAGTTCCCAGAGATGCTTAGCACTTGTTGGCCCTTTTGCCTTCACTCTGCGGTCCAGCTTATGCCAAACCAGCTCGATTAGGTTCAGGTCCGGTGACTGTGGAGGCCAGATCATCTGTCGCAGCACCCCATCACTCTCCTTCATGGTCAAATAGCCCTTACACAGCCTGGAGGTGTGTTTTGGGGTCATTGTCCTGTTGAAAAATAAATGATGGTCCAACTAAACGCAAACCGGATGGAATAGCATGCCGCTGCAAGATGCTGTGGTAGCCATGCTGGTTCAGTATGCCTTCAATTTTGAATAAATCCCCAACAGTGTCACCAGCAAAGCACCCCCACACCATCACAACTCCTCCTCCATGCTTCACGGTGGAAACCAGGCATGTAGAGTGCATTCGTTCACCTTTTCTGCGTCACACAAAGACACGGTGGTTGGAACCAAAGATCTCAAATTTGGACTCATCAGACCAAAGCACAGATTTCCACTGGTCTAATGTCCATTCCTTGTGTTCTTTAGCCCAAACAAGTCTTCTGCTTGTTGCCTGTCCTTAGCCTGTAACTTATCCTCCGAAGCAGAGGTGACTCTTGGTCTTCCTTTCCTGGGGCGGTCCGCATGTGAGCCAGTTTCTTTGTAGCGCTTGATGGTTTTTGTGACTGCACTTGGGTACACTTTCAAAGTTTTCCCAATTTTTCGGACTGACTGACCTTCATTTCTTAAAGTAATGATGACCACTCGTTTTTCTTTACTTAGCTGCTTTTTTCTTGCCATAATACAAATTCTAACAGTCTATTTAGTAGGACTATCAGCTGTGTATTCACCTGACTTCTCCACAACACAACTGATAGTCCCAACCCCATTTATAAGGCAATAAATCCCACTTATTAAACCTGACAGGGCACACCTGTGAAGTGAAATCCATTTCAGGTGACTACCTCTTGAAGCTTATCAAGAGAATGCAAAGAGTGTGCAAAGCAGTATTCAAAGCAAAAGGTGGCTACTTTGAAGAACCTAGAATATGACATATTTTCAGTTGCTTCACACTTTTTTGTTATGTATATAATTCCACATGTGTTAATTCATAGTTTTGATGCCTTCAGTGTGAATCTCCAATTTTCATAGTCATGAAAATAAAGAAAACTCTTTGAATGAGAAGGTGTGTCCAAACTTTTGGTCTGTACTGTACGCAATACTTTTTTGAATATACAGATAGGAAGGAGGGGGACCGCTCCATCCTGTCTTTGGACGCAGCCAAGGCCTTCGACAGTGTGGAGTGATCCTTCCTATGGCAGACTATGTATAGGATGAATCTGGGAAAAAGTTTTATTGATTGGGTCCGAATGCTATACAATGGTCCAATGGCGAGAGTCAACATCAATGGGGTGATCTCCCCAGCCATTCTCCTGCAGCGCGGTACCCGACAGGGCTGCCCGCTTTCTCCATTACTTTTTGCTATCTTTATGGAGCCCCTTGCTTGTAGGATTAGAGCCGATGATCAAAATTGTGGGATTTGGAGGAAATGGGGTAGGGGATAAGATCAGTTTATATGCTGACGATATATTGCTGTATTTACATAATGGATGGAGAAGAGTCCCTCGTGTTATGCAGACAATTGACTGGTTGCAGGCTATGAGAAAAACTGGTCTAAATCTGTCCTCCTTCCTCTGAATCGATCTCCTCCACAAAGCAATATTAAAGTAAAAGTGATATCACCATTGGACCATATTGAGTACTTGGGGCTAAGGATTGGCGGGTCGCTAAGTGACTATAACAGATGAAACATTACTCCCATGATAAATAAAATAAAGGAGAAGGTTAGGGTCTGACAGAAATCCCCCCCTCACAGAATAATAGAATCGCATTGGTCAAAATGATTCTGCTGCCACTGATACTGTATGTGATTGGTTCCTGCCCCATCTGGATTGAGGAAAACTTCTTCAACTTGATGGAGAGACTGATCAACGATCTCATATGGGGCAGGAAAAGGGTCCATATCAAACTGAGATATCTGTGGCTAGCTGAAATCGATGGTGGCCTTGGCCTCCCATATTTCCAGGGATACTATTTGTGCTCTCAATTGCAATGGTGTACCAATGGCGGGGATAGTTTTTTGTTATCGTACCTTATTGAACAACATAAGTGTCCCATACAGAACATATTTAGCACATTGGAGGCCGGTTGTTTTGGTTGCAGGGTAAACACCTGCCCCATAAGCATAATGCTGCAGAAAGTATGGAATAAGATTAAATCCATTTTGAAGGTTACAAACTAGAGTTTACCCCGCTCTGGGACAATATTTTTTTTAAAAGAGTTCCTGGCCTTAAACGAAAATAATTACTGGAGTCGGAGAGGGATCACGATGGTGTCACACATTTGCACAGCAGGTAAACTAAAACCCATATTGGAAATATTTCACGAGACACCAATTACGGTTTTAAATCGTTATAGATATACACAACTTTTGCATGCATTTGCACATACGCGGAATAAAAAATTTCAAAGGACCCCCATGCAGTCACTCTTAATCTTTTGCTACACGTCATATGATAAAAAAAATTAAGGTCTCACAAATATATGCTAGATTACAAAATGATTTAGGCACGGTTATTAAATTTAAAAGTGTTGGAAAATGGGGAGCAGATTTAGGGATATGTAATTCACTTCAGTGGCGTGAAGTATATAAAAATATTAAAAAGGCCTCCCTCTCTAGCCAACATCGGCTGATACAGTTTAAATCATACATCGGCTATATTACACTCCGGAACTTCTCTCGAAAATGCACAAGAACAAAGAGAAAGAATTCTGCTGTCTGAAATGCCTTTGCCCGGAGGCTGGATATACTCATATGTTATGGAGCTGTCCGGTTATTAATAACTTCTGGCAAACTATATTTCAGGTAATAAGGTCAAGAACCAATATTAAACTCTCCCCCACGATGGAACTAGCCATACTTGGCATATTTACCCCTGAGAGCAATTATAAGCTGTCAAAAGGTGAACATCTTCGTTGGTTGAAGGGGCTTTTACTGGCTAAGGTTTTAATTCTTAGGAATTGGGCGACGGATAAGGCCCCAACCCTGTTAGAATGGGAAAGATACATGCGGAGAGTAAAGGAATTTGAGCGTATTAAATTCAAAGGGGGAAAACAACGGACTCTATGGGAGGGGACTTGGCTGGAGTGGGACTGATAAGGGTGGTTTGGGAGGAATTGCCCACGTACATATGGTACGAAAGGTATGAATTGTATAATTGCATACAAAATAATGGAGTAATCCAGAATGTTGGTGGGAGTAGCCCACTGCCCTTGTGTCAACCGTGGCGGGGCTCGAGAGTGGGTGTTTGGGGAGGGTAATATGGGAGGAGGGAGACCAGCACTAATACTATTTTTTGTATTTTTGTTGGCCTACTAGGTTAATTGACATTTTAATGTTTTAGTATTATGTATGTCTTTGCGGTGGTAATACCCCATAGGTGTAATATGTAGACTTTGTTCCTTCTGTATTTGCATATGTCATTGTCCTCCTTTTGAGAAAACAATAAAGAAATTAAAAAAAATTGGAAAAAATAAATAAAATAGACATATTAGTATTGCCGCATCCGTGATGGCCAGCTCTGTAAATATTATTTTGTAAAACTTAAATAAATAAATAAAGTATACATATTAGGTTTTGCCGCATTCGTAAGAACCTGCTGTATAAAAATATCACATAATCTAACCTGTCAGATGACCATTGTAAATAAGAAATAAAAATGGTGCCCAAACAGCTATTTTTTGTTACCTTGCCTCACAAAAAGTGTAATATAGAGTAAACAAACATCATATATACCTAAAATTGTACCAACAAAACTGCCACCTTATCCCGTAGTTTCCAAAAAATGGGGTCACTTTTTTGGAGTTTCTTCTCTAGGGGTGCATCAGCGGGTCTTCAAATGGCACATGGTGTCAAAAAAACAGTTCAGCAAAATCTGCCTTCCAAAAACCACATGGCGTTTCTTTCCTTCTATGCCCGTATAGCAGTTTACGACCACATATCGGGTGTATCTGTAAACTACAGAATCAGGGCAATAAATATTAAGTTTTGTTTGGCTGTTAACCCTTGCTTTATTACTGGAAAAATGGATTCAAATTGAAAATGTTCCCAAAAAGTGAAATTTTGAAATTTCATCTCCATTTTCCATTAATTCTTGTGGAACACCTACATGTTTAACAAAGTTTGTAAAATCAGTTTTGAATACCTTGAGGGGCTAAACTTCCAAAATGGGGTCACTTTTTTGGAGTTTCTACTCTAGCAGTGCTTCAGGGGGTCTTCAATTGGGACATGGTGTCAAAAAACCAGTCCAGCAAAATCTGCCTTCCAAAAACCATATGACGTTCCTTTCCTTCTGAGCCCTGCCGTGTGGTGATAAAGCAGTTTACAACCACATATGGAGTGTTTCTGTAAACTACAGAATCAGCGCAATAAATATTGAGTTTTTGTGTCACGAGTTGGAGGTCCCAGGAGAGACCTCCGCGTCGTCAAGCAATAAACAAACGTAAATCAGGTACAGACACAACAGAGTTTATTGCACAAACAGAATCAAAGGAGGAAAACACAGGGAAATAGAAAGCTCTATGTACCGTCCATACAGTGGGAGAAAAACCCCCACTGCGCCACTGTCTAGTAATTCTCCAGAGGGGCGTGACTAAGCAACTCCTGGTATTCACTAGAGCCCCAGATGGTAGGGTTAGACTTTGCCGCAGGGATTTGCCAGGGTCCACTCTGGAGCGTGAACTAGACAGTGACAACAGGAGCAAACAGACGACAGGTACCAGAAGGTACCGACGGTACATAGGCAAATACAAATAGCAACTAAAAACACAAGCAGGAGTTCACGCAAGGGAACAGGAGTGGCAATGAGCAGAGAAGGACTAGCTCCACCAGTGGTATATTGCGTGGCCTTGCCCATAGCACTCTGCAGCAAGGGCTTGCTGAACAGAGAAATATAAATACACAAGGTAACTCAAACATAACTGGCAGAACAGATAACAAAACACAGGAAAGAGGACGGGAATGAACAAGTAGGAAACCCACAGAGCACAGACAGACACAGATCCCATGGGTCAGCAGCATGGGAGAGTGGGTACAAACAAGGAGCAGGACAAGACAACACACACCAGAAGAGCTGACACAGAACTGAGGAAATCTCAGCCTTAGGCCTCATGCACACGACCGTTGTGTGCATCCGTGGCCGTTGTGCCGTTTTCCGTTTTTTTTCACGGACCCATTGACTTTCAATGGGTCAGTGGAAAAAACGGAAAATGCACCGTTTGGCAGCCACATCCGTGATCCGTGTTTTCTATGACCTGTCCTATTTTTTTCACGGCCAACGGTTCACGGACCCATTCAAGTCAATGGGTCCGTGAAAAATCACGGATGCACACAAGATTGTCATCCGTGTCCGTGATCCGTGTCCGTTTTTTCCTATCATTTCAATGGCAAACTTGACTTAGTTTTTTTTTTCATTTTTCATGTCCGTGGATCCTTCAAAAATCAAGGAAGACACACGGACGAAAAAACGGTCACGGATCACGGACCCCGTTTTTGCGGACCTTAAAAAAAAATGTGTGCATGAGGCCTTATATACAGGTTCCATGGGTGCAGCAGAGAGGCCACACCCATGGAGCAGACAGAGAGGATTAACTCCTAATAGGAACACAGGGGAGTTAACCCATACAGAACCACAAATAACACACAGAAACTAAACTTCAGCGAGGAGCGCCGAACGAGCAAGGACGGAAGGTCACAGCCAGAGAAAGTGGCTGTGACATTTTGTTTGTCTATTAACCCTTGCTTTGTTAGCGGAAAAAAATTATTAAAATGGAAAATCTGCCATAAAAGTGAAATTTCATCTCCATTTTCCATTAAATCTTAATGGTTAACAACGTTTGTAAAGCCAGTTTTGAATACCTTGAGGGGTGTAGTTTATTAGAATGGGGTCATTTGTGGGTGGTTTCTATTATGTAAGGCTAGGTCTACACGACGACATTTGTCGCGCGACATTTTGTTGCACCAATGTCGCGCGACAATTTTTATAATGGCAGTCTATAGTGTCGCACTGCAACATGAGACATGCTGCGACTGCGACGCGACAGTCGCAGAAAATCCATTCAAGATGGATTTTTCTGCGACTGTCGCGTCGCAGTCGCAACATGTCGCATGTTGCAGTGCGACACGATAGACTGCCATTATAAAAATTGTCGCGCGACATTGGTGCAACAAAATGTCGCGCGACAAACTGATGACTTTTTGTCGCGCGACAAATGTCGTTGTGTAGACCTAGCCTTAGGCTACTTTCACACTTGCGCTTGATCGGATCCGTTCTGAACGGATCCGATTATATTAATGCAGACGGAGGCTCCGTTCAGTACGGATCCGTCTGCATTAATAACTTAGAAAAATTTCGCAAGTGCGCAAGTGCGCAAGTAGCCTGAGCGGATCCGTTCAGACTTTCAATGTAAAGTCAATGGGGGACGGATCCGCTTGAAGATTGAGCCATATGGGCTCATCTTCAAGCGGATCCGTTCCCATTGACTTACATTGTAAGTCTGAACGGATCCGCTCGCCTCCGCACAGCCAGGCGGACAGCTGAACGCTGCAAGCAGCGTTCAGCTGTCCGCCTGGCTGTGCGGAGGCGAGCGGAGCGGAGGCTGAACGCCGCCAGACTGATGCAGTCTGAGCGGATCCGCATCCATTCAGACTGTATCAGGGCTGGACGGAGGCGTTTGGGTCCGCTCGTGAGCTCCTTCAAACGGAGCTCACGAACGGACCCATGAACGCTAGTGTGAAAGTAGCCTAAGTCTCACAAAGTGTCTTCAGACCTAAACTGGTCCTTAAAAAGTGGGTTTTGGAAATTTTCAGAATTTTTTTTAGATTTTCTTCTAAACTTCTAAGCCTTCTAACGTCCCCCAAAAATAAAATGGCATTCGCAAAATGATCCAAACATAAAGTAGACATATGGGAACAGTAAAGTAATAACTTTTTATTTTTAGTTATTACTATCTATTATAAAAATAGAGAAATAGAAATTTGCTAATTTGCAAATTTTTCCAAATTTTGGGTAAATTTGTTTTTTATAATTAAAAATGAATATTTTTACTAAATTTTACTATTGTCATGAAGTACAATATGTCACGAGAAAACATTTTCAGAATGGCCTGGATAAGTAAAAGCGTTTTAAATGTATTTCTAGGGATGTCCTGATACCGATACCAGTATCGGTATTGGGACAGATACCGAACAAATGTCGCCGATACCACTGTCGATACCTGTGCAGCGGCGATTCCCGTGTTCCAGATAATCAGCAGTGGGGACGGCGTCTGCGGTGGGTCCCGTGTCATCCTCCGTGCGGCTGCGCTGCTCCCAGCAGATCAGCGTGGGGACGGCAGCGTGTCCCAGCTGATCAGCATGGGGGCAAGACTTCTGTGCGGCGGCTTCCAAGTCCTATGCGGTTGCCTAGCACTGGAAGGAAGTTGAAACCACTTCCTCCCAGTGCTCTGGTGCATCCAAATGGGAAGGATTGCTGCAGGCCAGGTGGGTATGGCGCATGAAATGGAGCAGAAATTCAGTTCATTACTCTCCATTTCATTTTCAAACAGTAAATATAAAATAAGGTGGTGGGGGGAATGGGCATATAATAGTGATTTCCAACCAGTGTGCCTCCAGCTGTTGCAAAACTACATGCTGGGAGCTGTAGTTTTGCAACTGCTGGAGGCACGCTGGCTGGGAAACACTGTTATATGCCCATTCTCTCCCTTCATATGCCCATTCCCCTCCTTATATGCCAGTGTTTCCCAACCAGTGTGCCTCCAGCTACAACTCCCAGTATCCCCGCACAGCCTTTGCTGGGAGTTGTAGTTTTGCAACAGCTGGAGGCACATTGGTTGGGAAACACTGTTATATGCCCATTCTCTCCCTTCATATGCCCATTCCCCTCCTTATATGCCAGTGTTTCCCAACCAGTGTGCCTCCAGCTACAACTCCCAGTATCCCCGCACAGCCTTTGCTGGGGGTTGTAGTTTTGCAACAGCTGGAGGCACATTGGTTGGGAAACACTGTTGTATGCCCATTCATTTATTAACCCTTGCACAAAGGAAAAGTAAAGCAGTTGTTCATAGCAACCAAATTCCAGCTTTAATTTTTTTCATTGCTATCAGCAACTGCGCTGCTGTTTCTTTGTACAAGGTTTGATAAATCTCCCCTATGACTAACTGAAATTGAAATTTGGTGTAAAAACATTACCACACCATTATTGGTATCGTTAATTGGTATCAGTGAGTACTTAAATAAAAGTATCGGTACTCGTACTCGGTCTTAAAAAAATGGTATTAGGACATCCCTAGTTATTACCATATAAAGTGACATATGTTAGATTTGCAAAAAATGTCTCTGTCAGAAAGGGGGAAATGGCCCGGATGTGAATTGGTTAAAATTGTGCCAATAAGAACTACAGCTTGTGTCACACAAAATAAGCCCTCACACAGCTTATCCAACAAAAAAAAAAAAAGTTATTGCTCTTAAAAACCATGAAAATTCCATGTTAGAAAATCCAAATGCCGCTCCTTCCCTTCTGAGCCCTGGCGTATCCCCAAATAACACAACCACAATTAGGGTGTAACTGTATTGAGGAGAAAGTGGGTAGCAAATTGTAGGGGAATATTCTCCTGTTATCTTTTGTGAAAAATAAAGTTTGGGCCTAAAGCACCATTTTCTTGTAAAAAAAATTATAATTTATTTTTCATTTTCACAGCCAAGTATTAAAAATTCTATGAAACAGCTGTTGAGTGAAGTGCTCGCTACACCCCTTAAATATTCCTTGTCTTACAGTATACAAAATGTCACTTTTGGGGGGATTTTCACTGTGGGGATACCTCATGGTCTCTTCAAAAGCAGCATGGTGCCCAAACTGCATTCCAGCTAAATCTGCCCTCTAAAAACCATATGGCGCTTCTTGCCTTCTGTTCCCTGTCGTGTGCCCAAACAGCAGTATACGACCACATATGGGGGGTTTCTGCAAACTGCAGCATCAAGGTAATAAATATTTAGGTTTGTTTTGTTGTTAACCCTTGATGTGTTTCAGGAAAAAAATTATAACAATGGAAGGGGTGAGGGTCTGCTGCAGAGCTGACTCCTTAAAACATTAGGGGCGAGTGTCTGCTGCTGATCTGAGCATCGAAAAAATTATGGGTGAGTGCCTGCTTCTTAGCTAACCAATAAAAAAATTATGGGCGAGGGCCTGCTGGTGAGCTGACTCTGTAAAACATTATGGACGAGGGCCTGCTGGTTAGCTGACCCTCTAAAACATTATATGCAAGGGCCTGCAGGTTAGCTGACCCTCTAAAAGATTGTAGGTGCGGGCCTGCTGTTGAGCTGACCCTCTTAAACATTTCATGCAAGGGCCTGCAGGTGAGCTGACCCTCTAAAACATTTTTAGAGGAGGACGAGAAAAGGAAGATTAAACCAAGGGGTGCATGGGAATACAGTGTATTCAGTACATTATAAAAAACACATTTAAAGTGCCTTTAAGTTCAGCCATTTTCCGCTGGTGGAGTAGAGAAGTCAGGGGCAATCCAGGCCTTGTTCATTTTGATAAGAGTCAACCTGTCAGCATTTTCAGTTGACAGGTGTATGCGCTTATCAGTTATTATGCCCCCAGCAGCACTAAATACTCGCTCTGACAAAACGCTGGCGGCAGGGCAGGCCAGCACCTCCAAGGCGTAGAGCGCCTGTTCGTGCCACGTGTCCAGCTTGGATACCCAGTAGTTGTAAGGCACAGAGAGATCATTGAGGATGCTGACACGATCTGCTACGTACTCCTTCACCATCTTCCAAAATGTTTCCCTTCTTGTGACACTTGGCTGCACATCACAGTAAGGGTGCTGGCGGGGTGTCCTGAAACTGTCCCAGGCTTTGGAGAGTGTTGCCCTGCCTCTGTTGGCACTGCTGTGTGTTCCCCTCGTCTCCCCTCCTCGGTTGCCCAAGGAACTACGTACTCTGCCGCCAGTGTTGTCAGCTGGAAATTTTTGGAGCAATTTTTCCACAAGGACCTTCTAGTATTGCACCATTTTACTTGTTTTCTCCACCCCAGGAATGAGAGATGAGAAGTTGTCTTTGTAGCGGGGGTCGAGAAGGGTGAACAACCAGTAAATAAAGTGGCCAAATTATTTCAGTTACTTTTCTTGATATGTTTAGGATGTGCTATTGCTTACTGCTGGTAGCATTCTGTTGCACCTGGTAGCCTGTGTCACATGGTGTCATGCCTGGCTCTGACTATGTGCAAAGGTCGTCCAGAATAGCAGCACGCCTTTAGTGTTTGTTTTGGAGTCGTGCTGGATCCGCCTCCCATCAGGTGCACTGGGTGGGGTCATTAGTTTAAATGGCTCTCAATTCCAGTGCTCTGAGCGGGTTATAGAAATCAGTCTGGCCTAGGAAGCTAGCAAGGAAGGTTGTCTGTCCCAGCTCAGATAAGATAAGTGTTGTTTCAGTTTTTGTGGTTTGCTGTTTAAGTTGTGTTTGTTTCATCTTTCCCATCCAGGTTCTGTGCGAGCAGGCTGGTCCTATTTCCCCTTTTTACCATCTCACGGAATTTAGGGTGTATTAGCCCAGGCATGAGGACACAGCATTCCTACCACCAAGGTCTGCATGTGGGCTGAGCAGTGCAGGGAGAGAGGTCAGGGATTAGCTAGGAGGTGACCCTTCCCCTGCTTCTCGCCTAGAGCCTGGTTGTTGGTTTTTCTGTGTGTCTGAGTGCTTGTCCGCCGTGACACATGGCCTGTTATAGGTGGGGCTTACAGCTTTATCATCTCTCCCACTACCTGAGTGATTTCACTATAGAGGTATGTGGGAGCTTGTCTGTAAGTTGTATCTTAGCACCTCTCAGACCGTGTTCACACACCGTAGGTAGTCTAGTGATAGGAACCCATGCCATACTGAAATACCTTGACGGTGGTGAAAAATGGCTCCGATGTGTTCCTGACAGGAATACATTGGCTAAAGTCTCAGTTCTTAACATCAGCTTGGGGATTGCCGTTAGCAATGGATCACATGCAGAGGAATTGCTCCCCCGATTATAAACACGCCACAGTGGGTTTTTGAGCATTTCCTCCCATTTAGGCCACTTTATTTCAGTTATTTTTCCATAGGTACTACCCTCTGTAGCGGAGGCAACTATCTCCTGCTCCTCCTCCTCATCATCATCCACTTTGCGCTGAGAAGATGAACTAAGGGTGGGCTGGTTATCACCCTGGGTAATGTCTTTCTCTATTTCCACCTCTTACACATGAAAAGCATCAGCCTCAATTGTGAGCAGTGAGCGTTAAGTGGACCTTCCCAGTAATTGCATTGGTCAGGGCACGGGTGATTTTACGGGACACATGCTGGTGTAAGGCGAGCACGGCACACCATGAAAAATAGTGGCGGCTGGGGACTGCGTAATGAGGGACGGCTGCTGACATCAGGCTGCGGAAAGCCTCAGTGTCCACAAGCCTAAATGGCAACATTTCCAGGGCCAGTAATTTGAAAAGTTGTGCATTTAGTGCTATGGCCTGTGGGTGGTTGGCTGGGTATTTGCGCTTGCGCTCAAATGCCTGGGGTAAGGACATTTGTTTGCTACGCTGGGACACATAAGTGGATGTGGTTACTGATGGTTGTTGCGAAGGTCCAGGTGCAGGGCGGGAGGCATACGGGCCTGCAACTTCGACAGGGGATTGGCCAGCGCATAACACAGGGAAAGAGGAGGCAGTGGTGTGTCCCGCAGACACTGTTTGTGGACCCAGACGTTCGGCCCACCTATTGCGGTGCTTTGATGCCATGTGGAAGATAATGCTGGTGGTGGTGAGGTTGCTAGTGTTCATGCCGCTGCTCATTTTTGTATGGCACAGGTTGCAAATTGCATTTCTTTTGTTGTCCGCACTTTTCTCAACAAAGCGCCAGACTGCAGAACACCTACCCATTGGCAAGGTAGATTTCCATAAGGGTGTGCTCCGGGGAACAGTTGCGGGCCTGTTTGGTGTGGCCCGCCTTCTCCCTTTTGCCACTTCACTGCCTCTTCCATCCTGTTGCGGTGCTGCGGATCTCTCCCCCTCTGTACTGCTGTCCTCTCTCGGCTTGCCACCTTCCAAGGTTGGATAAGTGACTTAATTGTTCACCGCCTCCTCTTCTACTTCCTCACTCTGCTCATTCTCCTGACTTGTTGACCTAACAACAAACTCAGTTTTAGACAACTGTGTCTCATTGTCATCATCAACCTCTTGAGACACTAATTGCCGTTGACTTATTGTGCCTCAACCTCATCAGCATCCACCTCGTGAAACACTAAGTACCGCTCCCCACCGTCATCTTCTTGTGACTGTGGATGCTAGTTTGGGAATCAAGGCAAAAGATCTCATGTCCCTCTTCAAGCGGGCTTGTTAAGAGGCCCAAATTAAGGAATGACGCAGAATATCCAAGTGTGGGATCACTTGTTTGGCAAGACTCTCCATGGTGGGAGTAAGAAGGATCAGGGTGAGGATTGTGTTGACCAGACTCTTGGCTACTGAGACTGGACTTGGTCGAAGACGGGATGGTGCTTAACCGACTAAAAGCTTTATGTGCTGCAATCCAACCGACCACCTGGTTGCACTGTTCTAACTTCAAGAGCGTTGTCCTGCATTGCCCTGCAAACTGGGACATGTAGCTAGGTGTCGTGGCTATGGCATTACAGTGAAGGGCAGTACTTACCTGCATGTTTATTGGCTGCATAGCAGCCAACAAACGTGCGGGGAGGAGACTCGAGCATTGCGCTCGAGCACATGCGGTATTCGGCCGAATACCGCCATGTGCCTAGCATCAAGATGCTCGAGCCAAACTGGTGTTCGGACGAGCATGTTCGATCAACACTTAAGCACCCAAAAGAGCTGTTAACGGATAGATATCTTCTGGATGAGCATTTTTCCTTCTCATATTCCAAGGATTCTGAAAAAGTCAGATACTGCACATGGTGGCAATAGTGAGATGTTCACTTCCTTGGGAGATACCTCTTTGCATATTCCTTTCCCATGGAGCATTGCCAATAAGTCTACAGTCGTGTCCAAAAGTTTTGAGAATTACATAAATATTGGAAATTGGAAAAGTTGCTGTTTAAGTTTTTATAATAGCAATTGAATGTTATGAAGAGTGATCATATGAATTGCATAGTCCTTCTTTGCCATGAAAATTAACTTAATTCCCAAAAAACTTTCCACTGCATTTCATTGATGTCATTAAAGGACCTGCTGAGATCATTTCAGTAATCGTCTTGTTAACTCAGGTGAGAATGTTGACAAGCACAAGGCTGGAGATCATTATGTCAGGCTGATTGGGTTAAAATGGCAGACTTGACCTGTTTAAAGGAGGGTGATGCTTGAAATCATTGTTCTTCCATTGTTAACCATGGTGACCTGCAAAGAAACGCATGCAGCCATCATTGCGTTGCAAAAAAATGGCTTCACAGGCAAGGATATTGTGGCTACTAAGTATGCATCTCAATCAACAATTTATAGGATCATCAAGAACTTCAAGGAAAGGTTCAATTCTTGTTAAGAAGGCTTCAGGGAGTCCAAGAAAGTCCAGCAAGTGCCAGGATCATCTCCTAAACTGGATTCAGCTGTGGGATCGGAGTGCCACCAGTTCAGAGCTTGCTCAGGAATAGCAGCAGGCAGGTGTGAGTGCATCTACACGCACAGTGAGGCGAAGACTTTTGGAAGATGGCCTGGTGTCGAGAAAGGCAGCAAAGAAGCCACTTCTCTCCAAAAAAAACATCAGGGACAGATTGATCTTCTGCAGAAAATATGGTGAATTGACTGCTCTGGACTGGGGCAAAGTCATATTCTCTGATGAAGCCTCTTTAAGATTGTTTGGAGCATCAGGAAAAAGGCTTGTCCGGAGAAGAAAAGGTGAGCGCTACCATCAGTCCTGTGTCATGCCAACAGTAAAGCATACTGAGACCATTCATGTGTGGGGTTGCTTCTCATCCAAGGGAGTGGCCTCACTCACAATTTTGCCCCAAAACACAGCCATGAATAAAGAATGGTACCAAAACACCCCCCAACAGCAACTTCTTCCAACAATCCAACAACAGTTTGGTGAAGAAGAATGCATTTTCCAGCACGATGGAGCACCGTGCCATAAGGCAAAAATGATAACTAAGTGGCTCGGGGACCAAAACATTGACATTTTGGGTCCATGGCCTGGAAACTCCCCAGATCTTAATCCCATTGAGAACTTGTGGTCAATCCTCAAGAGGCAGGTGGACAAACAAAAACCCACTAATTCTGACAAACTCAAAGAAGTGATTATGAAAGAGCTGAGCGAATACCTGGATGTTCGGGTTCGAGAAGTTCAGCCGAACTTCCCGGAAATGTTCGGGTTCGGGATCCGAACCCGACCCGGACTTCGTCCCAGACCCGAACCTAATTGAA
The DNA here is from genome assembly GCF_014858855.1 of Bufo gargarizans. Taxonomy (NCBI): domain Eukaryota; kingdom Metazoa; phylum Chordata; class Amphibia; order Anura; family Bufonidae; genus Bufo; species Bufo gargarizans. The sequence goes on along the minus strand of NC_058083.1, from coordinate 391,494,205 downwards.
GTCAATAGGGACCCGAACTTTTCGGCACTAAAAAGGCTGTAAAACAGCCAAGGAAAGGGCTAGAGGGCTGCAAAAGGCAACATGTAGGTAAATCCCCTGCAAACAAATGTGGATAGGGGAATTAATAAAAATAAAAATAAAATAAATAATAATTAACCAATATCAATTGGAGAGAGGTCCCATAGCAGAGAATCTGGCTTCACGTCACCCACCACTGTAACAGTCCATTGTCTTATATTTAGGCCCCGACACCCAGGCAGAGGAGAGAGGTCCCATAACAGAGAATATGGCTTCATGTCAGCAGAGAATCAGTCTTCATGTCATAGCAGAGAATCATGCTTCACGTCACCCTACACTGGAACAGTCCATTGTCAGATATATAGGCCCAGGCACCCAGGCAGAGGAGAGAGGTCCCATAACAGAGAATCTGGCTTCATGTCAGCAGAGAATCAGTCTTCATGTCATAGCAGAGAATCATGTTTTACGTCACCCAACACTGGAACAGTCCATTGTCAGATATTTAGGCCCAGGCACCCAGGCAGAGGAGAGATGTCCCGTAACAGAGTATCTGGCTTCATGTCAGCAGAGAATCAGTCTTCATGTCATAGCAGAGAATCATGCTTCACGTGACCCAACACTGGAACAGTCCATTGTCAGATATTTAGGCCCCGGCATCCAGGCAGAGGAGAGAGGTCCCGTAACAGAGAATCTGGCTTCATGTCAGCAGAGAATCAGTCTTCATGTCATAGCAGAGAATCATGCTTCACGTCACCCAACGCTGGAACAGTCCATTGTCAGATATTTAGGCCCAGGCACCCAGGCAGAGGAGAGAGGTCCTGTAACAGAGAATCTGGCTTCATGCCAGCAGAGAATCAGTCTTCATGTCATAGCAGAGAATCATGCTTTACGTCACCCAACACTGGAACAGTCCATTGTCATATATTTAGGCCCAGGCACCCAGGCAGAGGAGAGAGGTCCCGTAACAGAGAATCAGTCTTCATGTCATAGCAGAGAATCAGTCTGCAAGTCATAGCAGAGAATCAGGCTTCACGTCACCCAACATTGGAACAGTCCATTGGCATATATTTAGGCCCCGGCAGGCCAGCACCTCCAAGGCATAAAAGGCTAGCTCTGGCCACGTGGACAATTTAAAGACCCAGTAGTTGAATGGGGCTGAACCATCAGTCAGTACGTGGAGGGGTGTGCACACGTACTGTTCCACCATGTTAGTAAAATGTTGCCTCCTGCTAACACGTTGCATATCAGGTGGTGGTGCAGTTAGCTGTGGCGTGTTGACAAAACTTTTCCACATCTCTGCCATGCTAACCCTGCCCTCAGAGGAGCTGGCCGTGACACAGCTGCCTTGGCGACCTCTTGCTCCTCCTCTGTCTTGGCCTTGGGCTTCCACTTGTTCCCCTGTGACATTTGGGAATGCTCTCAGTAGCGCGCCTACCAACGTGCGCTTGTACTCGCGCATCTTCCTATCACGCTCTAGTGCAGGAAGTAAGGTGGGCACATTGTCTTTGTACCATGGATCCAGCAGGGTGGCAACCCAGTAGTCCACACACCTTAAAATGTGGGCAACTCTGCTGTCGTTGCGCAGGCACTGCAGCATGTAGTCGCTCATGTGTGCCAGGCTGCCCAGAGGTAAGGACAAGCTGTCCTCTGTGGGAGGCGTATCGTCATCGTCCTGCGTTTCCCCCCAGCCACGCACCAGTGATGGGCCCGAGCTGCATTGGGTGCCAACCCGCTGTGACCATGCTTCATCCTCATCCTCCTCCACCTCCTCCTCATCCTCGTCCTCCTCCAGTAGTGGGCCCTGGCTGGCCACATTTGTACCTGGCCTCTGCTGTTGCAAAAAACCTCCCTGAGTCACTTCGAAGAGACTGGCCTGAAAGTGCTAAAAATGACCCCTCTTCCTCCCTCCTCCTGGGCCACCTCCTCTTCCATCATTACCCTAAGTGTTTTCTCAAGGAGACATAGAAGTGGTATTGTAACGCTGATAACGGCGTCATCGCCACTGGCCATGTTGGTGGAGTACTCGAAACAGCGCAACAGGGCACACAGGTCTCGCATGGAGGCCCAGTCATTGGTGGTGAAGTGGTGCTGTTCCGCAGTGCGACTGACCCGTGCGTGCTGCAGCTGAAACTCCACTATGGCCTGCTGCTGCTCACACAGTCTGTCCAGCATGTGCAAGGTGGAATTCCACCTGGTGGGCACGTCGCATATGAGGCGGTGAGCGGCATGGCCGAAGTTACGCTGTAGCACAGACAGGCGAGCAGCGGTAGGATGTAAACGCCGATAGCGCGAACAGACGGCCCGCACTTTATGCAGCAGCTCTGACATGTCGGGGTAGTTGTGAATGAACTTCTGCACCACCAAATTCAGCACATGCGCCAGGCAAGGGATGTGCGTCAAACCGGCTGGTCCCAGAGCTGCAACGAGATTTCGCCCATTATCGCGCACCACCAGGCCGGGCTTGAAGCTCACCGGCAGCAACCACTCGTCGGTCTGTTGTTCTATACCCCACCACAACTCCTGTGCGGTGTGGGGCCTGTCCCCCAAACATATGAGTTTCAGAATGGCCTGCTGACGTTTACCCCGGGCTGTGCTGAAGTTTGTGATGAAGGTGTGTGGCTGACTGGATGAGCAGGTGGAAGAAGAGGAGGAGGAAGCCGAATAGGAGGAGGCAACAGGAGGCAAAGAATGTTGCCCTGCGATCCTTGGCGGCGGAAGGACGTGCGCCAAAAAGCTCTCCGCCTGGGGACCAGCCGCCACTACATTTACCCAGTGTGCAGTTAGGGAGATATAGCGTCCTTGGCCGTGCTTACTGGTCCACGTATCTGTGGTTAGGTGGACCTTGCCACAGATGGCGTTGCGCAGTGCACACATGATTTTATCGGATACTTGGTTGTGCAGGGAAGGCACGGCTCTCTTGGAGAAGTAGTGCCGGCTGGGAATAACATACTGTGGGACAGCAAGCGACATGAGCTGTTTGAAGCTGTCTGTGTCCACCAGCCTAAATGACAGCATTTCATAGGCCAGTAGTTTAGAAATGCTGGCATTCAGGGCCAGGGATCGAGGGTGGCTAGGTGGGAATTTACGCTTTCTATCAAATGTTTGTGAGATGGAGAGCTGAACGCTGCCATGTGACATGGTTGGGATGCTTGGTGACGGAGGTGGTGGTGGTGTTGGTGGTACATCCTCTGTTTGCTGGGCGGCAGGTGCCAACGTTCCTCCAGAGGCGGAGGAAGAGGCCGAGGCGGCAGCAGCAGAAGAGGCCGAGGTGGGAGCAGCAGAAAAGGTAGCAGGGGGAACCTGAGTGACTTCCTTGTTTTTAAGGTGTTTACTTCACTGCAGTTCATGCTTTGCATGCAGGTGCCTGGTCATGCAGGTTGTGCTAAGGTTCAGAACGTTAATGCCTCGCTTCGGGCTCTGATGGCACAGCGTGCAAACCACTCGGGTCTTGTCGTCAGCACATTGTTTGAAGAAGTGCCTTGCCAGGAACTCCTTGAAACTGCTTTTGGGGTGCTCGGTCCCAGATGGCGGCGGTCAGTAGCAGGCGGAGTCTCTTGGCGGCGGGTGTTCTGCTTTTGCCCACTGCTGCCTCTTTTGCTACGCTGTTGGCTCGGTCTCACCACTGCCTCTTCCTCCAAACTGTGAAAGTCAGTGGCACGACCTTCATTCCATGTGGGGTCTAGGACCTCATCGTCCCCTGCATCGTCTTCCACCCAGTCTTGATCCCTGACCTCCTGTTCAGTCTGCACACTGCAGAAAGACGCAGCAGTTGGCACCTGTGTTTCGTCATCATCAGAGACATGCTGAGGTGGTATTCCCATGTCCTCATCATCAGGAAACATAAGTGGTTGTGCGTCAGTGCATTCTATGTCTTCCACCGCTGGGGAAGGGCTAGGTGGATGCCCTTGGGAAACCCTGCCAGCGGAGTCTTCAAACAGCATAAGAGACTGCTGCATAACTTGAGGCTCAGACAGTTTCCCTGGTATGCATGGGGGTGATGTGACAGACTGATGGGCTTGGTTTTCAGGCGCCATCTGTGCGCTTTCTGCAGAAGACTGGGTGGGAGATAATGTGAACGTGCTGGATCCACTGTCGGCCACCCAATTGACTAATGCCTGTACCTGCTCAGGCCTTACCATCCTTAGAACGGCATTGGGCCCCACCAAATATCGCTGTAAATTATGGCGGCTACTGGGACCTGAGGTAGTTGGTACACTAGGACGTGTGGCTGTGGCAGAACGGCCACGTCCTCTCCCAGCACCAGAGGGTCCACTAACACCACTACGACCATGTCCGCGTCCTCATTCCTTACTAGATGTTTTCCTCATTGTTACCGTTCACCACAATAAGAAAAATATTATTTGGCCCAATGTATTGAATTCAAATTCAGGCCTTTTTTTACAGACACCTAACACTATCTGGCTATCAATTTAGGTACCGTATTACACTAATAAAGGCACAGCAGTAACGACAGATTTCGCAGATTATAAATTTGAGGCCTAGTATTTAGGCGCTGGATGACAGGTATACGTTTATGGACAGAATTAGACTTGGAAATGCACGGTAGCGTGTGAAGTTATTGTGGATGACCCTATCTGTACCTTGAATCTAATATACCCTTTTAGGGATAGATTTAAAGTAGGCCTGATACAGCAGAAACCACTAATTTAGAGAATTGCTAAGTTGGGAATTGTATTTCAACCCAGAACAAAAACTGTGCTTTGACGGACACTAAATAACTTGACCATCCACAGCAATAACCACAGATTTAGATGAATATAAATTTGAGGCCTATTATTTAGGCGCTGGGTGACAGGTATACGTTTACAGACAGAATCATACTTGGAATTGCACAGTAGTGTGTGTGTGAAGTTATTGTGAATGACCCTATCTGCACCTTGAATCTAATATACCCTTTTAGGGATAGATATAAAGTAGGCCTTAAACAGCAGAAACCACTAATTTAGAGAATTGCTAAGTTGGGAATTGTATTTCAACCTTGAACAAAAATATATCCTCTGCCAGCCATATGTAGGATATAGTCAAAAAATAACCACACTATTGATGGTTAAATGCACTTGGTGACAGCTTGCCCCTGATGTAGGATATAGCCAAAAAATAACCACACTATTGATAGTTAAATGTACTTGGTAGCAGCTTGTGCTGGCGCACCACAAGACACAAAATGGCCGCCGATCACCCCAGAAAAAAGTGAATGAAAAACGTTCTGGGCAGCCTAAAAACAGTGAGCAATTGAATAGCAGCAGTTCAATGATCCACAGCTGTAGATCGATCACTGACTTAAGTCTTTTGGAGGAGTTAATCACTGCCTAATCTCGCCCTAACAGTCGCAGCTGCAACCTCTCCCTACACTGATCAGAGCAGAGTGCCATGCGGCGGTACGTGACTCCAGCTTAAATAGAGGCTGGGTCACATGCTGCACTGGCCAATCACAGCCATGCGAATAGTAGACATGGCTGTGACGGCCTCTTGGGGCAAGTAGTATGACGCTTGTTGATTGGCTGCTTTGCAGCCTTTCAAAAAGCGTCAAGAAAACGACGAACACCGAACCCGGACTTTTACTAAAATGTTCGGGTTCGGGTCCGTGTCACGTACACCCCAAAATTCGATACGAACCCGAACTATACAGCTGGGTTCGCTCATCCTTAGTTGCTATCAGTCAGGAATTGGCCCAGAAGTTGATTGAGAGCATGCCCAGTCGAAATTCAGAGGTCCTGAAAAAGAAGGGCAACACTGCAAATACTGACTCTTTGCATAAATGTCATGTAATTGTCGATAAAAGCCTTTGAAACGCATAAAGTGCGTGTAATTATATTTCACTACATCACAGAAACAACTGAAACAAAGAACTAAAAGCAGCTTAGCAGCAAACTTTGTTAAAAACGAATATTTGTGTCATTCTCAAAACTTTTGACCACAACTGTACATACCATGGAGCACTTCCCGTAAGTCTCCATAAGGAGATCTAACACCCATATTAGAGGCAATGATATAGAACATATACAGTAGCAGGCTGTGGGTGCTTTATTTGGTATCTGTATGATTCAGATTTCATTGACATTTGTGTACATGAGACCTAAGGCTAATTATCTTTTACAGATACTTTAATTCATTTATCCTACATCAATTTCAGGTACGGTAATTTCATTTTGTTTGTATTTTGAATTCTGCTATTTAATATTCTTCTAGCTTCCTGCTAATTCTCAAAATACAGACCACTAGATTTTTATGCTTTCTCATAGCAGAGATCGAACAGCTCATATAATCCACATTTGTTGCATTGTCTGGAGGCCATCATTATTAGATCACTACGGGGATGACAAGATCACTACTACTATCACAGTTTTTTTTTCTTAATTCAATGAAGAATTGTATCAAGAATAATTTACAAAGAAAATATTTTAGCATGCTCCTACTTGGTTACTGCGGAATGGTGCCCAGAGGATGTCTTTAAATTTTCCCTGTTATTAATTACCTAGCTGTTTGCCTGACTTCTTAAATGATGAGAATGTGGTGGATGATTTGTTGGCCGTGCCTACTAATGAAATGTGCCTGAAATAAACATCTTGTGAAATCCTTTGTGGAACAACATTAGTATATATGATAAAACTGTATTTTGCATACTTTAAAAAATATGTATTGCAATTTGACTTTGGCTGTTGTAAATTTATTCCTTATTACAAAGTCATACATTAGTGTAGAACTTCTGCATCTGATGTTAAAGGATCAATCACAATGACAAGTTCATCTTGGAGCCTATAGCAAGAATTTAAAGGGGTTATCCTGGAAAAGATAATTATGCCTTATCCTCAGGATAGTTCATTATTATGAGTATTATCAGTGGGAGTCCAAGTTCCAGCTGTATCAGGGAGCTACTGCGCTCACTATGTTGAGCCATGCAGGCTCCTAGTAGCTTTCCAAGGACAGTGCTGTACATCGTTTAGTGGCAGTGCTTTGTATTGCAGCTCATCCTCATTGACATTGACATTGACTGATGTACAGTGATGTCACTGGCATAGGAAGAGGCTGTGGCACTCAAGGCCACATCTAACAGCTGACCGGCAGGGGTCCCGGGTGTCACACACCCTCAGATTTGATACTGATGACCTATCCTCAGGATGTCATCAATTTTTTTTCTGGATACCCCTATAAGAAAATGCCCCCAACCTGCCTACCTAAGGTTCAAGCAGAATCGAAACAAAAAATCCTTTCTTATTGGCAGGTTCCACAAGTGGAACCTCCACCTATATCAGACATTGATGCCATATCCTAGCAATATGCCATCAAATACCCCTTTGAGTCCCTCCAAAATTGAATTAAAAAATAAAGGTACCCAAACACTATGAAAATAGAACTCCTGTCAAAATGTTTATATGACCTGCTAGAAAGTGACCAACTCTCTGATCTCCTCCTGACACAGGACAGGGAGTCAGTTAGGTGTCTATTCATTCCTATGAGACTGAAAGTGAGGCTCCCATAGGAATACATAGATAAACTCACTGTCCACACATAAGATGAGTATATCTCACAAATACAGCCACTGGTAAGAAAATTACATTCACTACAGATTACTTCATGTACTTTTCTAACAGGTCAGAGAATAAAATTTATGGCGGGAGTTCTTCTTTAACTAATGACATCATAGGCTGATGACATCACAGCCGATGGAATTCTAAGTCACTGTGATGTGTCTTGTTTACAAGCACCTGTTGTCGCAGCTTTCTGCAGAGCAGTCTTCCCATTAGGTATATTCTAGCTTTCAGTCTGGCCCATTATTTTCTTCAAGCCTGAGATGAAAAACCTTCAAATAGTAATCACAAGCGTGCACAACTTGCAGACACCGTCCTTTGTGGTCACCGTCCTTCTGGGCAGAAGCACTGCCTGAAGCACCGTACAACCGAGCATTACAGTTCCTGCTCTTGCACAGGAGGCTGGTTTCCCCTGTAACTGGGGCACGCCTCTATTATATCATGAAAACTCAGATCCGACAGTATATTCTAACACAGAGGAGTTCCCGATCTCTTACAGGGGGCTGTGATCCGCACAAGTAAATCCCTCCCCTGTATTACATTCATTGGTAGCCAGTACGGCCTCCCCTCTCCCCCCCCTCCAAATTAAAATCCCCCCCATATACTATGGCCCCAGTTGTGCCCCCATCTTTATATTATGGCCCCAGTTGTGCTCTTATACATATACTATGACCCCAGATGTATCCCTATACCTATATTATGGCCCAGTTGTGCCCCCATACATATATTACGGTCTCAGTTGTGCCCCCATACATATATTACGGTCCCAGTTGTGCCCCCATAGATATATTATGGCCCCAGTTGGTGGCAGCGGAGAGTTACGATCGGAGTCCCAGTTTAATCGCTGGGGCTCCGATCGGTAACCATGGCAACCACGAAGTGAAAGGTCTGTGCGGCAGATTGCTTATAGCACAGACCTGTCACTTACCAGTAGGAGGAGCGCCCAGCCGGTCACAGACAGTAAGTATAATGCTTCTAAAATTGCTAGCCAGGACTGCAGTAGCGTCTTGGTTGCCATGGTTACCGATCGGAGCCCCAGCGATTAAACTGGGACTCCGATCGGAACTCTCCGCTGCCACCAACTGGGGCCATAATATATCTGTGGGGGCACAATTGGGGCCATAATATATGTATAGGGACACATCTGGGGTCATAGTATATGTATGAGTGCAAAACTGGGGCCATAATATAAAGATGGGGGCACAACTGGGGCCATAGTATATGGAGGGGGATTTTAATTAGGATGGGGGGAGAGGGGAGGCCGCACTGGCCACCAATGAATGCAATACAAGGGGAATATTAATAAATAATTATTTTGCAAAGAATCACTATTTTTCTCAAAATCTGAGAAATTCAAATTTAGAAAATTGCAAATTTTTCCAAATTTTCTGGAAATTGGGGATTTTTTAAAATATATATTGAGGTAAAATATATAATTTCAAATTCACCACTAACATGACGTACGATGTGTCACGAGAAAACGATATTAGGCCTCATTCACATTTCCGTGGCAGTGTCATGTCCGTGAAAATGCGTACGTACTTTATCCGTGAAGATGTCCGTGAAGGATCCGTGGTTGGTCCATATGTCCGTTTTTACCATCCGTGTGTCATCTGTAATTCACTGACGTTGCTCCGCTGAAAATTAATTTCTATCTCCTATTGGTCTTCAGTGAAAAACAGATGCAACACGGACACAACACGGATGTGTGTCTGTAATTTTCGCGGACATATAGATTTCAATGGGCGTGCTTGATCTGCATTATGGATCAAAGAAGTGCATATCTCCGTTATTTTTATACTGACCCACAGTTAGTAAAAAATACTGAAATGTAAACAGACACATTTTAAATCAATGAGTATGTGTGCTGTCCACAGAAAATGCGTACAGCACACGTCAGTGAAAAACAGAAATGTGAGCAAGGCCTTAGAATCTCTCAGTAAAAGCTTCCCAGAATTATTACCAGATAAAATGAAACATGTCATATTTGAAAAATGATGCTTAGGCATTTGGTCCAAAGTGGATTTTGCTGGAAGGGGTTAAGGTTGAGTATGCAATAATGATGCCACAAATACCCCATCACACTCTATGATGTGCAGTAAAACCAAAAGTTTGGACACACCTTCTCATTCAAAGAGTTTTCTTTATTTTCATGACTATGAAAATTGGAGATTCACACTGAAGGCATCAAAACTATGAATTAACACATGTGGAATTATATACATAACAAAAAAGTGTGAAACAACTGAAAATATGTCATATTCTAGGTTCTTCAAAGTAGCCACCTTTTGCTTTGATTATTACTTTGCACACTCTTGGCATTCTCTTGATGAGTTTCAAGAGGTAGTCACCTGAAATGGTTTTCACTTCACAGGTGTGCCCTGTCAGGTTTAATAAGTGGAATTTCTTGCCTTATAAATGGGGTTGGGACCATCAGTTGCGTTGTGGAGAAGTCAGGTGGATACACAGCTGATAGTCCTACTGAATAGACTGTTAGAATTTGTATTATGGCAAGAAAAAAGCAGCTAAGTAAAGAATAACGAGTGGCCATCATTACTTTAAGAAATGAAGGTCAGTCAGTCTGAAAAATTGGGAAAACTTTAAAAGTGTCCCCAAGTGCAGTCACAAAAACCATCAAGCACTACAAAGAAACTGGCTCATACGCGGACCGCCCCAGAAAAGGAAGACCAAGAGTCACCTCTGCTGCGGAGGATAAGTTCATCCGAGTCACCAGCCTCAGAAATCGCAGGTTAACAGCATCTCAGATTAGAGTCCAGATCAATGCCACACAGAGTTTTAGCAGCAGACACATCTCTAGAACAACTGTTAAGAGGAGACTGTGTGAATCAAGCCTTCATGGTAGAATATCTGCTAGGAAACCACTGCTAAGGACAGGCAACAAGCAGAAGAGACTTGTTTGGGCTAAATAACACAAGGAATGGACATTAGACCAGTGGAATTCTGTGCTTTGGTCCAAAATTGATGAGTCCAAATTTGAGATCTTTGGTTCCAACCACCGTGTCTTTGTGCGACGCAGAAAAGGTGAACGGATGGACTCTACATGCCTGATTCCCACCGTGAAGCATGGAGGAGGAGGTGTGATGGTGTGGGGGTACTTTGCTGGTGACACTGTCGGGGATTTATTCAAAATTTAAGGCATACTGAACCAGCATGTCTACCACAGCATCTTGCAGCGGCATGCTATTCCATCCGGTTTGTGTTTAGTTGGACCATCATTTATTTTTCAACAGGACAATTACCCCAAACACACCTCCAGGCTGTGTAAGGGCTATATGACCATGAAGGAGAGTGATGGGGTGCTGCGCCAGATGACCTGGCCTCCACAGTCACCGGACCTGAACCCAATCGAGCTGGACCGCAGAGTGAAGGCAAAAGGGCCAACAAGTGCTAAGCATCTCTGGGAACTCCTTCAAGACTGTTGGAAGACCATTTCAGGTGACTACCTCTTGAAGCTCATCAAGAGAATGCCAAGAGTGTGCAAAGCAGTAATCAAAGCAAAAGGTGGCTACTTTGAAGAACCTAGAATATGACATATTTTCAGTTGTTTCACACTTTTTTTGTTATGTATATAATTCCACATGTGTTAATTCATAGTTTTGATGCCTTCAGTGTGAAGCTACAATTTTCATAGTCATGAAAATAAAGAAAACTCTTTGAATGAGAAGGTGTGTCCAAACTTTTGGTCTGTACTGTATATACAGTGGATATAAAAGGTCTACACACCCCTGTTAAAATGTTGGGTTTCTGTGATGTAAAAAAAGAGACAAAGATAAATCATTTCAGAACTTTTTCTACCTTTAATGTGACCTATAAACTGTACCACTCAATTGAAAAACAAACTGAAATCTTTTAGGTGAAGGGAAGAAAAAATAAATTAAAAAAAATAATAATGTGGTTGCATAAGTGTGCACACTTATAACTGGGGATGTAGCTGTGTTCAGAATTAATCAATCACATTCAAAATCATGTTAAATAGGAGTCAGTATACACCTGCCATCATTTAAAGTCCCTCTGATTAACCCCAAATAAAGTTCAGCTGCTCTAGTTGGTCTTTCCTGAAGTTTTCTTAGTCGCATCCCACAGCAAAAGCCATGGTCCACAGAGAGCTTCCAAAGCATCAGAGGGATCTCATTGTTAAAAGGTATCAGTCAGGAGAAGGGTACAAAAGAATTTCCTAGGCATTAGATATAGCATGGAACACAGTGAAGACAGTCATCATCAAGTGGAGAAAATATGGCACAACAGTGACATTACCAAGAACTGGACGTCCCTCCAAAATTGATGAAAAGACAAGAAGAAAACTGGTCTGGGAGGCTACCAAGGTACAGCAACATTAAAGGAGCCATAATTCCAAAAGATATGTTTGGCCCAAAAACAACACTGCACATCACCAAAAGAACACCATACCCACAGTGAGGCATGGTGGTGGCAGCATCATGCTTTGGGGCTATTTTTCTTCAGCTGGAACTTGGGCCTTAGTTAAGCTAGAGGGAATTATGAACAGTTCCAAATATCAGTCAATATTGGCAAAAAACCTTCAGGCGTCTGCTAGAAAGCTGAACATGAAGAGGAACTTAAAGAGGACCTTTCACCGATTATGACACTGTGAACTAAGAATACAGACATGGAGAGCGGCGCCCGGGGATATCACTGCACTTACTATTATCCCTGGGCGCAGCTCCGTTCTCCTGCTATGCCCTCCGGTATCTCCGGTCACAAAGTTATGGTAGGCGGAGTCTGCCCTTGTTCTTCTGTAGCGCTGGCCAATCGCATTGCAGAGCTCACAGCCTGGGAGAAAATAACCTCCCAGGCTGTGAGCTCTGCGCTGCGATTGGCCAGCGCTAGAGCAGAACAAGGGCAGACTCCACCTACCATAACTTAGTGACTGAAATTTCCACCTACTATAACTTAGTGGCCGGAGATACCGGAGGGAATAGCGGGAGAACGGAGCGGCGCCCAGGGATAATAGTAAGTGCAGTGAGATCCCCGAGCACCGCTCTCCATGTCTGTATTCTTAGTTCACAGTGTCATAATCGGTGAAAGGTCCTCTTTAATCTTTCAGCATGACATCGGCCCAAAGCATACATCCAAATCAACAAACGAATGGCTTTACCAGAAGAAGATTAAAGTTTTTGAATGGCCCAGCCAGAACCCAGACCTGAATCCGATTGAAAATCTGTGGGGTGATCTGAAGAGGGCTGTGCACAGGAGATGCCTTTGCAATCTGACAGATTTGGAGTGTTTTTGCAAAGAAGAGTGGGCAAATCTTTCCAAGTCAAAATGTGCCATGCCGATAGACTCATACCCAAAAAGACTGAGTGCTGTAATAAAATCAAAAGGTGCTTGAACAAAGTATTAGTTTAAGGGTGTGTACACTTATGCAACCATATTATTTTATTTTAATATTTTTTCTTCCCTTTACCTAAAAGATTTCAGTTTGTTTTTCAATTGAGTTGTACAGTTTATAGGTCACATTAAAAGGTGGAAAAAGTTCTATAATGATTTATCTTTGTCTCATTTTTTTACAGCACAGAAACCGGGGTTTGTAGACTTTTTCTATCCACTGTATCTGTCATGAACAATGATAATTCAGAAAATCACATTGTATGATTTTTTTATAATTAATTTGTATTTTATTGCACGATATAAGTATTTGATCACCTACCAACCAGCAAGAATTCTGGCTCTCACAGACCTGTTTATCTTTAAGAAGCCCTCCTACTTTGCACTCATTACCTGTATTAATTGCACATGTTTGACCTTATTACCTGTATAAAAGACACCTGTCCACACACTCAATCACACTGCTAACTCTACACCATGGCCCAGACCAAAGAGCTGTCTAAGCACACCAGGGACAAAATTGTAGACCTGCACAAGAGTTAGAAGCATGGTACGTGGGTAGGATTGGGTCAGTTCTACCTAGTTCTCCAAAACTGGTTGTTAAAAGAGCAGCTATAAACAAAGAGGGACACTATTAACATAGAGGGGGTACTATAAAGGATGAGCGGGTACAATAAAGTATGAAATAGTCATTATAACATCTGAGGGGGGCATTTAAATGTAACCCCCATGACATTCTTTTCAGTGGAATCCTCATGCTGCACTTTTAAATTATCCTTCCAGTCTCATTCCTCATCCACTTACAGGAAGCAGCACTCTTCTCACATCGTGTGGCCCAAACCTGTATCCCACCCAACTCCTCTGTGTTGCTATGTCTGTACACCCCAGAACACAAGTTCTCTGCCATGCTGAAGACAACGTCCAACACAGCACACAACATCCTGAGGCTGTTTAGTATCAGGACATTGTATGTACCACAGGACTGATATAGATACGTATATCTGATATTTGATGTGAGGACAGTGCTTCTTCACATAAGCTCTGATTACCCTGAGGTGGACTCTTTCCGTCTGCTCACAATCATTACGACATTGTCGTCCGCTCCCTGCTTCACTACTCAGCTGATCTCCATCACTCCCCTACAGGCTGTACATCGCGCTGCTGGCTGTGTGGGAGGAGCTGTGAAAGCCTGGGAATCAGCCTCCTGCACAGCCAGTAGCATGATGTGTGTGTGAGCGCTTCATTCGTGCTACTGGGAACGGCTAGATGGATGTACTGATCATTAGGTAAGCAGGTAAGTATTTGTGTTTTGCACTAGGGGCCAAAGGGTGGCATTGGAAGGACATAACTATAGTGAAGGCACAAGGGTGGGCATAACTACTGTGAGGGTGCACAGAGGTGGACATAACTACAGTGAAGGGGCGCAAAAATGGGCATAACTACTGTGAAGGGGCACAAAGGTGCAAACAAGTGGAAAGTACTGCGGAACTCCAAATCTTCTTCAAATGATTTCCAAAAATATAGTAATCCTTTGAAGATTTGGAGTGCCGCGGTTCTTTCTACTTGTTTGTTACTTTGGGGGTCCAACAGGCCGGACCCACCACTGCATGCCCCGCCACAGAATGGACATACTGAATTTTTTCAATAAGTAGTACTGTCTTACCTTCTTTTGTGGGGGAGACAAAGGTGGGCATAACTACTGTGAAAGGGCACAAAGGTGGATATAGCTACTGTAAAGGGGCACAAAGAAGGACATAACTACTGTGAGGGGACACAATGTGGGCACTAGTACTGTGTGGTAGCACTAAGGGGAAATGCCCCAGATTAGGCCTCATGCACACGACCGTTTTTTTTTTTAGGTCCGCAAAAACGGGGTCCGTAGGTCCGTGATCCATATCTGTTTTTTCTTCCGTGGGTCTTCCTTGACTTTTGGAGGATCCACGGACATGAAGAAAAAAATCGTTTTGCTGTCCGCCTGGCCGTGCGGACCCAAACGGATCCGTCCTGACTTACAATGCAAGATTCGTTTGACGTTGACACAATATGGTGCAATTGTAAACAGATCCGTCCCCCATTGACTTTCAATGTAAAGTCAGGAGTCCCTTTTATACCATCGGATCTGAGTTTTCTCCAATCCGATGGTATATTTTAAGTTGAAGCGTCCCCATCACTATGGGAACGCCTCTATGTTAGAATATACTGTCGGATATGAGTTAGATCGTGAAACTCAGATCCGACAGTATATTCTAACACAGAGGCGTTCCCATGGTGATGGGGACGCTTCAAGTTAGAATATACTAAGAACTGTGAACATGACTGCCCCCTGCTGCCTGGCAGCACCCGATCTCTTACAGGGGGCTGTGAACAGCACAATTAACCCCTCAGGTGCCGCACCTGAGGGGGGTTAATCTTGCTTATCATAGTCCCCTGTAAGAGATCAGGGTTTCACGGCGGACGTACACTTAGTACCAAAGATAACACACCAACCAGGTTCTGGACGAGAGACAGGGGAAAGGTCACCTCCTAGCTAATCCCTGACCTCTTTCCCTGCACTGCTCAGCCCACAGCAGACCTTTAAGGTAGGTGTGCCAGTGTCCTCCAGCCTGGTCTAACAAAAACCCTGAACTCCCTAAGATGGTGAAGTGGGGAGATAGGAGCAGTCTGCTCGCACAGAACCTGGATGGACAAGAAGACACAAACTACGGAACTAACAATGACACTTATCTCTGAGAGCAGGAACAGACAGCCAACCTTCTCTCCAAGCTTCCCAGACAGAATGAACAGTATAATCCACTCAGGACACTGGGCAGTGTGCAAATTAAACTAAAGACCCCACCCAGTGCACCTGATGAGAGGCGGATCCAGCACAGCTCCAAAGCAACCACTAAACTCGTGCTGCTATCCTGGCTGAACTCCGCACACCGTCAGAGCGGGGTATGACAGTACCCCCCCCCCCCCTTCTGCAGGTGACCTCCGGACACCCCGGACCAACCTTATCCGGATGGGATCTATGAAAGGCCCTCACCAGTCGGCTGGCGTTGACATCTGACGCCGGAACCCACATCCTCTCCTCAGGACCGTATCCCCTCCAGTGCACCAGGTACTAGAGGGAACCCCGAAGAACTCTCGAGTCGAGAATCCTAGAGATCTCGAACTCCAAGTTTCCCTTGACTAGAACAGGAGGAGGAGGCAATGGCAATGGTACCACCGGTTTAACATATTTTTTTAGCAAAGACCTGTGAAAGACATCATGGATCCTCCAAGTCTGCGGAAGATCCAGCCGAAACGTCACCGGATTGATCACTGCAGAAATCTTATACGGACCAAAAAATGTTGGACCCAGTTTCCAAGATGGCACTCTCAACTTGATATTCTTAGTGGACAACCACACCAGATCACCCACACACAGGTCCGGACCAGTCACACGTCTCCTGTCAGCCATTTGCTTATACCTCTCACCCATCTTCTCCAAATTCCCTTGAATCCTCCGCCAGATAGAGGACAAGGCGGAAGAGAATCTCTCCTCCTCTGGCATCCCGGAGGAACCAGAACCAGAAAAGGTACCAAACTGAGGATGGAAACCGTATGCGCGAAAAAATGGCGACTTACCCGTGGACTCCTGCCTACGGTTATTCAATGCGAATTCTGCTAAGGACAAGAATGAGGACCAGTCCTCCTGATTCTCAGCCACAAAGCACCTCATGTAGGTCTCCAGGTTCTGATTGGTACTGACCATTCGACTGGGGATGAAAAGCCGACGGGAAAGAAGGTTGAATGCCACTCGACCATTCGACTGTGGATGAAAAGCCGACGAGAAAGAAAGTTGAATGCCAAGCCGAGAGCAGAACGCCCTCCAAAACCTGGAGACAAACTGCGTGCCCCTATCAGAGACCACATCTGAAGGAATACCGTGCAATTTCACAATATTATCCACAAAGATCTGCGAAAGAGTCTTAGCGTTAGGCAGACTCGTTAGTGGTATAAAGTGAGCCGTTTTACTGAAACGGTCAACTACCACCAAAATGACTGTTCTCCCGGAGGAACTCGGCAGGTCCGTAATAAAGTCCATGGACAAATGCGTCCAAGGACGAGATGGAATAGACAATGGAAGAAGTGAACCAGGCAGTCGAGTATGCACAACCTTTGACCGAGCGCAGGTTTCACAAGCTGTCACGTAATTCTCAATACTCTTACGTAACCCTGGCCACCAGAACCTCCGGGACACCAGATCACAGGTGGACTTACCACCAGGATGTCCAGCAAGAACAGTATCGTGATGTTCCTTGAACACCTTGTATCGCAGGCCCTCAGGAACAAACAACCTCCCTGGGGGACACGAACCAGGAGCCCCCTCCTGAGCTCCCAATACCTCCATCTCCAATTCCGGGTACAGAACGGAGACCACCACCCCATCCGCCAAAATCGGCGCCGGATCCTCTGAATAACCTCCCCCAGGGAAGCTGCAAGATAAGGCATCTGCCTTGATGTTTTTGACCCCTGGGCGAAAGGTAACCACGAAATTGAACCTGGTAAAAAAAAATGACCATCTGGCCTGTCTAGGGTTCAGATGCTTGGCAGATTGCAGGTAGGCCAAATTCTTATGGTCTGTATACACCGTAACGGGGTGAGACGCCCCCTCTAATCAGTGACGCCATTCCTCAAAGGCCAACTTGATAGCCAACAACTCCCTATCTCCAACATCATAATTCCTCTCGGCGACCGAGAGCTTCCTGGAGAAGAAGGCACACGGGACCCACTTGCCAGGAGAAGAACCCTGCGAAAGCACCGCCCCAACCCCCACCTCTGATGCATCAACCTCCACCACGAATGGCTGAGACACACCCGGCTGCACCAGAATAGGAGCAGATGCAAAACGCTCCTTAATAGCCGAAAAGGCCTGCAATGCCTCATCCGACCAGACAGAGACATCGGCGCCCTTCTTGGTCATATCAGTAAGGGGTTTGACTAGGGTGGAATAATTCAAAATAAATTTTCTATAATAATTCGTAAACCCCAAGAACCGCATCAAAGCTTTCTGATTCTCCGGTCGAGCCCACTCCACAACCGCCCGGACCTTTTCAGGGTCCATACGAAAACCGGAATCAGAAAGCATGTATCCCAAGAAAGGAAGCTCTTGCACCGCAAACAAACATTTCTCCAGTTTAGCATATAACTTATTCTCCCGAAGGATCGTCAAAACCTGTCTCACATGATCCTGATGGGTCTCCAGATCAGGAGAATAAATTAAAATGTAATTTAGGTAAACTACTACGAACCTCCCCACCAAGTGATGAAAAATATAATTGACGAATCGCTGAAATACCGCTGGCGCATTAGTCAACCCAAAAAGGCATTACCAGGTTCTCAAAATGACCCTCGTGTGTATTGAAGGCCGTTTTCCACTCATCCCCCTCCTTGATCCTGATCAGATTGTATGCTCCTCTCAAATCCAACTTGGAGAAAACCTTGGCTCCAACAATCTGATCAAAAAGATCAGAGATCAAAGGCAGGAGATATGGATCCCGGACTGTAATGCGGTTCAACTCCTGGAAGTCCAAACACGGTCTCAGTGATCCATCTTTTTTCTTCACGAAGAACAAACCTACTGCCACTGGAGACTTAGATGGTCTGATATGACCCTTTGCCAAACTCTCGGCGACATACTTTCGCATGACCTCTCTCTCGGGTTGAGAGAGGTTGTAAAGCCGAGATTTAGGCAACTTAGCCCCAGGAATAAGATTCACTGGACAATCATAGTCTCAATGAGGGGGCAATTCCTGAGCCCCACCCTCCGAAAAGACATCCGAAAAATCAGAGAGATACTGAGGCAAGGCCGTAATAGACACTTCAGCAATAGATGTGACAAGACAATTATCCGAACAAAACTTGCTCCAACCAATGATTTGTCTTGCTTGCCGGTCTATAATTGGGTTATGTCTAGACAACCATGGCAACCCCAACACTATTGGAGCTGACAAATCCTTCATAACAAAACAAGAAATAATCTCAGCATGTGAATCACCCACCCTTAAATGAATACCATGAACAATGTGAGTAAGGCTCCTTTGAGAAAGAGGGGAAGAATCAATTGCAAAAACAGGAATCTCGTTCTCTAACGTGAAAGTACTTAGTCCCAGGTCCTGAAGAAAAAGAAAGTCAATTAAATTTACCCCAGCATCACAATCAAGGAAAACATCAACAAACACATTTCTAGACTCTAGCGCCACCATAGCTGAAAGGAGAAAACGGGAACTGCAGGGAGCTTGCATACCTGTCTGCTCCACCACACCTATTCATACAACCAAGTGTGAGGGGAGTTTTTTTTTCTTTTTACTTTTTCTCTTCCACCTGTGGTTTAACATAAGGACAAGAAAAAATAAAATGACCCTTCTTCCCACAATAGAAAAATAGATTGTGCACTTTTCGAAAGTCTCTACTATCAGAATGGCCGGAAATCTGACCTAACGGCATGGGTTCCTCCCCTACCCCAGAGTAACAAGCAATATCACCCTGGGCAGCTGGTGAAACAAAACCGCACGCGGGAGGAATCCCCTGCACAGAGGGACCCTTACACCTCTCTCTGATACGTCTATCCAAACGTATAGCCAAAGACATTGTATTCTCCAAAGTATCTGGGTATTCATGAAAAGCCAGGGCATCTTTCAACCTTTCAGATAACCCCTGACAAAACTGACTACGTAACGCGGGGTCGTTCCACCTCGACTCAGTAGCCCTAAACTCTTAGCAGTAAACCTCAGCAGTATGTTTACCCTGTAGTAAGTTACGTAATTTTGATTCTGCCATCGAAACTCGATCTGGGTCATCGTAAATCAATCCCAGGGCTTTAAAAAATTCCTCCACCTACCTGAGGGCCAGAGAACTGGGCGGCAGAGAAAAATCCCAGGATTGCACGTCCCCTTTAAGCAAAGACATGATGATACCCACCCTCGTATCTTCATTACCTGAAGAAAATGGGCACAATCTAAAGTACAATTTACATGACTCTTTGAAGCGGAAAAAATAATCAGTACCCCCTGCAAATTTCTCAGGAAGAGCGACTTTAGGCTCCCCAACAATTTGACCAGTACCTGTTGCCAGCACCTTCTGACACTGTGTGACCGAACTACGCAGATCCGCAACCTCTAGGGATAAACCCTGCATGCAGTCAACCAGTGCATCAATTGACGCCATCACAAAAGCGCTTAGCAATGGCCATCACAGTTGGGCGGATTATAATGTCACGGCGGACGTACACTTAGTACCAAAGATAACACACCAACCAGGCTCTGGACGAGAGACAGGGGAAGGGTCACCTCCTAGCTAATCCCTGACCTCTTTCCCTGCACTGCTCAGCCCACAACAGACCTTTAAGGTAGGTGTGCTAGTGTCCTCCAGCCTGGTCTAACAAAAACCCTGAACTCCCTAAGATGGTGAAGTGGGGAGATAGGAGCAGTCTGTTCGCACAG
The DNA here is from genome assembly GCF_014858855.1 of Bufo gargarizans. Taxonomy (NCBI): domain Eukaryota; kingdom Metazoa; phylum Chordata; class Amphibia; order Anura; family Bufonidae; genus Bufo; species Bufo gargarizans. The sequence continues at coordinate 391,473,807 of NC_058083.1, read as the reverse complement.
AATTTGGATGGACAAGAAGACACAAACTACCGAACTAACAATGACACTTATCTCTGAGAGCAGGAACAGACAGCCAACATTCTCTCCAAGCTTCCCAGACAGAATGAACTGTATAATCCGCTCAGGACACAGGGCAGTGTGCAATTTAAACTAAAGACCCCACCCAGTGCACCTGATGAGAGGCGGATCCAGCACAGCTCCAAAGCAACCACTAAGCTCGTGCTGCTATCCTGGCTGACCTCCGCACACCGTCAGAGCGGGGCATGACACAGGGGCTGGCAGGCAGCAGGGGGCAGACCCCCCTCCCTCCCCAGTTTTAATTTCATTGGTGGCCAGTGCGGCCCCTCAGCCCCCCCTCCCTCCCTCTATTGTATTAGTTTCATTGGTGGTCAGTGCAGCCCCCCCGGCCCCCTCCCTCTATTGTATTATTTTCATTGGTGGCAGAGTGTGCGGCCCCCCCTCCCTCTATTGTATTATTTTCATTGGTGGCACAGTGTGCGGCCCCCCAGGCCCCCCCTCCCTCTATTGTATTATTTTCATTGGTGGCACAGTGTGCGGCCCCGCTATCCCCCTCCCCCCCTCTATTGTATTATTTTCATTGGTGACACAGTGTGCGGCCCCTCCTCCCTCCCTCCATTGTATTAGTTTCATTGGTGGTACAGTGTGCGGCCTCCCCTCTCTCCCCCTCCCCCCGATCATTGGTGGCAGCGGAGAGTTCTGATCGGAGTCCCAGTTTTATTGCTGGGGCTCCAATCGGTAACCATGGCAACCAGGATGCTACTGCAGTCCTGGTTGCCATGGTTACTTAGCAATATTAGAAGCATCATACTTACCTGCTGCGCTGTCTGTGACCGGCCGGGAGCTCCTCCTAATGGTAAGTGACAGGTCTGTGCGGCGCATTGCTTAACCCCTTAAGGACCGAGGACGTACCGGTACGCCCTATTTCCCGAGTCCTTAAGGACCGAGGACGTACCGGTACGTCCTGACTTAAAAATGTAATTCCGGCGCCGCGGGGGTTAATCGGAACGAGATTTCGGCTGAAATCATTCAGCCGGCATCCCGTAACAACGCAGGGGGGGGGGTCATTGGACCCCCCGTATCCGCGATCGCAGAAAACCGCAGGTCAATTCAGACCTGCGGTTTTCTGCGTTTCCGGTCCATTCGGGTGTCCTGTGACCCGATGAACCGGAAAAAGACTGCGATCGGTGGCGTAATTTTACACCACCAATCGCAGTCCGAGGATTTGAGGAGGCGGTGCTGGCCCTGGTGCTGAATGCTGCTGTCCAGGGTGCTGATTGGTGCAGGGGAGAGAGGCGCGAGATTCAAACTTCCTGCGCTCCTCTCTCCCCTCCTCTTCCTGTCCAGCACCCTGACCGTGCAGCATCGTCCAGCACCAGCTCCTGTGTCCCCCTAATCGGCATCCATCACCCTCCTGCACCCATCGCCACCCAGGTAGGTTAGGGTCAGTGAGGGAGAGGCACCGTTAGGCAGGGAAAGAAGGGAAAAGTAAGTTAGAAAAAAAAAAAAAGTACTTTTATTCCAAACTTCCATCTATCCATCTAACCCTAACCCCGACCCCCCCTGCCACTTGCCCCCCCCCCCCACCAGCTGTGGCCCACCCTAGTACGAGCCACCCTGGGGTTCGTACTGGTTTCCCGGCCCACCAAATAAGTCCACCGGAGCCCCCTGCCGATGAACTTAGCTGGTGTCCCCCAGTGGACTTTGAGCCTGAGATTCCGGATTTCGCTGGCAATCCTGGAATCCAGATTCCCACAGTGGGGTTTACTGAAATAGACTATTTTAGTTTTTTTTTCAGTAACCCACTGGTGAATTTGATGGTGGAGCAGACGAATCTGTACGCCCAACAGTTCGTCGCTCAAAACCCAGGCTCAGTTTTGGCTAGACCCGGTGGCTGGACGCCGGTCAGTGCAGCCGAAATGAGAACATTTTGGGGCCTCGTGCTGCATATGGGTCTAGTCCAAAAACCCAGTGTCAGGCAATACTGGAGTGGGGACGTCCTGAATGTCCGGAAATGTCTGCATTATTCCGATAATGCAGCATGTCCACCCCGAGGTGATCCTGCCTATGACCGGCTGTATAAGATACGGCCGGTCATCGATCACTTTGGGGCCACATTTCAGCAGGCCTACGTACCTGGAAGGGAGGTCGCGGTTGATGAGTCTCTCGTTGCGTTCAAGGGGAGACTCAGTTTCCGCCAATATATTCCCACAAAGCGGGCGAGGTATGGCGTGAAGCTATACAAAATTTGTGAGAGTACCTCAGGGTACACTTACAAATTTCGTGTGTACGAGGGGCGAGATTCCCGTATTCAACCCCCAGAATGTCCCCCCACTCTGGGTGTTAGCGGGAAACTCGTGTGGGACCTTATGTACCCACTGCTGGATAGTGGTTACCACTTGTACGTGGATAACTTTTATACCAGCATTCCCTTGTTCAGGTCCCTTGCCGCCAGATCCACGTTCGCTTGTGGGACCGTGCGGAAAAATCAACGCGGCCTCCCTGCCTACCCCCTCCAGGTACCTATCCCCAGGGGTGAGACCCGTGCACTTACCAGTGGAAACCTGTTGCTGGTCAGGTATAAGGACAAGAGGGATGTCCTTATGCTGTCCACAATCCACGGTAACAGCACCACCCCAGTCCCTGTGCGAGGTACCGCGGCAACGGTCCTCAAGCCCGATTGTATCGTCGACTACAATCGGTATATGGGAGGAGTTGATCTCTCTGATCAAGTCCTCACGCCATATAACGCCATGCGCAAAACCCGGGCATGGTACAAAAAAGTTGCGGTCTACTTGGTGCCGGTTGCCATGTACAACTCTTTTGTACTATCCCGAAGCGCTGGCAGCACAGGGACATTCCTCCAATTCTATGAGGCAGTCCTCAAGGACCTGATCTTTTCGGACCGGGAAAGAGCAGGCCGGAGTACCTCGGGAACTGGAGGCGCCCGGATCGTCCCTGGCCAACACTTTCCAGATGTGGTCCCCAATACTGGAAAGAAGGGACGAACCCAAAAAAAGTGCAGAGTGTGTCACAAGAGGGGGATACGGAAGGACACCACTACTCAATGTGACACGTGCCCCGATCATCCGGGCCTCTGCATTATCGATTGCTTCAGGGAGTATCACACTTCCATGGAGTACTAAATTTTTATAATCCCCAACAGTTCACTAGAGAACATAAAACACTATCGCTCTCAGACTTTGGAGACACGAAAACAATTTTTCTTTCCCCCAAAAATATTAGTTTTAGTGCAGGCATCCTCAAACTGCGGCCCTCCAGATGTTGTAAAACTATAACTCCCAGCATGCCCAGACAACCTACAGCCGTCATCAAGGGCATGGTGGGAATTGTAGTTTTACAACATCTGGAGGGCCGCAGTTTTAGGATGCCTGCTTAGTGTCTCTAAAGTCTGAGAGCCATACATATTGGGCATCGTCGCGTGCGTAAAAGTCGTCGCTATAAAAATAACTTTTTACCAAACGCCTCGGATGAACGGTGTTAAAAATATAAATTAAAAACGGTGCCAAAATACCTATTTTTGGGCAAAATTTCAATTTAAATCCATTTTGCCAGTAATAAAGCAAGGGTTAACAGCCAAACAAAACTAAACATTTATTGCCCCAATTCTGTAGTTTGCAGAAACACCCCATATGTGGTCGTAAATGGCTATATAGCCGCATGGCAGGGCATGGAACGAAGGGAACTCCATACGGTTTCTGGAAGGCAGATTTTGATGGACATTTTTTTTTTTACACCATGTCCCATTAGAAGCCCCCCCTGATGTAGCCTAGACTAGAAACTCCTAAAAAGTGACCCCATCTAAGAAACTACACCCCTCAAGGTATTCAAAAGTTACTTTACAAACTATGTTAACCCTTTAGGTGTTCCACAAAACTAAATAGCGAATGTAGAAACAATTTTAAATTTTAATTTTTTTGTTACATTGCCTCAAAAAAGAGTAATATAGAGCAACCAAAAATCAAATTTACCCCAAAAATAGTCCCAAAACAACAACCACCTTATCCCGTAGTTTCCTAGATGGGGTCACTTTTATGGAGTTTCTACTCTAGGGGTGCATCAGGGGGCTTGAAAGGGTACATGGTGTAAATAAACCAGTCCAGCAAAATCTGCCTTCCAAAAACCATATGACGTTCCCCTTCTTCTATGTCCTGCCGTTTAGCCAAATAGTAGTTTACCACCACATATGGGGTGTTTCTGCAAACGACAGAATCAGGGCAACCCATTTTGAGTGTTGCTTGGCAGTTAACCCTTGTTTTACTCCTGGAAAAAATTGATTATATTGGAAAATTTTCCAAAAAATAGAAATTTCTAAATTGTTTCTCCATCTGCCATTAAATCTTGTGGAACACCTAAAGGGTTAACAAAGTTTGTAAACCCAGTTTTGAATACCTTGAGGGGTGTACTTTCTTAGATGGAGTCACTTTTTTGAAATTTCTACTCTAGGTGTGCAACAGGGGGCTTCAAATGGGACATGGTATAAACAAAACCAGTCCTGCAAAATCTGCCTTCCAAAACCCATATGGTGTTCCCCTCCTTCTATGTGCTCCCGTTCGGCCAAACAGTAGTTTACGACCACATATGGGGTGTTTCTGCAAACGACAGAATCAGGGCAACCCATTTTGAGTGTTGTTTGGCAGTTAACCCTTGTTTTACTCCTGGAAAAAATTGATTATATTGGAAAATTTTCCAAAAAATAGAAATTTCTAAATTGTTTCTCCATCTGCCATTAACTCTTGTGGAACACCTAAAGGGTTAACAAAGTTTGTAAACCCAGTTTTGAATACCTTGAGGGGTGTACTTTCTTAGATGGAGTCACTTTTTTGAAATTTCTATTCTAGGGGTGCAACAGGGGGCTTCAAATGGGACATGGCATAAACAAAACCAGTCCTGCAAAATCTGCCTTCCAAAACCCATATGGTGTTCCCCTCCTTCTATGTGCTCCCGTTCGGCCAAACAGTAGTTTACGACCACATATGGGGTGTTTCTGCAAACTACAGAATCAGGGCAACCCATTTTGAGTGTTGTTTGACAGTTAACCCTTGTTTTACTCCTGGAAGAAATTGATTATATTGGAAAATTTTCCAAAAAATAGAAATTTCAAAATTGTTTCTCCATCTGCCATTAACTCTTGTGGAACACCTAAAGGGTTAACAAAGTTTGTAAACCCAGTTTTGAATACCTTGAGGGGTGTACTTTCTTAGATGGAGTCACTTTTTTGAAATTTCTATTCTAGGGGTGCAACAGGGGGCATCAAATGGGACATGGTATAAACAAAACCAGTCCTGCAAAATCTGCCTTCCAAAACCCATATGGTGTTCCCCTCCTTCTATGTGCTCCCGTTCGGCCAAACAGTAGTTTACGACCACATATGGGGTGTTTCTGCAAACGACAGAATCAGGGCAACCCATTTTGAGTGTTGTTTGGCAGTTAACCCTTGTTTTACACCTGGAAAAAATTGATTATATTGGAAAATTTTCCAAAAAATAGAAATTTCTAAATTGTTTCTCCATCTGCCGTTAACTCTTGTGGAACACCTAAAGGGTTAACAAAGTTTGTAAACCCAGTTTTGAATACCTTGAGGGGTGTACTTTCTTAGATGGAGTCACTTTTTTGAAATTTCTATTCTAGGGGTGCAACAGGGGGCTTCAAATGGGACATGGTATAAACAAAACCAGTCCTGCAAAATCTGCCTTCCAAAACCCATATGGTGTTCCCCTCCTTCTATGTGCTCCCGTTCGGCCAAACAGTAGTTTACGACCACATATGGGGTGTTTCTGCAAACGACAGAATCAGGGCAACCCATTTTGAGTGTTGTTTGGCAGTTAACCCTTGTTTTACTCCTGGAAAAAATTGATTATATTGGAAAATTTTCCAAAAAATAGAAATTTCTAAATTGTTTCTCCATCTGCCATTAACTCTTGTGGAACACCTAAAGGGTTAACAAAGTTTGTAAACCCAGTTTTGAATACCTTGAGGGGTGTACTTTCTTAGATGGAGTCACTTTTTTGAAATTTCTATTCTAGGGGTGCAACAGGGGGCTTTAAATGGGACATGGTATAAACAAAACCAGTCCTGCAAAATCTGCCTTCCAAAACCCATATGGTGTTCCCCTCCTTCTATGTGCTCCCGTTCGGCCAAACAGTAGTTTACGACCACATATGGGGTGTTTCTGCAAACTACAGAATCAGGGCAACCCATTTTGAGTGTTGTTTGGCAGTTAACCCTTGTTTTACTCCTGGAAAAAATTGATTATATTGGAAAATTTTCCAAAAAATAGAAATTTCAAAATTGTTTCTCCATCTGCCATTAACTCTTGTGGAAGACCTAAAGGGTTAATAAAGTTTGAAAAAACAGTTTTGAATACCTTGAGGGGTGTAGTTTCTAGAATGGGGTCAATTTTGGGAGGTTTCTATTATCTAAGCCTCACAATATGACTTCAAACCTGAACTGGTCCATAAAAAGTGGGATTTTGAAGATTTCTCAAAAATTTCAAAATTTGCTTCTAAACTTCTAAGCCTTGTAACATCCCCAAAAAATAAAATATCATTCCCAAAATGCTACAAACATGAAGTAGACATATGGGGAATGTAAAGTCATCACAATTTTTGGGGGTATTACTATGTATTACAGAAGTAGAGAAACTGAAACTTTGAAATTTGCTAATTTTTCAAAATTTTTGGTAATTTTTTTTTTTTAATGCAAAATAATTAACTTTTTTGACCCAATTTTAGCAGTGTCATGAAGTACAATATGTGACGAAAAAACAATCTCAGAACGGCCTGGGTAAGTCAAAGCATTTTAAAGTTATGAGCACTTAAAGTGACACTGGTCAGATTTGCAAAAAATGGCCTGGTCCTTAAGGTGAAAATGAGCCTGGTCCTTAAGGGGTTAAAGCTAACCCGTCACCGGGATTTTGTGTATAGAGATGAGGACATGGGTTGCTAGATGGCGGCTAGCACATCCACAATACCCAGTCCCCATAGCTCTGTGTGCTTTTATTGTGTAAAAAAAACCGATTTGATACATATGCAAATTAACCTGAGATGAGTCCTGTACGTGAGATGAGTCAGGGACAGGACTCCTCTCAGGTTAATTTGCATATGTATCAAATCATTTTATTTACACAATAAAAGCACACAGAGCTATGGGGACTGGGTATTGCGGATGTACTAGCAGCCATCTAGCAACCCATGTGCTCAGCTCTATACACAAAATCCCGGTAACAGGTTCCCTTTAATGATTTGTCATTTACCAGTAGGAGGAGCTCCTGGCCGGTCACAGACAGCACAGCAGGTAAGTATGATGCTTCTAATGTGCCACCAATGAAAATAATACAATAGAGGGAAGGAGGGGGGCGCCGCACACTTTGCCACCAATGAAAATAATACAATAGAGGGAGAGAGGGCCGGGGGGGCCGCACACTGGCCACCAATGAAACTAATACAATAGAGGGAGGGACGGGGGCCCGAGGGGGTCTGCCCCTTGCTGCCTGGCAGCCCCTGATCTCTTATAGGGGGCTATGATATGCACAATTAACCCCTCAGGTGCGGCACCTGAGGGGTTAATTGTATGGATCACAGCCCCCTGTAAGAGATTGGGTGCTGCCAGGCAGCAGGGGGCAGTCATGTACTCAGTTCGTAGTATATTCTAACTAGAAGCATCCCCATCACCATGGGAACGCCTCTGTGTTAGAATATACTGTCGGATCTGAGTTTTCACGAAGTGAAAACTCAGCTCTGAAAAAGCTTTTATGCAGACGGATCTTCGGATCCGTCTGTATGAAAGTAACCTATGGCCACGGAACACGGACGCGGATGCCAATCTTGTGTGCATCCGTGTTCTTTCACGGACCCATTGACTTGAATGGGTCCGTGAACCGTTGTCCGTCGAAAAAAATAGGACAGGTCTTATTTTTTTGACGAACAGGAAACACGGATCACGGACGCGGATGAACAACGGTGCATCTTCCGAGTTTTCAACGGACCCATTGAAAGTCAATGGGTCCGCAGAAAATCACGGAAAACGGGACAACGTCCATGGATGCACACAATGGTCGTATGCATTAGGCCCTTACCCTGTTATATTTTATAGGACCATCACAGTGCCCTTGCTGGGGATTTCACAATGACAGTTACCATCCCTTCCTTATGTGATTATTCTTTTGACTGTATTACCACCGTCACCTTGTTCCGGATCCAGTGGATATCGTGCCAATGCCAGCGACACCCTGGTTGAGTAGGACCTGTTGGTTCTTTAATTTATTGCAAGGTGTATTGGTACCGCCGTATACCCTATGATAGATTTTATTAATTGGGACTGGATGAGTAGGAGGAGTGGTTTAGCCAAAAAAAAAAATAATGCTGTCTGATTATATGGGGCCAAGTTCTAATACTAAGGCTTTATTTTTGCTTTATACAGTAAATCCAGTTTAAAGTATCTATCTGATCTGATGTTCATCCCTGCCCGAATATACTATTTTGTTGCTTATATTCACATTTACTTTCTGCAGTAAGGACAAAAGAGCATAGCAAAATAAAAATAAATATATTTTGATGGAATATCCAGGGTTCCACATATAGATATGTTTTATGGACACAATCAGATTCATGGATACATATCACTCTAGCGAGTGTCTTGCTCCCGGCAGAGCTACCTTGGAACTGTTCATACTGTATATACACTGCTTCAACATGCAGCAATCTGTGTATTACTAAAATGCCTACTCAATTCTCATCAAGAGCTCGCTGCTGAATTTCAGCTGCAAGGCAGCAGCATGGAGAAAAGCCATTAAAATTATTTTTTCCCCATGCATTGAAAGGGCAAGGCTATTTAAATAGTACATTTCCTAAATGGATTTCATGGTGTAAGTCAATGACAAATAGAAACACAAACAATTTTACAGCCCTGTTTTGTGGAATCATTAAATTGAAAGGAATTATGCAGGTAGGTTTCCAGTAAATGTTTTTCTGACATTTTTCCAAGAACATGGATCTGTAATGCGGGCAGAAACGACTAATATTTCCAATTACATTGAGACAAAAATATAAAACTGAAAACTTCTGCTCTTCTAAATTATATAGCAAAATCCATTTTACCACCCACTGTAAAGCCAGCACTAGCGATGAGTCAATTCTATATGAATATAATTTGTTACAGATTTCCCAAAAAGTTCATCATTTCAGCAAATCCGAAACCTTTGTGATTCATCCTGCACAAATGGCACAAAAATGGCGGCCACCATTTTAAACATCAGAAGTCAGGGGAGAAGGCATCTGCCAACAAAAGGGGATCATTTTTGGGCTGATTTTGGGCTGAAGATAGGTCATAATAGTATATTATTATTATTGCATAAAATCTTGGAAAACCCTTTTGATTTTAAGGGGTCATATCATGCAAGTTTGTGAAAGTTAAATCTAATTGTAATAATAAGTCTTTTCCCATTACCGTATTTTTCGCCCTATAAGATGCACCAGCCCATAAGACGCACCTAGGTTTTTGGGGATCTGTGGATGGCACTGTTATGGGGGTCTGTGGATGCGCTGTTAAGGGGGTCTGTGGCTGACACTGTTATGGGGGTCTGTGGCTGACACTGTTATGGGGGCATCTGTGGATGGCATGACACTGCTATGGGGAGATCTGTGGATGACAGATAAATAGCATCTTATGCTATTTGACATCCACAGATCCCCCCATAACAGTGTCAGCCACTGTGAATGACCCCCAATACAGGGGGTGGGGGCTGGCATCTACACTAGTTTTTAATGGCAGCAGAGGCCCAGTGCAGTCATTGTATTCCATTGCACCGGGACCCGCTCACTGTACTAATGGTATCTACTGTAACTGCAGGCATGCAATGGTTAACTATAGATATGTTCAATCCAGCGCCGAGCAGCCTGTACTTACGATCATAGCAGGCTGGAGGCAGGAGGCAGGATGCTGGGCGGGCGTAACTTTTTACGTCACGTGCCTGCGCCGCCTGCTTCATTCATAATGTGGGCGGAGCAGCGAAGTGACGTAGGAAGTTACGCTGCCAGTGCCCGCCCCCCCAGCCTCCTGCCTCCTGCCTCCAGCCTGCTATGATCAGAAGTACAGGCTGCTCATCGCTGGATCGAACATATCTATAGTTAACCATTGCATGCCTGCAGTTACAGTAGATACCATTAGTACAGTGAGTGGGGCCTGGTGCAATAAAATACAGTGACTGCACCGGGCCCAGCTGCCATTACAAAACTAAAGGCCGGCCCCCAGCCCCTTCTCCCTCCTCGCTGATACACACGCCGGCCGCGCTGTGCAGCTTGCGGTCGGTGGTGTATCAGTGTAAAAATGGCAGCCTTCGCCCCATAAGACGCAATGCCATTTTCCTCTCACTTTTGGGGGGAAAAGTGCGTCTTATAGGGCGAAAAATATGGAAAATCTTTTATTAACTGTGCATCCACACGTTATATATTATATTGCGTGCCAAGTTTGTGCACTTGAATATGTGGGATGCACTACATGACAATTGTGAAAAAGGATAGGTGAGCATATATGGGATATAGTGAATCCAGACACGTCACACCTCAGCATCTTCACAACATTTCATTTATACACACGCTAGCAATTTGGACTCCTTGAAAGTAACAGGGATTGAAATAGTGGAAATCAGCAAGGAATGCAGATTGGGATTGCAATGTCCGGAACTTTTGGATCTGGAAATGAAATTCCAGATACCTGTATCCAATGGGCCCCAATTTACACATAGACCTTATGTATTTCTGTTAGCTGGTACTAACTAAGATTTTGAATACTTTGCTCATGTATTGTTTATTTTTTATTTTGTTTTTCCAACATAGCCTTTGGTTTTGTTGGATTACTTTTTATTTTTCTGTAACTTGCCACACATGTATTATTTATGAGACAGTCTGTGATAAGGTTCTAATCTTATAAAACATTTTTACTTTGGAAGGGGCTTGAGCCAGAGGGCATTGCTAAAGTGAAGGGGGCACAATGGGGATTTTTACAATGGAGGGGGTACAGAGGGCATTACTAGTACAGTGGGCATTACTACTATTAATGTGGCACAATGGGCATTATTACTATTACCCCTCAACAGTATTATAAAATTACTTTATATACAGTGACACTGTAGAAAAGAACAGGATGCAAATGAGCTGTTAACAAGCTATGCCTCTGATGCAGACCAGATATTAGTCAATGTTCAACCCTTTAAATAGGCCTTGAGACATGACTTGGCTATTAAATAAGTCAGCACCTCATCAGCAGACAACTGTTTCAGAGTGATTTATCCCTCAACAGTGCAGAGCAGAAAGTACTGGCCTAACTGGTTGAGAGGCCAGTCAGGGTTTGGGGGGTACTATCTCTCCTTAGGGAGAGTGTGTCTTAATTGGTGTGAGGAGACTTATAGGCCACACATGCTCCTCTGGAATTTTGGGAAGAAAGGGATGCAAATGAGCTCTTAGCAAGCTCTGTCTCTAATGCCACCAGATGTAAAGCAGCTATCCTATAAGTAGGGTTGAGCGAACCCGAACTGCAAAGTTCGGGTACCCGTTACCTGAACCCAGACTTTTTCACTGAAGTTCTGGTTTGATGTTCAGGTGATTTTATTATTTTCCATTATAACATGGTTATAACATAAAATAATAGCATTCTTAAGACATAATGCTAAATAAAATGGCCATTGAGGGGTTAAAAACATAATAAAAAAAACCTCACCTCATCCACTTGATCGCACAGCCTCTTCTTTCTTCTTTCTGCAGGACCTACAAAAGGACCTGCGATGATGTCACCGTGCTCACCACAGTTCTCCTAATGTAATGTCAAATGACTATCATTTCACCTACAGAGACAATGGTGCCAAATTGAGTCCAAATATTTTTTTTATTTTTTTTAAAGCAATAGTGATTATGATTTCTGTAGTCAGATGAATTGCCTTGGGAACTATTGCTGCCATTGTTTCCAACTTAGAAAGTGTAAATAATTGTTGTATGACAAAAAAAACATATCTTTTAATTATATAATTATTCCTAATTATGGCAAAAGGAAACAATTGTACTGTGGCTATAATTGTACCATATTTCATCTACGTTATATTTTGGATAAAACTGAAAACTATTACCTAACAAGACACAAAAAGCATAAAGCCGTGCTGTGGTTTGATATATTTATATACTTACTAATGTGAATTTTATAGGCCTGTCTTACCAACCTCTTTTGAAGCAAACATCCTGTACTTTTCTAGAAATTTTGAAATGTATCACTAAACCACAGAATGAACGTATCACTATAAAGACAGTACATTACTATTATGAAAAACAATGCCCTAGATTAATGTAATACTTTATTTTCTGATACAGAGATTAATTAAGTGTTCTCACATATATATTATTATGTGTTCTTGCATAGCAAGACCACATAATGTTATCTCACATATATATTATTATGTGTTCTTGCATAGCAAGACCACATACTATTATCTCACATATATATTATTATGTGTTCTTGCATAGCA